>NC_137057.1:34342232-34479732 GCF_032717465.1 Coenobita brevimanus
TATATATACCTTTTCTACTTCCTTGTGTCACACTACTTTTCCATTTTTCTTTTCTCTTCCTCTTCTACTTCTTTGGCTCACTGTACTTTGTACATCTAAGCGATAGTACTCAAAACAGAATCATCATCATCACCATCATCATCATCGTCGTCGTCGTCGTCGTCGTCGGCTTCATTACCCGTACCCACGTCACCTTCATCATCATCATCATCATAATAATAATAATAATAATAATAATAATAAAGAATGATAAAAATAATACTAATAACAACTGTCATCATCATCTTCATCGTATTCTATTTCCTCGTTCCCTTCCTCCCTCTCTCCATCCTGCTCATCATCTCTTCCTTCTTTCCTTTCTCACTCTACTTCATCTTGCCGAGAGCACATTGCCTCCGTCACCTGTCCTCTCTCTCTCTCTCTCTCTCTCTCTCTCCCTCTCTCTCTCTCTCTCTCTCTCTCTCTCTCTCTCTCTCTCTCTCTCTCTCTCTCTCTCTCTCTCAAGTTAATTCTTCTCGCCTTTCCCATTTCCATTTCCTGTCTTCTTTCCCCCTCTTCCTCCACTCCTTCCTCCTCTTCCTCCTCCTCCTCCTCCTCCTCTTCCTCCTCCTCAGTTTTTCCTATGAAATTTCCATGTCAGTATTTCCATGCTGCATGGTGGTTTTTCTCACTTTTTCCTGGAGGGTTTGGTGGTGGGGGGAGCCTTCTTGCTTTACTATCCTTATCCTTCAGCATGTAGAGTTAGATCTTGTTGTCATAGTTTTCTCTGTAACAAGCAACCTCGAAAGGACCATAAGGTCTGTTGCTGTTTGCGTTCCTATGTAATCCTATGTAATCTTCCTCCTCCTCCTCCTCCTCTTCTTTTTTTTTTTTTCTTCTTCTTCTTCTTTTTTCTTCTTTTTCTTCTTCTTTCTCTTCCTCTTCCTCCCCCTCATCATCCTCTTCCTCTTCCTCCCCCACTTCTTCATCTTCCTCGCCTTCCCCTAAGGATAATGGTCTTATCTGACGAGCTTTGAAAAACGACCATATTTCCTACTTTATCTCTTCTCCACACTTTCCTCCTCCTCTTCTTACTTCTCTCTCTCTCTCTCTCTCTCTCTCTCTCTCTCTCCATAGCTCATTTATATTTCTCTCCTTGTCTACCTCAATTTTTCTCTCCTTGTCAAACCAGCTGCCTACCTACCTACCTACCTACTTATCCACTAATCTACCTGCCTGGCTACCTTTCATTCTCTCTCATAACCTTTTTGTGTGTCTTTCTGTCTGTCTACATACCTACCTGCCTACCTACCTACCTACCTACCTACCTTTTTGCCTACCTATTTACCTACTTACCTACCTACCTACCTATCTAGTTTTTCTCCACCTCCATTTTCATCCTGATTTTTTTTCTCCTCCATCATTTGTCTTCTCTCCCTCCCTCCGTTATCGCTCCTCTCTCTTCTCTCTCTCTCTCTCTCTCTCTCTCTCTCTCTCTCTAATCCATTTTTCATCCTATGTCTCACCTAATTCTTCCTCCTTCTCCTGCTTTTTTCTATTTTTCTTCATATTTTTTCCTCCATTTTTCCTCACCAATTGTATGAAAATTTCTTAGCAAATTTTCTTCATTTTTATCTAAGTTTTTCTTTGTTTTTTGCTTCTCAGTTTCTTGTTCCTCACTGTCTTCAATTTGTTTCCCCCTAGGAGTAGAGGGGTTTTTCAAGAATACTCCCCCAGTATCCCTGCTTGTCGTAAAAGGCGACTAAAAGGGTTGGCGGAGGGTTAGTGCCCCTCCCCGGAAAACAACTAACTAAAAAGACAAACAATAAGCCTCGGACAAGGACTGACCAAACGATGACGACCCAGGACCGGACAAAGGACATGGTAATTACTACATGGAATGTAAGAGGTGCGAATTATGAGGTGAAAGAGAGAGAGATTGTCCAGGTGCTTGAGGGTGCGAAAGTTGATGTATGTGGAGTAACAAACTAAATGAAGAGGTCAGAGTGTGAGAGAATGGGAGTATGGACGGGGTATATTTGCAGGAGTAGGTGAGAATGAGAGGGCAAAAGAAGGAGTGTATATACCTGTGAGTAAAAGATGGAAGAAGAACATAAGAGAGTATGGATCAGTTGGGTCAAGGATTGTGTGGGTAAGATTGAAAGTTGGAATACAAATGTGGGCGATTGTGTGCGTGTATGCGTCAACGCAAGATCGTGCTAGCAGAGTGAGAGAAGAGTTCTGGACAAATGTGGAAGTGAGCATGGAAAAGTTTGGAAGGAATGAGAGAGTATTTTTGATCGGTGATATGAGTGGTAAAGTAGGGAATGTGAAGGTGGATGGAATAGTTGGTGAGTGGGGTGTGCCTGCTGAGATAGATGAGAATGGCAGTGCGTTAGTGGACATTTGTGCTGGGAGGGGGTTGGTGATAGCCAATACCCACTTCAGGCATAAAATGATCCACAGGTATACATGGCGAGTGATGAGAAGGGTGAGTGGTGAACTGAATGAAAGGAAGGCAATGATTGATTAGGTGTGTGTTGATGAAAGGATGCGAAGATGTGTAATGGATGCAAGAGCTTATAGAGCAGGGGTTCCCAACCTGGGGTAAATTACCCCAAGTGGGGTAATTTGGTCTTTTGTGAAGGGTAATGGGGGAGGTAACAAAAAAAAAAAAAAAAAAAATCTAAAAATCATACCAGTTATGATAGACTTTCAGACCTATACTAAAATTCAGAGATGAATGTTTAAAGTAATGTTTATTTGGTATCAGTGTTAATAATAAAAATAAATTACTCCTTGCAATAACTCTCTTGGTTTTAGCCTAACCTTTCATTAAGTCCTACATTCAAACTAAAATCTAGGCATCAAAATGTTAAGCAGCTAAAATGCAATTGTGGAAACATAAGCAATGAGGGGTAATGAGTGAAGGGAGGTGTGGAAAATGGGGTAATGGGTAAATAAAGGTTGGGAACCCCTGTTGAGGGATTGGACTTTCTGACCACTACTTGGTTGTAGCCAGAATCAAGATCCAAATAAGATGGAAAAATAGAAGAAAGGAAGGACGAGAAGAAGGAGTATTTGCAAGGAGAGTGGAAAGGTTAAAAGAGGATGAGAAAAAGGCAGAATATAAGAGAGAAGTGGAGGAACGATTGGCCAAATATGAATTGGAGCAGATGGGGGATGTGGAAGGTGTGTGCAGGATATTCACTGAAGAAATATGTGCAGCATGTGATGTAGTGTGTGGGATGAAGAGAAGACGGAGGGGGGTGCAAGGAACAGCGTGGTGGAACGAAGAGGTGAGACAGGCTGTGGCACAAAAGAAGAAAGTATACAATGAATGAATGAGAAATATGGGCGTGGAACAAGTAGAGAGGCGGAAGAGAGAGTTATATGTAGAAAGGAAGAGAGAGGTGAAAAGATTAGTAAGACAGAGTAAGAAGAGAGTGGATGAGGAATCTGAGAGGAATTTGAGTGTAAACTGGAGGGACTGTAAGAAAATGTTCTGGAAAGAGGTGAAGAGAGTAAGACAGGGTGGAAGTGAAGTTAGCAGGGGAGTGAAAGATAAAAATGGTAGATTGCTAGTGGAGAAGGGAGAAAAAGTGGGCAGATGGAGAGAACACTTTAAGGAATTGGTGAACATAGAGAATGAAAGTAATGCGAGTATAAGTGGCTGGGGAATGGCTGGGAGAAGGAGGGAGGTGAGAAGACAGGAAGAAATCAGTAGGATAGAAGTTGTGAAAGCAATGAAGAAAGTTAAGTTGGGGAAAGCCCCAGGAATTGATGGAGTGTGTGGTGAAATGCTGAAGCATGGGGGAGAGATAGTAGTAGAATGGATGTGGAAGATGTGCAGATTGGCCTGGGAGGAAGGTAAAGTCCCGGAGGATTGGAAGTCAGGTATAATTATTCCCTTGTACAAAGGAAAAGGGGAAAAAGAAGTGTGTGGTAATCATAGGGGTATTTGTCTTTTTAGTATAATAGGAAAAGTGTATAGTAGGATACTTATTGACAGAGTTAGAGAAAGAACAGAAAAATTAATTTCAGAAGAACAGGGAGGCTTTTCGGAGGGAAGAGGTTGTGTTGATTAGATATTCATTCTTAGATCTTTAGTGGAAAAGTTTCTAGAGAAGGGAAAGAAGTTGTATGCGGCTTTCATGGATTTGGAGAAAGCATATGACAGGGTGGATAGACGAGGAGTGTTGAAGGTATTAAGAATGTATGGAGTAGATAGGAAGTTGCTGAATGCTGTGAAGAGTATGTATGATGGTGCGAAGGCTGCAGTGCGTGTGGATGGTGAACTGAGTGAATTTTTCTCTTTGAAGGTTGGGTTGAAACAGGGATGTGTCATGTCTCCATGGTTGTTCAATTTGTACATGGATAGGGTAATAAAAGAGGTACAAGGTAGGGTAGTGGATGTTGGAGTGGCCCTGGTGAGAGAGGGTAGTGTTTGGAAACTCCCTGTACCGTTGTTTGCAGATGATACTGTGTTGTTGAGTGAAGACGAAGGAGAGCTGCAAGGCTTGGTGGATGAGTTTGGAAGAGTGTGTAAGAAACAGAATCTAAAAGCGAATGCAGGGAAGAGTAAAGTGATGGTCTTTGAGAGAAGTGAAGTGAATGTACAGCGAGGTTGGATGGTGAGGAATTGGAAAATGTGAGTACGTTTAAGTACTTGGGTAGTGTGATGAGTAAGGATGGAGGTTTGGAGGGTGAAGTGCAGCAGGGAAGAAAGGTTGCTGGTTCCTTGAAAGCAGTGATAAGAAACAGGGAAGTGAGCATGAAAGTGAAAAAGTTACTTACATGACAGTATTGTGATACCAACTTAACGTATGGAAGTGAAGCTTGGACGTTGTTGGAGGGACACAAGTTAAGAGTGAGAGCAGTGGAAATGAGTTATTTAAGAGGAGCCTGTGGAGTCACATGGAGAGATAGGCTGACAAATGAGGATATAAAGGAGCGTTGTGGTGTGGATGTGGATGTGATAGGAAGCGTTAGGATAAATACACTGAGGTGGTTTGGCCATGTGGAGAGGATGGAGGGTGAAAGACTGACGAAGAGAGTGTATGTGAGTGATATGGAGGGGGGTGAGGGAGGGGGAGGCCGAGGATGAGATGGAGGGATGGGGTGGAGAGGTATATGAGAGAGGGGGGTGTGAGTTGGGAGCAGGGCAGTGAAATGGCGGGGGACAGGGCGACGTGGAGGCGATTTGATTGTGGCCACCCCTAACGGGATTGAGGCGTCTGGCAATAGATAGATTGATCGATTTTGTCAGTTTTTCTTCACCCTATTATTTTTCAGTTTTTCACCAGTTTTTTCTACTTTCCTTCCCCATCTTGCCCTTCCTCTGATTTTCCTTTTATTTTTTATCAACAAAAATAACTTGTATTTCTGTCTTTAAAAAAAATGTGTTTGTCTTGTTTCTTTCCAAATATAATGGTGTTTTATTTTTTTTCTGCCTTTTCTCCGAGAGGTGAAGTGGGTGGGCTAGAGCCTTTCTCTACTTTAATTCTTATATCCCTCTCTCACTACTTTCCTACTTACTGACCCTCCTTCTTTCGTTCGTTAGTTTCTTCTTTCGTTCCTTCCTTCCCCTCGTCCCTCCCCCCCTTCTTACCTACCTACCTACCAGCCTACTTACCTGCTAACCTGCTTATCTACCAAGAGAACCTTCGTCTTCTCTATCCTTTTCTACCTCCCTCCCACCCTCTCTACTTACCTACCTACCAACCTATTACCTACCTACCTACCTGCCTACTTACCTACCTGCCTACCTACCTACCTACCTCTTAGATCTTATACGTTGGTTAGATCTTAGTAAAATTGGTCGTTTTTCCCCCAACAGTTATCCTCGTCTTGGGCCAATATTCCTCCTGTTATCTGTACTCTCTCTCTCTCTCTCTCTCTCTCTCTCTCTCTCTCTCTCTCTCAGTAATTTTCTCAAGCTTAACCTCTCTCAGATAGATTAAGTATTTCTCTCTCTCTGTGAATGTCTAGTATTCTATCCCTCATACCATACCACTCTCAAAACTAATTTTTTTTTTTCCTGGTGTTCATATCGTAGTCCTGACATTAAAGTGGTTTCTCACCGAGTTTCCAGTGCAGTACAGTATTTACATAGAGCAATTTATCAATCCCTTTAATATGTTGACCATTCTTTTGTACTCCTGTTTCAGTTTGATGGTTTAATTCAGCTACAAAGGCAGGACGAGTGTTAATGACGTGGCTGTGAAAGTTGCCGTGTCCATCATCATCATCAACAAAGGGGACCCAAAACAGCAGCGGCAGTGGAATTATGTCTACTCATGGGACAATTCTCTGCAGGTTAATATACTGCCATAACAGAGTAAGTCATATTGTACCCCATTAATACTGGCAGATAAGAGGTGTGAAAAAGTGACGTCATTTAAGGCATTGCTTCAGTAGTTTCCCATGCTAATAAATTTTACATGTACAGACAGAGAAACAATTATCTTCCCAAAGTTTGATGAATATGTAGCGGAAAAATCGAACCATTTGAGACACGCACTAATAGAGATAAGGTTTTCATTGTATTTCGCCAGGTGTAAATTTTCTTTAGACGGAAGTGGGGAGATTGTTGTGTCTTAGATTGTACAGTCAAGGTGATTTCTCCCCACCCCCATCACTACTCAGCTTCGGTGGGGCTACACCCATCATAAATAGTATTAGTGTTAATTTCTAGGGGCTGGAGACCTGATGCCTCATATATCCTGAAAACTGCACACACGTCCAAACTGTACAGCAGATACTTAGTGCTATATAAGGACAACAGTGAGTTATAAATGTAATGGTAAAGTGGATTTAGATGAATTCAGTAGGTGAGATAGTGGGGAATATGTATGTAGTCAGGATGTGGTGTTGGTAGTGGTGCAGTCCTGCCACTTCCTGCACTCCAGATATACATTAGCCTTTAACCATGACACTGCAGCTCACAAACAAATTTAGAGTTAAGTTATGCTGGTTTAGTTGACTTTGTTCCAGTTGTAGTGGATATTGTTTGAATTATAACATAAGTCTTATTTCATTGTTACTACTAGACAGTTCTATTTAACTTGATGGAAACCAGTTAGAGTGGGAGAGTTAAATTATGAATGGTTGCTGGTTAACACATATTATCAGCCTTAATGCTGATTATGTAGTGAGGTACCATAGTAAGTTTGTTTAGGTCATATTTGCAGTGGACTTGCAGAGGCACGTGGACATGGTAATGAAGCTGCAGCACGTCCACTGTCGCCTGGTGAGCCTGGAGAGGGAGTGTGGCCTGGCGCATAACCCTCATCTCACCCACACCCCCACCCTCCTCACAGACACCCCTGTGGCATTGCAAGAATACAGCAAAATAAAGATCCAAATAAATACTGAACTAAGTCAAGATCCATTCACTGAAAGATACCTGGACACTTCATTTAAAGATTGTCACAGGCAGAAGGAAAAACAGTCACAGGCAGAAGGAAAAACAGTCACAGGCAGAAGGAAAAACAGTCACAGGCAGGAAAAACAGTCACAGGCAGAAGGAGAAACAGTCACAGGCAGAAGGAAAAACAGTCACAGGCAGAAGGAAAAACAGTCACAGGCAGAAGGAAAAATTTAATGAACGTACTTAGGGAGGAGCCGAAGAGTCATGTGATAAGCCTGATAAAACAGGGCTGCTTGGCTGTCTGATTATAGAAACTATCCTTAACTACTTCCCCATTCCCTGGAAGGAGAATGGTGGTCCACAGGAGAAGGAAAATTTGTGTCTGAATTTCACCTGGTTCAAATTTCAGAATGTCCTAATGATAACTTCAATTTTTTTTACAATTACAGAACAGAGGAAGGAAAAGCAAATGAATAAAAAAGATTAATACGAACATTGGGGTACACAGTACTTCTAAAGGCTTAAATCTGATGACATGATTCTATTCTTGCTACTGCCAGACAGTTTTACAACCTAGGGAGGACCTTCAGCTGTGGCGGGGTTAATGAGGGCTGTGTCTTCCATTTTAAAGGCGTATGTTAAAGAGAATCGTCTGAAAATAGCATTAATACAATCTAAATCTGAGTAAAAATGTTAAAGGCACCGATGAAGCTTAGAAAATCACAAATTCATTGAAGACAAGGATTACTCTCACTCCATTGCTGTCCCTTACCAATGCAGGGGTCTCCAGATGACTTTGGTTTAATCTCTACTGTACAATCCTGTCACTTGTTTTAATTCATTCCTGGTAACATCCGATAATTTTATCCAGCTCATGAAATATTTTTTTAGTGATGGGGTAATACGACTTTATCTAACCTGTTCCAAGTCTCCAAAGCTTACTTTCAGTATAAAGCAAAGTTAACAAAAGCATAAGCCGAAATGTGTGAACATTTCCAGATATATAGTTGCTAGCCTTCTCATTTAACTGCTACACACCAACTGCAGGCGTTTCCATTTAGCAAGCGTAAGTTTATAACAAATTTCAGCAATACTTTTGTAACTTTAGCTTCCTAAACTATTTAATTATATGCTTTAGTGCATTCTAATTTTCCAGACCTATTGAGGCAAGTTGTGCAACCAACCGGGAATTAGCAAAAGTAAGTACCATGGCAAGATTTACAGAATACTACAAGCTGATGTATAGGTCACTCCACTAGGCCCATCAACGGTTATTTACACAGACTGACATCTAAATGATTAAGTAGCTACAACACATTCAAAGGCACTCACCATTTTAGTATCCAGCTGCATTGCTCTCCAATTTCAACAGTGGTGGTGGTGATGAGGGTGTTGGTGGATCCTTACTACCAGACATCCCAGCAGGGGTGGCCTCCTCTACTATCAAGCTGCCCCTCCCCTCCAACTGCCCTGAAGTACAAATATACTTTAGAACTCATTAACCTTTTAACTACAGTGACACTCCTACCTCAACACTAGTTACATTTTATGCTGAAGAACATAATTGAAGGCTATATCTAACCCATAGCCATCTCAAAGAGTATGAGGATCGTGGACTGCAGAAGGGTAATTTCAGCAAGAAATCCCCCAGATTCACATCCAGAAAATCATGAAACTACGACTGAGTTAAGGGCTCTAGGAAATACATTTTTCTCACCGATAAATATCCACAACAAAATTCCCCTAGTAATCAATGCATTTATTCCTATACAGCATAATGCTATTTCCATACTGAGGTTAAGCTAGTACAAGCGGTAAGTGAACTGTCTAGTGACAATCTTAATTTTTCTTCATCCCGATCTTTTCCTTTTAATGATGGAGTGAGGCAGGGTGCAGAAAACAAGAAAAGAGAAAACACAATAAGGGGCCTAATTATATTTAGAGCATCTCAGCCTCTTTACCCACCTATTGATGGGACGAGGCACGGTTCAGCAAAAAAAAAAAAAGAGGAAGAATTATCCAGCCTGTCCTTCATCTGTTCATTTCTTAAGTCTCCACGATGCTTGCACACATCGGTCTAGGTCAACTAATGGCGGCTTCCATACTGCTTGATCTCTAGCAGCTTCCCTATTCAGCCCTGTTTTCCTGTGGCCACACTGACTTCATCCCAGGTCTTCTTTAGTTTGCCTCCTACAACTCTACCCTCAACGTTCACACCTCTCACCCTCTGCACCCAGCTGTCATCCTTCATCCTCTCCACATTCCCAAACCATCTCAGTCTACCCTTCTCAGCCTACCCCTTCCTCTCACCTCTACCCTCAACATCCACATCTCTCACCAGGAGACAGGCACAGAAGTACAAGAGACAGACACAGATGAACAGAGACGGACAGACAAGAGGGACAGGCACAGACAGTACTATACTGTATTTATCTGAACAGCCTTCTGCAACTCTCCAAGCAGTCAAGGTCCCTCCTCTACTCCAGGCAGTCTCCCATCACTCCTCTTGTACCAGGCCATCAGGGTGTCCTCTCTCTGGAACTTGGTTATCTTGATACTTCGTTCACACCCACACAAACCCAAGGCCACCACACCAACACCACTGCAATGATGGCATATATATCTGTACAAATAATACTAATAATAATAATAATAATAATAATAATAAATTAGCCAATTGTACAGTAGATATAACACTACGACGTCTACCTTCTAATTGGCCTAGATTTTGCCTTACGAAGTCCATTTCAAATAATGCTAGAACAAGATCGATCACACACACACGCACGCACACACACACACACACACACACACACACACACACACACACACACACACACACACACACACACACACACACACACACACACACACAACAAAAATGCTTAATGGAACGCCAGCCAAATCATCCCAGAATCCCTATCATGCTGTCCAGTCCTTGTCGCGATTCAGGTCAATGGCCAGTTTATTTTTTAAATTAGTTTTTGTGAGAGAAGGCCTTTTTTTTTTTTTTTTTTTTTTTTTTTTACTTCACATCCAAACTAATTCTTGCTGGTGTGGGTGGGTGTGGGCGGAAGTGGGTGGGAGTTCTGTGAACCATGGAAGTTCACGCCCGCACCCTCCCGCGTCAAATGGGGCCACTTTTATGGGTTAAATTGATGGAAAAAAAAAAAAAACACCAACTCCCACCCACGCCCTCCCACGCCCGCCCACACCCTCCCACCCCCGTCCACCTCGGCCAACACCCACCCACACCAGTATTCATTTGGTGTGGACGGGGATTTAGGATTACGATGCTCTTTGCGCAATTTAAGTGATATAGATCTTACTCCTTAATATTGCACGTCATTAATCTCCAATATCTAATAAGCTGGGCAGTAAGGTGTAGTGTTGTGTAGTGTAGTGTAGTGTAGTGTAGAGTAGCGTAGTGTAGTGTAGTGTAGTGTAGCGTAATGAGGTGTGGTGTGGTGGGTGTGGTGTGGTGTAGGGTAGGGCATTATAAGGTAGGGAAGGGGAGGGGAGGGGAGAGTAAGGTAGGGTAGGTTAGTGTAGTGTACTGTAGTGTACTGTAGTATACTGCAGTGTAGTGTAACATAGCTTAGAATTCTGTGGCAAATGTACCCTAACTAAGAACATTGTAAAGCAGAGGATGTCAAGTTCAGAAGAATGGTATGATGTTCTCTCGAAGCCCAATGTTGCCTTGTGTAGCCTAGTGTAGCCCAGTGTGGTCTTATGTAGCCCAGTGTAGCCTTGTGTAACCTTGTGGAGTCATGTGTAGCCTAGTGTAGCCTTGTGTAACCTTGTGGAGTCATGTGTAGCCTAGTGTAGCCTTGTGGAGTCATGTGTAGCCTAGTGTAGCCTTGTGTAGCCGAAGATTGGTGGCGTGAGTGGATCAGGGTGTTATTAGGGTCATAATAATGGCTTAGGTCCCGGACTGTCACCCCTAATGGCTTTGGTGCGAGTTTATGTCTTGGTAGATATGTGTGTGTGTGTGTGTGTGTATGTGTGTGTGTGTGTGTGTGTGTGTGTGTGTGTGTGTGTGTGTGTGTGTGTGTGTGTGTGTGTGTGTGTGTGTGTGTGTGTGTGTGTGTGTGTAAGTAAATAGTATGTGTGTAAAGTAGGTGGATATGTATGTATAATAAATGTATGTAGGTTTGAATAAAAGTATATATGTATGTAAGTATTTATGAAAATGTATATACTTGTATCTATGTTCATGTTTCTCTATATTTGTTTATGAGATATTAGCTAAGCATATTTCCACTACTTCCTGCTTTCTTTCTTCTGCACTTCCAATGCTATACTCCTTTTACTCTGACTTGGCCTAAAACTGACATCTCTCCATCACGAATGCTAAGATGTAGCAAGAGATTAACACAAGAATATGATGCTAGTCACGAAGCGGTGCTAAGAAAAGACTGTAGATCTGTAGTAATGTGTTTCTGCCACTGAGCTACACCAAAACAGCTACAAAAGGACGAAAATGTGAGCCAGGTCAAAGTGAAAGAGGTTTAGTTATTCTCTCACTTTCCTGGATTACGACTGAACCGACTTTAAGACTTTCTGGTTGGATATTTTTTTCCTTGCTGCCATCATTTTGCTTTATCACCAACGCTAATAAAATTAAAAATTTCCTGCTGTAATTCCTCTTTCCTCTCAAATTAATATTTTTACGGTCACACACATTCAATTTTACGTTTTTTCCCTTCAAAGCTGATAAAATTTATGATTTACTGTTGTATATAATTCCTCTTTCCTGTCACATAAATACTTTTACGGTCTCATAATTATTCAAGCAATTAATTCTACGGTCTTAGTCTGCCCTCTTACACAATATCACAGAATGCATACCTCCGCCGACGCTAATGAAATTTACGATTCATTCCTGCATGTGTGGTAGGTGGGGGCGCCCATCATCCACCCACTTAGCGTAGAGATACTCTGTTTTTAGGGTAGCTCTATATTGAGTGGCAAGCCAAATGACTTCCTGTAAACCAGGAAAGCATTTACAACGCTGGGTGGCAACCTTATAACCAACCAACATGTGCTCCCTACGTGACAGCAAGTGGGTTGGCGGAGGGTTAGTGCCCCTCCCCGGAAAACAGCTAACTAAAAATACGAACAAGAGGCCTCGGACCAGGACTGACCAAAAGATGACGACCAAGGACAGGACAAAGGACGTGGTACGGATAGCTACGTGTAATGTAAAGGGTGTGAATGATGAGGTGAAAGAGAGAGAGATAGTCCAGGTGCTTGAGGGTGCGAAAGTGGATGTGTGTGAAATAACTGAAGCTAAATGGAAAGGTGAGAGTGTGAGGGAATGGGAGTATGGATGGGGTAAATGCCCGGGAGTAGGTGAGAATGAGAGGGCAAAAGAAGTGTGTATTGTTGTGAGTAACAGATGGAAGGAGAATATAACAGTATGGATCAGTTGACTCAAGGATTGTATGGGTAAGATTGAAAGTTGGGCTACAATTGTGGGCGATTGTGTGCGTGTATGCACCAATGCAAGATCGTGCAAGCAGATTGAGAGAAAAGTTCTGGACAAATGTGGAAGTGTGCATGGAAAAGTTTGAAAGGAATGAGAGAGTGTTTTTGATTGGTGATATGAATGGTAAAGTAGGGAATGTGAAGGTGGATGGAGTAGTTGGTGAGTGGGATGTGCCTGCAGAGATGGATGAGAATGACAGTGCTTTAGTGGACATTTGTGATGGGAGGGGGTTGATGATAGCCAATACCCTCTTCAGGCATAAAATGATCCACAGGTATACATGGCGAGTGATGAGAAGGGTGGGTGGTGAACTGAATGAAAGGAAGGCAATGATTGATTATGTGTGTGTGGATGAAAGGATGCGAAGATGTGTAATGGATGCAAAAGCATATAGAGGTTGGGGGAGTGGGGTCAGACTCAAGGTCCAAGTAAGATGGAGAAACAGAAGAAGGGAAGGACGGGAGGAAGGAGTAGATGTAAGTAGAGGGGAAAGGTTACAAGAGGATGAGAAAAAGGCAGAATATAAGAGAGAAATGAAGGAACGATTGGGTAAATATGGATTGGAACAGATGGGGGACATGGAAGGTGTGTGCAAGATATTCACAAAAGAAGTATGTGCAGCATGTGAAGTGGTGTGTGGGGTGAAGAGAAGACGAAAGGGGGTGCAAGGAATACTATGGTGGAATGAAGAGGTGAGTCGGGCTGTGGCACAAAAGAAGAAAGCATATAATGAATGGATGAGAAATAGGGGCGTGGAAGAAGTTGAGAGACAGAAGAGAGAGTTATATGTAGGACGGAAGAGAGAGGTGAGAAAATTAGTAGGAGAGAATAAAGAGAGAGTGAATGAGGAATTTGGAAGGAATTTGAATGTAAAGTGGAGGGACTAAGAAAATGTTCTGGAAGGAGGTAAAGAGAGTAAGACAGGGTGGCAGTGAAGTTATTAGAGGAGCAAAAGATAAAAAAGGGATTACCAGTGGAGAAGGGAGAAAAAGTGAGCAGATGGGGAGAACACTTTAAGGAATTGTTGAACATACAGAATGAAAGTAATGCGAGTATAAGTGGCTGGGGAATGGCTGGGATAAGGAGGGAAGTGAGAAGAGAGGAAAAAATCAGTAGGATGGAAGTTGTGGAAGCAATGAAGAAAGTCAAAATGGGGAAAACCTCAGGAACTGATGAAGTGTGTGGTGATATGCTGAAGCATGGGGGAGAGAGTAGTAGAATGGATGTGGAAGATTTGCAGATTGGCCTGGGCGGAAGGTAGAGTCCCGGAGGATTGTAAGCCAGGTATAATTATTTCCTTGTACAAAGGAAAAGAGGAAAAACAAGTGTGCGGTAATCATAGCGGCATTTGTCTTCTTAGTGTAATAGGAAAAGTATGTGGTAGAATCATTGGTGGGCAGCACAAACGAAATAGGACCTTGTGCAAGCGCAATGCGCAATCCACAGTTCACTACCTTGTGCAGGTGCAAGTGTGCAATCTGACTAACATTTAGCTTGTACAATGTTGCAAAGTGCAAATGCAAACCATTTGCATATATTTGTGGGAATTACTGTAAAATATTGAGATATTGAAATAAATTAGCATACTTAATTTTATTTATTATTATTATTTTCTATTATTTATAATTTGCACAAGTGCGCAATCTAATATTTAGCTTGTGGAATGTTGCAAAGCGCTTGCGCAAACCATTTGCATATACTTGTGAGATTTACTGTAAAATATTGAGATATTTAAATAAATTAGCACACTTACTTTTATTTACTATTATTCTATCTATCCATCCATTGCCAGACGCCTAAATCCTGTAAAGGGTGGCCACTGTCCACACATAACAAATCGCCTCCATGTCACTCTGTCCCCTGCCATTTCGCTGCCCTGTTCCCAGCTCACACCCCCCGCTCTCATATACATCTCCACTCCATCCCTCCATCTCATCCTTGGCCTTCCCCTCCCTCTCCCCCCTACACCTTACTCACAGACACTCTCTTCGTTAGTCTCTCACTCTCCATCCTCTCCATATGGCCAAACCACCTCAGTGTGTTTCTCCTAACGTGATGTTGCCAGCTTAACTCTTACATGCATTTTCTCAAGACGTTTTATGTAATAATTTAAAATAGATATACAATATATTATTAGGCTGTGGATATTGGATTTAAATAATATGTTATAATAATTTTTTTAAGGAATTGCACATCCTACTCTTAGTAAATAATGTATTGTTAATTTATTATTTATTAATAATAATAAAAAATATTAAAATACGTTATCTCTGTTCAAGCATTTTAAGAAATGCTATTACCCTCTTGCCTCCTTCCAACAATCCAGAACCCTCGCGACCCGCCTGAGCCTACCCCATCCCTTGTCCAGCCATGCAGGCTCCCAACACCACGTGTCCTGTGGATTGCACAGTGTACATTCCACAGGACAGGTGCACAAGGCAGGTGCACAAGTGCAAATTTAGTTGTGCAAGCACAACTTAATTTACGCTTGCGCACCTGCCTTTTCATGTGCAAAAGGGCAACATTGCGCAAGGTCTCGTGTGGTGTACAATGCGCAAACGATATTTACCGGAGCGCAACGGTGCGCAAGTCATTGTGCACCTGCCTAACACTGGGCAGGATACTTATTGAAAGTGTTAGGGAAATAACAAAGGAATTAGTTGCTGAAGAACAGGAAGAGGTTGTGTAGATCAGATATTCATTCTTAGATCTTTAGTGGATAATCTGGAGAAGGGAAAGAAGTTGTATGCAGCCTTCGTGGATTTGGAGAAAGCATATGACAGGGTGGATAGACAAGGATTGTGGAAAGTATTAAGAATAAATGGAGTAGATGGGAAGTTGCTGAATGCTTTAAGAGTATGTATGAGGGTGCTAAGGCTGCAGTGCGTGTGGGTAATGAACTGAGTGAATTTTTCTCTTTGAAGGCTGGGCTGAAACAGGGATGTGTCATGTCTCCATGGTTGTTCAATTTGTACATGGATGAGGTTATTAAAGAGATTCAAGGTAGGGCAGTAGATGTTGGAGTGGCCCTAATGAGAGAGGGTAGTGTTTGGAAACTCCCTGTACTGTTGTTTGCAGATGATACTGTGTTGTTATGTGAAGACAAAGGGAGCTGCAAGGCTTGGTGGATGAGTTTGGGAGAGTGTGTAAGAAACGGAATCTAAAGGTGAATGAAGGGAAGAGTGAAGTTATGGTCTTCGAGTGAAATGAAGTCAATGAATGTACAGTGAGCTTGGATGAGGAGGAAATGGAAAATGTGAGTACATTTGAGTACTTCGGTAGTGTGATAAGTAAGGATGGAAGTTTGAAGGGTTACTTGCTTGAAAGGGTACAACAAGGAAGAAAGGTTGCTGGTTCCTTGAAAGCAGTGATAAGAAACAGGGAAGTGAGCATGGAAGTGAAAAAGCTACTATATGACAGTATTGTGATACCAGCTCTAACGTATGGAAGCGAAGCTTGGACGTTGTTGGAGGGACACAAATCAAGAGTGAGAGCAGTGGAAATGAGTTATTTGAGAGGAGCCTGTGGAGTCACATGGAAAGACAGGCTGACAAACGAGGATAAAAAGGAGCGTTGTGATGTGTATGTGGATGTGATAGGAAGCGTTAGGAGAAACACACTGAGGTGGTTTGGCCATGTGGAGAGGATGGAGAGTGAGAGACTGAGGAGGAGAGTGTATGTGAGTAGGTGGAGGGGGAGAGAGGGAGGGGGAGGGCAAGGATGAGATGGAGGGATGGAGTGGAAAGGTATATGAGAGAGGGGGGTGTGAGCTGGGAGCAGGGCAGTGAAATGACGGGGGACAGGGCGACATGAAGGCGATTTGCTTGTCGTCACCCCGTATGGGATTAAGGCGTCTGGCAATAGATAGATAGATAGATAGGATCCAGGGCTATCTCAGAATTTAATCAACTCTTCCTTGACCCACTACCCACCTATCCACCAGACCTCACTAAAATCTTATAACTTTTTGAGGTACCGTGTTCACAGACATATAGAGGTGAATACATAACCTTCGTCGGACTTCAGTGAGTGGTAATAAAACAGAAATGACGTTCTGAGCTGAAAATGGTTATAGAAAAAAACAACGCATCGCGTCTTTTGTTCTTCGTTCGTCTTTTATCTTCGTATTCCAATTTTACACGCTGAGAATAATGGGTGCAATATTGCGTCCTGTGTCGGATCAGTGTTGCAATGAACGCGTATTTATGACACAGGGTAAAGGATATCAGCTTTAAATATCACCTCCGTGTGTTATGTTTGATACTATTATACTCCTCTTACAGTACCAGTAATCTGGCCTAAAAGTGCTATCTCCCCATCATGAATATACAATAGCACTAGAGTATGGTGTCTGTCATGAAAAAGTGCTATGGTAAAGGGTGCAGAGCACAGTATAGTCTTTTTCTGCCACTGAGCTACGTGAAAGAAGCTGAAAAAGGATTAAAAACTGGGCTAACTTAAAGTGAAAAAGTATAGACGATTTTGTGATGCTTTTTCGACTAGACAGGTTAAAAAACCTTCATTAACCCCCTTAGTACTTGGGTCTTTCTCAAGATGAATTAAATTGTCTGAAGGCAGCAGGACTAACTATACATGTGTTAGTAAACTGAAGGGACATAGCTTTAGTTTTTCGAGTCTCATGTTTGGCTTGGATATAATGTAAGTCTGTCTATCTCTCTATATCAGTCTGTCGATCTGTGTGTGTGTGTGTGTGTGTGTGTGTGTGTGTGTGTGTGTGTGTGTGTGTGTGTGTGTGTGTGTGTGTGTGTGTGTGTGTGTGTGTGTGTGTATCTATTACCAGCCAAATGTAATGTCAAATCGCAAGCAAATTTAGCGTCAGCTGAGGATCGATTAAAAATAACAATGGTAAACAGTTTAAATTCTTGAATCCCAAGTAAAAAAAAAAAAAAATGCTTACGATAGCCCAATGGTAATGAAGGAGATAATGCAGGCTAATTATTCCACATATGATAAAATAAAATAATAACATTCCATAGCTGAATAAAATCGTGTAAAAAGAGCAAGGAAAAAAGGAATATCATCAGACTGAATGAGTCAAGTAATTCGAACTCTTTATATAAAAATCATCTTTCCCTTTATGCAGTTCAAAAATGGTAACAAATTGAGTAGCTTATGCACTCTGTAGCCCTGTTTTTGAAAGTGGGACGAGAATAGCAATAATCTTCAGTTTAGCTCAATTCTGATATTATGCATCACGTCAACAGCTGAATATAATATGAAATCACGAGTAAATTCGAGTCATAGCCGCGGACACAATGAAGATACACAAATTTACCCTTCCAAGTGCTTCAGGCTACTCTGGTAATAGACCTGGAACGAAAATATTCATAAATTTCTAGTTAACGCAGTTCTGACATTTGGTGTGAGTCGGCCTTGGCGGATAATATCAAATTGGACATAAAATTAATTCACCCGGCACCGAAGGATTAACTGCTTCGGTCTCGTTGCCTCGCGAACCCGTCTCGTTTGGAAATGGCCTTTAGAACTCGAGGTTTTCAGAGTAGCGTATGTCCGGGTCAGGCTGTGGAATTACTCGTTGTTCGTGTTCATTTAGTTGCCGGGATGACTATGGCCGGTGCTTTTGCCTCGTTTCGCCCTGGAATTCTTTGGCATTTATACTTCATTGTTGGAAATTACCTTGTGAATTTTGAGTTTTGTGCAACTCGAAATTAGGTGGTTTTGGATTGAAAGCTACTACTATGTTTTGTCTGGAATTCTTTAGCATTTGCACTTCATGGTTTGAAATTATCTGGTGAATATTAAACTTTTGTATGACATGAAATTAGCTGATGTCAAATGTCTACTGACCGTCCTTGCAGGCACTGCTGCTCCGCTTTCCCTAAATTTTTCCAACATTTGCTCTCAATGGACTAAACTGTTCTCCGAATTCTGGCCTTCGTATGGGAGAGAATTAACTTTGGTAACAACTTTTATAAATTGTTTCACAACAGATTCAACCACAATTTCTCGTCAAATACGCTGAAACTACTGACAATGATTCTCTTTAGTTTTTCCTAGATTTCATTGTCGTTTGCACTAAATGGATTAATAATATCTTGTGAAGAAGAGTTTTATATGGAATGAAGTTACGTAAAACTAAGGGGAGGAGAAGGAATAACTGAGTTTCTTGCCTTTCTTTCTTTCTTCCTTGCATAGAAGAAAGGAAAATAGATAATTCTGAAATGTACGCTGTGAGGAAGAAAGGGGGCAGAAGAGACCAAAACTCGAATAAAATACGGTAAGAAAAAAACTAGAGGTAGGATTGGGTGTCGTAATCATGGCAAAAAAAGGGAAAATTGGGGGGAAAAAAGAGAAAGGTTAAAAGTTTCGTAAGATGATTTTGAGGCTGGAAATTTATGAAACACGAACGAAAAAATTAAACGCGTACTGGGAGTAAAACCAACCCGCGCGAAACAAAAACTTAGAGGAAAAAACGATGGAAGAAAAAGTTGAAAAAAGAAAAAAGATGTGAATAAAAGATAAAGGAAAAATATAAAAAAAAAATGAAACAAACAAAATATGAAAGAAAAAAAGATGAAGCAAAATGTAGCAGAGGATTAAGTTGGCTTGCTAAAAAAATGTTTCATGCAATTTTCAGAATACTTCAAGAAGGTATTGTATGGGATGGAGCTTAACCAGTGTGTGTGTGTGTGTGTGTGTGTGTGTGTACGAATTTATGTGTGGGCTTTGAGAGAGAGAGAGAGAGAGAGAGAGAGAGTCTTATTTTTGTGTATCTGTTAGTGTATACGTTCTGTGTAAGTGTATATAAGTTTCTCTGAATAGTTTCCGTGTGTACATGTGACTCTCTCTCTCTCTCTCTCTCTCTCTCTCTCTCTCTCTCTCTCTCAGGGGAGCTCGGTGGTAGGGTGTCGGGCTCGTAATCGTGAGGTTGCGAGTTCGCGCCCCGCCCGTTGGCTGCCGTGTTGGGGAGGGGTAGCGCTCTCCTGTAACCCTAGCAGGGCTATATGATCTGATGAGGTCTAGCTCGGGGATTAATCCCCCCCTCTCTCTCTCTCTCTCTCTCTCCCAACACAAACAAAAAGCCCACATCAGACATAGGCACAAAGAATCTAACATAATGCAAAAAAAGATAAATAATAATGATAATGAATAAGAAATACAGTCAAAAGACCAAGCTAAATAAAAGCCAGGGGTTAGGTGTGCAACTTTTGGTTTTCATCATTGCAACCAAAAAGCAATACAAAATGACAAAGACCAAATAATCCATTCAACCACTTTAGCTGTCGAAAGATAAATTTTTGCCGAGCGCTTCGATCTGGTAAAAATTTTCAACGATGGAAAAACTGGATAGATAGATAGATAGATTGACGGACATAAATAGATAGACATAAATAAATAAATGAAGAATGCCAAAAAAAAAAAAATATCCAACCACCCTGGATTTCGCAATAGACTTTTCCCAAACACTTCGATTAGGTGATTTATTTTTCATTTTATTCCAGCCAATTCCAGGTTAGTTCATTCGTCTGAGGTATACTTTTGGAACCGCTGGGGAGTGATACAACCTTCATTAACGTCTTCAGTATGAGGCATTTTCTTAAGCTGAAGGAAATTGTCTTTGCTAGTCTAAAATCGCTGTCTTGAATGCTGAGATGTAAAAGCAGGTTATTACTAAGAATGTGCTTCTAGTCACGAAGAAGTGCTATGGACTGAATACAGAGGAACTTCTTTAATTTCAAGAAAATTATTTTTAACTTTGCCTAAAACTGTCTTGAATGCTGAGCTGTAAAAAGAGGTTAACACTAAGAATATGCTGCTAATCACGAAGAAGTGCTATGGATTGAACGTTGATCTAAGGTATTGTCTTATTCTGCTATCGGGCTTTGGAATATTTGTTGGAAAAACGCGAAAATCTCCGGAAAATTTAGATGAAAAAACTATAATTAAAAACATATTCCTTTCTTTGACAAGCGCTGTGTGTGTGTGTGTGTAATTCACCGGGTCGGTCAGGATCACCTGATGGTCGTGATCGTCAGCTTTTACCCTCCCGGAAGGGAGCTGAGAGCTCATATAGTCCGATCTAAGGGCAAGGCTGTGACCTTCACACACGCACACACCCGTCCCCTTGCTCAAGGGGGACAGTAACCACCCACTTCGTCAGTGAAACTTTTCGCAACCTGAGCGAGGCGCGAACTCCCGTCCACCAGTTGGCAAGCGAGAACGTTACCACTGCACCAGCGAGCGGTGTGTGTGTGTGTGTGTGTGTGTGTGTGTGTGTGTGAGAGAGAGAGAGAGAGAGAGAGAGAGAGAGAGTGAGAACGAAAAAAAAATCTTGCCTCGAAATACTGCACTAAGAATTAAAAAAACTTATCACCACTTAAAAATAAATCAAAGTAAATCACAGAAGAAAACTACGAGGAAGAACTAAATTTTCGACATTACACTTCCAAAAAAAGAAATAATCTCATTTATTCTCATCCCTTATAATTACATTATTTTTAATTTCTTCACTACATTAATTTTCAGCTCGAAAAAATTATTATATATTTTAGCGGTTTTCCTAGATTTTTTCCTCGATTTTTTCCTTGATTTATTCATATATATTATTCCAAGATATGTTTCCTAGATGTTATTCCTAGAGTTTTCCTGGATATTTTCCTATAGTTTCCTAAACATATTCCCTCGATATATCTTCCGATATTTTTTTCTTGATATTTTTCCTAGACACTTCCAGTATATTTTTCTTAGTTTCCTAGATATTTTCTCTAGATATTTTTCCTTGATATTTTCCTATATATTTTTCCTATATATTTTATTCTAACTGTAGTGGTTAGATATTTGTTAGATGGATTTTTCTAAGCTAAGAAAAATCGTTTGAGGTATGCAAGGAGAAAATGGAAAATATAAAACCTAGGAAGGAGCGAATTATAGGCTTTACTATAATATATATATATATATATATATATATATATATATATATATATATATATACCACGTTGAGTACACCGCTTCCCGTCCGATCAGCGAAGTTAAGCAACGTTGGGTCTGGTTAGTACTTGGATGGGTGACTGCCTGGGAACACCAGGTGCTGTTGGCATAACGTTCTCCCTACGTGTCAAGTGGGGTTGGTGGAGGATTAGTGCCCCTCCCTGTAAAACAATTAACTCTAAGCCCTTGGCCACCCCGTTTGGGATACATGGCATCTGGCAATGAATGAATGAATATATATATATATTTTCGTTTCGTTTTTAAAGGCTCCAACATGCTTGCATGTGTCGGCCTTGGTCACCTAATGGCGGCTCTCCACGCTGCACGTTCCATTGCAGCCTCCCTGTTCAGACCCTTAACCCCAAGGTCACACTTAATGACATCGTCCCATGTCTTTCTCGGTCTACCCCTCATAACCACACCCCCAATTATAACACTTCTCACCTTCTTCACCCAATTATCATCCCCCATCCTCTCCACATGTCCAAACCATCTCAATCTACCTCTCCACATCACAACACCAATAAACTCCAGTCCCATCCTACCTCTCAACTCTTCCATCGTAAACCCCGCCCCTCCAGGCCTTGGACGCAGGGACGCACTGCACATCCACCTAATCATTGTCATTTCTTTACGTCTGAGCCGGCGAATATCTTCCTCCTTCACTGTCCAGGTCTCACTACCATACAGCATTACACTCCTAACACATGCTGCATACAAAGACCCCTTAGCACGTAGGGAAAGCCCTCTCAATGTCAAAAGAGGCAAGAGCTCCCTGAACTCCTTCCAACCACTTCTCACCCTAGCCACAGAGCTAGCCCCACCTCCAGCACACAACATGTCTCCCAAATAACAAAACTCTTCCACACACTCAAGAGATTCACCAGCAAGTTCAATCCTTCACGTCTGACAATCTCCACCTGCTCACCCCGACACGTCGTACACATAAAATCAGCATTATCTCGCAGTCTACCTCTGATACCACTACATCTCTTATGCACCCATTTATCACACACCGCACAAGATGGAATTACTTCCCACGCCCTTGTGGCAAACTGCACATGGCCACTCTCTCTCGTCTTTGACAGTACCACCATCAACCCTAGATATCATCACTTTTGTTTTATCTGCATTTACCCTTAAACCCTTGTGCCCCATACCATCTCTCCACCTCCTAAACCTTTCCTCCGCCTCCCCTTCGTTCTCTGCAATCAACTCCAAATCATCAGCATACAACAACTCCCACGGGAGTCCGTTTCTAAAGTCACGTGAAAGGGCTTCAAGTACCATGATAAACAACATGGGACTCAAGACTGACCCCTGATGAACACCAACATTCACGGAAAACTCATCACTCAAATCTCCATTCACTCTTACCTGGGTGTGAGCACCCACATACTGTACATAGCCATAACCACCCTAACCAGCCACTCCTCCAAGCCAAGCTTTCTCATTGCCCACTTCACCACCTCTCTAGGGACTCTGTCAAAGGCCTTTTCCAAATCAACAAAAACAAAATAAAGATCCCTTCTCCTACCAATGTATTTTTCCTGAAGCTGACGAACAATGAATATAGCATCAGTGGTCCCCCTACCTGGCATAAACCCAAACTGCATCTCATCAATATTCACTCTTTCTCTAATCATACCTTCTAAAACTCTCTCCATTACCTTCATTATCTGATCTAAAAGCTTTATACCTCTATAATTTCCTCTTTCCAGGGCATCACCCTTCCCTTTATACACATTTACAATTACATTCTTCAGCCAATCATCTGGGACAACACACTCATAAATAATCCTATTTATCAGGTCATTGACTAAACTCACCCCTATATCGCCTGAGGCCTTCAACATTTCGGCAGTCAACCCAGACACACCTGCTGCCTTCCCCACCCTCATCCTGCCTATTGCCTCACTCACAGTAGCAGTATCAATCAAAGGCCAAGGGCCGGACACTGGATCTGCTGGCTCCAGACCTTCCCTGTCCCAGTCAAACTCCTCATTCAACAACCGGCTATAATGCTCACTCCATGCATCTTTAATATCCTCACTGATCACCACTACCCTTCCTTCATCAATCTTCACACACTGCTCACCCGTAATAGCCCGATTATCCCTCTTCACTTGACCTGCCACCCTAAATATCATATTTTTCCTTTCCCCATGATTTAGGTTATCAAGTAATAGTCTCTGTGACTCAGACTTTGCCCTGTATATCTCTCTTCTAGCCCTACGGTTGGCAGCCAAATATTCCTCTTTGCTACCACCCTTCCTCCATTCTCGGAAAAGCCTTCTATTCTCCTTAACTGCAGCTTCTACACCCTCATCCCACCACCAAGTTACTTTATGTCTTGGTGGTCCTCTTGTCCAGCCGCATGTTACATCAGTAACTCTCAAGAAATTGTTCTTGAGGGCTCTGTACTGTTCGTTAACGCCTCTGTCTACAGCTCCCTGTTCAGCCACCATTCTCCTCAACTTGCTATAGAAGGCATCCCTTACTACTTGGTTTTTCAACTTCCATATTTTCCTCCTAGGTACATAAGCCCTCTTTTTCATCATTTGTTCTTTAAGCGCCATATCACAAATCAATAGTTTGTGCTGCTGCACACAGTCCTCACTTCCTATAACTTTAACATCATTATATATATATATATATATATATATATATATATATATATATATATATATATATCACGGATAATAATGATTAATATAAATGACCTATATTGCAGTGATAAATAAAATAAATTAAAGGTAGATGAATATAAGTGACCTATAATGTAGACAGACATATGTCAATTACCTATAATGCAGATAGATTAATGTAATAGATACCTTCATTGTAAGATGGATAAATTTAAGTGACCCAATACACAAAGATAAACCAAATTTCTGAAAAAAAGACTGGCTGTTTTTTAAAATTTAATCGTGGTATCTCCAGACTCTTTGTATTATTTATCTTAACTGCATGGACTGGACAGAGTATACACAAAACCTCTTCACTACAAGGACGTTTTCCCTTATATAGATAGAGATAGATGGATATAGATAGATAGATAGATAGATAGATAGACTGGCTAAAATCGTCTGGAGTTGGCAGGAATATACTAAAAACACTGGACCATCGAAATTAAAAGTGCTGAAAATGGTACCGGTACTTACATTCTTGGAGGGAGAATTTTGGAGAGGGTGAGCCGCGTTACGATGGTGGGAGTTGTGGTAGTAATTGTGGTTGTGGGAGTTGTGGTTGTAGTTGTGGTAGTAATTGTGGCTGTGGTAGTAGTAGTGGTAGTGGTGGTTATGGTAGTTGTAGTAGTGGTTGTGGTAGTAGCTAAAATTGTGATCGCTGGTGTAGTCGTTAAGTGTAATGGAAGGTTTTGTAGAGGAAGTTGTGAGAGTTGCAAGTGTAGTCGTATGTAAAATTGTATGTGCAGACGTTTTTGTAGTCATAGCTGTATTCGTAATTGTGGTGGTGGTGGTGGTGGTGGAGGTGGTAGTTGTAGCAGTGGTAATATTAGTAGTAACTTGTAGTAGTAGTAGTAATAGTAGTAGTAGTTTTAATATTTGTAGTAATATTAGTAGTATGCAGTAATTTGTAATAGTAGTAGTAGTAGTAGTAATAACAGTAGTAAGCAGTAATTTGTGGTAGTAGTAGTAGCAGTAGTAGTAGTAGTAGCAGTAGTAGTAGTAGCGTAGTAGTAGCAATAGTAGTAGTAGTAGTAGTAGTAGTAATAGTAGTAGTAGTAGTAGTAGCAACAGCGGCAGCAACAGCAGTGGTAGTAGTAGTAGTAGTCGTAGTAGTAGTAGTAGCAGTAGTAGTATTACAAGCTGCAGCAGTGGGTTGTGGGTAGCAGTAGGTAGTACTGTAGTAGGTAGTAGTATAGTACAGTAGATAGTAAGTAGCAGCAAGCATTAACAGATTGTACCAGGTAGTAGTAAGTATTACTAGCAGGTAATGGTAGGTAATAGTAGGTAGCAGTAGTAGGCAGTAATATCAGGTAGTAGTAGTAGTAGTAGTAATAGTAGCAAGTAGTTGTAGTATCAAGTGGTAGTAGGTAATAGTAGTAGGTGGCAGTAGTAGGTGGCAATAGTACGTAGTTGTGGCAAGTAGCAGTAAGTAGTATTAGCAGGAAGTAGTATCAGCTAGTAGTAACAGCAGGTAGTAACAGCAGGTAGTAGCAACTAGCAGTAATAACAGATAATAGCAGCAGGTAGTAGTAGCAGGTAGTGGTAGTAGGTAGTAGTAGCAGGTAGTAGAAACAGGTAGTAACAGAAGGTAGTAGTAGCAGGAAGCAGTAGCAGTTAGTAGCAGCAGTTAGTAGTACTAGGTGGTATTAGTAGGTAGCAGTAGTAGTAGTAATAGTAGTAGCTCTGCTACCCCTGGAGGCCGAGCACTTCACCCACAGAACAGCAAACACATCAAATGATGCAAGAGTGGATGTCAGTGCTAGAGGTTTCTGGACACGTGGGCAGAGGGCGTTCTTCGACATCAGGATATTCGATCCCATGGCAGCATGTCATCGTGAACTGCCTTTCGAAGCTGCACACAAGAGGAATGAACAAGAAAAAAATAGAAATTATCAAGAAAGGATCCAACATGTGGACCACGGTCGATTCACTCCCCTTGTGTTCACAACATCAGGTGGCATGGGTCCAGAGGCAGTGAGATTCTACTCGAGACTGGCAGAGGTTCTTTCTGAGAAGAAACGTCAACCGCAGGGTTCTGTTATGGCCTGGATGAGATGTTGACTGTCATTCTCCCTCGTGAGGTCTGCTCTGCTATGTCTCAGGGGCACAAGATCATCAGCCCTCAGGCCTGCCTCTCTGGCGGGTAAGGATTACGAAGCTACTGTGGTCGAGAGTCGCATAGACCAGCGACTCCAATAGTTTAATGTCTTTATTTACACTGTTATATCAATAAATATAAAATAAAATAATAATAGTAAGAGTAGATGGTTGGTAACCACAGCCGTTGGCGTGCTTGGGGCCAACGGATTGTAATATGAAGGTTAGTGTTAACCTTCACATTACAAGTCCAAATGGTGAACTGTATTAGCAAGGTTGGTTTTGATCTTCACAGTATAATTCCTCAATGGATGGAGGTGATTTTATTTAAAAAAAAAAAGTAATAGTAGTAGTTGTAACGGTAGTAGTAGTAGTAGTAGTAGTAGTAACAGTAGTAGTAGTAGTAGTAGTAGTAGTAGTAGGTAGTAAGCAGTAATAGGAAGTAGTAGTAGCAGCTAATAGTGGTGGTGGTGGTGGTAGTGGTGGAGGTGGTGGTGATGGTGGTGGTTTCGAGGGCTGGACAGGCGGTGGTTCGATTCTCAGTATGGGTAGGGTAGTTTTCAGCCAGTCTCTCTCTCTCATTCTCATCGTAGTTGTCCTGTGCCACACCTTACACCACACCACACCACATCACATCATCACACTACATCACACGACGCCACATCACACCACACTACACGACACCACACCTCAACGACTGTGTTCTCAAGAGTGTTGGAAAGGTCACTGGGTGCTGAGTTAGAAGCAAGAGAGAAAAAAAGTTACACTGCTTTGTACCATTACTGCACTGTGACAAAACAGGACAACCTAAAGTACACAAAACATCCAGGCACCACACCACGCCACACCACACCACACCACACCACACCACACCACACCACACCACACCACACCACGCCACACCACACCACACCACACCACACCACGCCACACCACACCACACCACACCACACCACACCACACCACGCCACACCACACCACACCACACCACACCACGCCACACCACACCACACCACACCACACCACTCCCTGGCCACAGGTAAATCCACTACCGCTAATACATAATTACGCTAGTTCACCTGGAAGATTAATAACATAACAGAATGGCTGGTTGAAACACACACACACACACACAATTGCACGTCATAAAACTCAACGCCTGTACTCCCAAACTCAGGTTAATGAGAAAAGGTGAAGGTATACAACACACCCTTATTTACTGACGATTCCACGAAGGGCAAAGGTAGAGTGTGGGTGAAAAGGAGAGAGGAGAGGAGAGGAGAGGAGAGGAGGAGAGACGCGAGAAGAGGAGAGACGAGAGGGGAGGAGTGGAGAGAAGGGAGGAGAGAAGAGAGGGGAGAAAAGAGGAAAAAGAAAGAGAAATGAAAGCTAGAGAAGGGAGGGAAGTGAAAAGAATGGAAAGGAAGGAATGGGAAGGAAATAGAAGAAAGACAAAGGAGAGAGAGAGAGAGAGAGAGAGAGAGAGAGACAGACAGACAGACAGACAGACAGACAGACAGACAGACAAACAGAGAGAGAGAGAGAGAGAGAGAGGAGCTAAAAGGGAGAAGACGACAACATTATGGGAAAGAGAAGAAAGATGAGAGGAAAAAGAACAGAACACAGTTCAGTCGAGAAGAGAGGAGGAAAAAGGAGAAAAAGAAAGGGTTAAAGGAAGTGAGGAGAGGAAAGGGGAAGAAGAGGGAAGACGGAAAATAGTGGCGAGGAGAGGAAAGAGAAACTGGGAAAGGTGAGAGAAATGACATAGAAGAAGAGAGGACAAAAGAGGAGAAAGGAGAGTGGAAAGAATCATAATAAATTACGGTTGATGATGATGATGATGATTAAGAATGGACACAGTTATTGCTGTATGATATTAATGATGATAATGATGATGGTGATGACTGTGATGATGACGATGGCGATGATGATGATGATGATGATGATAAACAAGACAATGAACAATGTTGACGGCAGTTGGATAAATAAGGGATGGTGATGTGCTAAAGATAATTTGAGAGAGAGAGAGAGAGAGAGAGAGAGAGAGAGAGAGAGAGAGAGAGAGAGAGACAGACAGACAGACAGACAGACAGACAGAGACAGACAGACAGACAGACAGAGACAGAGAGACAGACAAACAGACAGACAGACAGACAGAATATTACAGGTTTTACATAAGGGAATCACCACACCCAACCTCCAGTCAACAGATTCCCACACCGAGACACAAACGAGTCTGACTGGTCGCTGGAAAACACAATCAACCAGTCCCCTAGTTTTTAATATACTAATTGTGTTTTTGTGCGGCTGAATATGAGCCGGAGTTACCAAAGGATTTGCAGGAATAAAATTGTCTGGGTCCCCTAAAAGATAAGGATGAAGCAAAGTAAGCAACACAAGGGCCATTAACATAACCAAAAACCCAACAATATCCTTGAAAGTGAAATAAGGATGGAAAGGAACCTTATCCACTTGCCTTAAAACACCCAAAGGATTATTCGCCATTTTATACAATCACGACTTCTTCATATATAACCTAGGATTTAGACTGGGTACGGACTACCTAAGCTACATTTTAATCCTGCTAAGCATTTGAATTATAGCACTCATTATTATATCCAGAGTAAAAATTACATTCACCTCGAACTTTCCTAGACTATTTCTACTAGTTAACTTAACCTTATTAATCTTCCTAGTACTAACTTTTAGATCTATAAACTACCTACTATTTTATATTACATTTGAAGCTTCCCTAATCCCAACTCTAATCCTTATCTTAGGCTGGGGATACCAACCAGAACGAATCCAAGCAGGAGTTTACATACTATTCTATACCCTATTTGCATCCCTGCCACTCCTAGCCTCCTTACTTTACATCTACAGAACAAACGGGACACTTACTATCGGAGCCATTTACCAAAGAATCAGCCTAAGAATACTATCCCTTATTTGATTCGTCTCCTCTATTATAGCCTTCGTCGTAAAACTACCTATATACTTATTTCACCTCTGACTACCCAAAGCACATGTCGAAGCTCCCGTAGCAGGATCAATGATCCTAGCTGGAGTCTTACTAAAACTGGGAGGTTATGGCTTAGAAGTGTAAGAGATGGATGTATTTTCTTTCATTTATAGACACAAGGAGTGGCGATGGAAGGAAGGAGGGGATGGGAGAGAGAAAGGGGTGGGGGGATGGATGAAGAGGGGGAAGAGGGAGAGAGGAGGTAGGATGGAGGGGAAAGCGAGAGAGAAAGGATATGAGGAGGAAGGAGGGAAGGAAGGGGGAATAGGTGAAAGGAGGAGGGATGAGGACGAGGAGAGAGAGAAAAGAGATGACGGGAATGGGTATGCAGAATTGGAAAACAATAATGATAATGATGATGATGATGATGAGAAGGAGGAGGAGGAGGAGACAGAGATAAAATAAGAGAAGCAAAAGAGCAGAAGGAGAAGAAAAAGAAATGGGGAGAGGGAACAAAAAAAAAAGAGAGAGAGAGAGAAAGAAAAGGAAAGAGAATATAGGACAAGAAATTGGTATTCTAAAAGCTGCCAGGGGCCAAGGTATCCATTCTTTTCCCCAGTGTGTTCCAGGAAGCGGGAGGAAAAAAAAATAAGGAAATAAAAGAGCTTCACTTCGTCACTCACGCACATACTGCCTCGCTCTGTAGCCTCCCTGGTAGTCCCCAGTGGCCAATAGTAATCCCAGATAGTCCTTCGTGGTCTTAACTCAGATAGTCCCGAATAGTTTTATCTATCCATCTATCTATCTCTACTGTAGCCAGACGCCATAGTCCTGTAAGTAGTGGCCGTTTGACTTTGAATTAGCTGTTTTACGAGGGGGGGGAGTAAACCCTCCGGCAACCCACTTGCTGACACGTAGGGAACACGTATGGGTTGGTTATATGGTTACCACCCAGCGTTGTAAATGGTTTCCTGTCTCACAGAAATCCATTTGGCTTGTCACTCAATGTAAAGCCACTTGAAAAGGAGAGAAGAGTAATAAAAAGCAACAGGAAAGATGGGAAAAATAGGAAGAGAGGAGGGCAGGCACAGAAAAAGAATGATGAAGGTGATATAAGTAGTAGGCTGCACTACATCAAGTGGGTGGATGATGGTCGCCAATAAATCTTCCCAATATTCCTTTAGTAGTCTGAAATAGTCTTCTACTTTGTAATAATGACTAAGAAAGGAAAGGGGATAGGGAAAGAAGAGAAGAGGAGAGGAGGGGAGGGAAGGGATGGGGAGGAGGAGGTGGAGGGAAGCATCCATGAATTCTCTCGTAAGCTGAATAAAATCGTCTGGAACTATCAAGAATAGAATGAAGAGTAGGACGTCAAAGTGAAGGGGTTAAAAAGGCCACCTCACCTGCATCGCTATCACCTTCCATTAGCTCACCTGAGGAACGGTATTTGACAGAGGGGCACCACGTCACAGCCAGGTGATGAAGGTAAACAGTGAGGCATCGTAGGTGGTAGGTAGGAGCTGGGATATACACACACTTATACCAGCACACACACACACACACACACACACACACACACACACACAGGATGCGTACTGTATTTTCATCTGAACATTATCTAGCTTTTATGAAAGTTTTTGTTAACAAAGATACATAGATTTACAGACAGTCTTAATCGTTGTAATAGTAGTAGTAATAGTAGTACAGTAGTAGTAGTAGTAGTAGTAGCAGTAGTAGTAGTAGTAGTAGTAGTAGTAGTAGTAGTAAAGGTTGTAGAAATGGTAGTAGTAGTTGTAGTAGTACTGGCAGTAGTAGTAGTAGTAGTAGTAGCAGTAGTAGTAGTAGTAGTAGTAGTTGTAGTAGTAGTAGTTGTAGTAGCAGTAGTGGTAGTGGTAGTAGTTGTACTTGCAACCCCAGACTCACCTGAACGTGAACCCAGTGGAATGCAGGCTGATGTTCCCCTTCTCTGACAGTCTACCGTCGTCCTCTCGGGGAATAGGAGGGAGGTGAGGGACGTTTGTATATCCAGGCAGCTCCACCGCCCAGTTATATCCGAGCCATCACATGAAGGCGTCCGTGTTCAGCACCGATACACAGATGAACACACAGAAACACACTCGACCACAAGAAAGCAATTTCCATCAAAATTAGAAATGCTTTATCGTCACTCTCCCCACCACCATCACCACTCCACCACCCCCACCAAATTAGGTTATCCTCACCATCACAACCATCACCAGCAACCATCCTCCCCGCCAAACTATCGCACACAAATTGGCCTAATCACTTACAGTCTAATTACGCAAACGACCCTAACTTTGGGCACTTTTCACCTTGCCTGTCGAGAGAGCAAGTGTGGGTGTATTTAATTCAAGTGTTGTTTTTTTCTTTACAGAGCAGTATGATTGTGTGTGTGTGTGTGTGTGTGTGTGTGTGTGTGTGTGTGTGTGTGTGTGTGTGTGTGTGTGTGTGTTTGTGTGTGTGTGTGTGTGTGTTTTGCTTCACCACGCTAAGGGTATGAGCATTAATTTTCAAACCACACTGACCCTGAGACATCTTGAAAAATAGAAAGTCAAAATAACATGAATAAAATCCAAGCATCATCGTCCTGAAATATTCTAATTCCATCACTCCTTCCCAAATGAATTACTGCACCGGTATTTTGTTCACTTTTGTACCGTAATTATATTTTTCTTACCTGTGCGCTGTTTAAAAAGAGTGTTCATTTCAAACATTTATTTTGTTTTATGGTATTTTATTGGCTCATTTAATATTTACTTTTCACTTATAAATGTGTTCAGGTATGTTTATCTATCACCGTATCTGTCTGTGAATTTGTGTACGTGCTTGTGTTCCTATATATCTACCTACCGACCTACTCAGACATCTGTCATATCGAATTATAGAGGAAAGAGAGGGCGAGGGGAAGAATAATAGGGAAATGTGAAAATGGCCAAGAGTAATTAATATAAACTGATTACACACACACACACACACACACACACACACACACACACACACACACACACACACACACACACACACACACGGGGTACGTGTTTTCAAGGAAGCTCATAATTTTGGGAGTAAGTAAACAATCTGGCAAGATCAAGGAAACAAGGAAGAAAAACATCCATCGGCATCTTTCCCGTAGCTATTGATTTTACTTATTCATTTATTTATTAATGTAAGGAAGAAGGAACCAAAGGCTTTAAGCACGCGACATGGTTCACTCCAAGAAAAATAAACTGATGCAAAAACAGAAATTCACGATCAGCTCATTTTGAGATAAAGTAAGAATAAAGAAAGAAAAGGATGTTAGTGATCATTACACAAAATAAATAGGTAAGAAGAAAGTGTTAAGGAGCATCCATAAGCGACGACAAGACGACCCAAGGAGTTAAAGGCTACTTCCATAGATAAATAGATAGATAGATAGATAGATAGATAGACAGGCAAGTAGATACAGATACTGTTAATGAATCTCGTAGTGAGAATGAGGCTGGGGAGGTGAGAGGACTTAAGTATTTGACTGTTCCTGGACAAACAACAATAACAACAAGAACAAGAACAGCTACTACTAGTACTGCTACTACTGCTACTACTACTTCTACTACTACTATTACTACCATTACTACTACTACTACTGCTACTACTACTACCACTACTATTACCACTACTACTACCACTACTACTACTACCACTACTACTACTATTACCACCGACCACCACCATCACCACCACCAACACTACTACTCCTATTACTACTACTATTATTACTACTACTACTACTACTATTACCACCGACCACCACCATCACAACCACCAACACTACTACTACTACTACTACTACTACTACTACTTTTGCTGCATAAAATAGTCCGCGGGTAACAAGACCAAAGTCACACTGAATGGGTTAATGAGGTCTTGCCCTAAACATCAATTAATTGCCGTCAGTCATAGCCAGTGTATGTCAACTAGTTGCTGGAGCCATTCCCACACGTCTGTCTGTCTCTATCCATCTATCTGTATATATCCATCAGTCTCTATCTATAACAATTAATTCCTTTATCCAATTAATTTCAGTGTATTAGTCTGTCTGTCTGTCTGTCTGTCTGTCTGTCTGTCTGTCTCTGTCTCTGTCTGTCTGTCTCTGTCTCTGTCTCAGTCTGTCTGTCTGTCTGTCTGTCTGTCTCTGTCTCTGTCTCTGTCTCAGTCTGTCTGTCTGTCTGTCTGTCTGTCTCTCTCTCTCTCTCTCTCTCTCTCTCTCTCTCTCTCTCTCTCTCTCTCTCTCTCTCTCTCTCTCTCTCTCTCTCTCTCTCTCTCTCTCTCTTTCTCTCTCTCTCTCTCTATTTCCTCCCATCGCCTCGTCGTTTCTCTTCTTCACTTTTTCTCTCTCCAAAACTCAGCTAAGCGTCCCTCCATTTCCTCCTTTCGTTTCCTCCATCCCTCTCCTTCATCCTCCTCCTTCTCCTCCTCTCAGCATTCTTCCCTTAATTCCTCCCTTTTCCCTCCTCCTCCTCTCTTCTTCCTACCTTTTCGTCTTTCTTCTTTCCCTCCTGCTCCTCCTCCTCCTGCTCCACCTCCTCCTCTTCTCTTTATCACAGTCAAGGTAAAAATCTGTTCATTTTCTTCAGGTGTGTTGGGCAAGCCTGCTGGTTATGGGGAGGTGAAGAAGAAGAAGAAGAAGAAGAAAATGAGGAGAAGGAAGAGGAAGAGAAGAAGAAGAAAAAGAAGAAGAAGAAAAAGAAGAAGAAGAAGAAGAAGAAGAAGAAGAGGAAGACGAGGAAGAGGGAAGAAGAAGAAGAAGAAACAGAAAAGGAAAAATAAAAAAACAAGAATAAGAGGAGGAGGAAGAAAATAGAAGAGAGAGAGAGAGAGAGAGAGAGAGAGAGAGAGAGAGAGAGAGAGAGAAGGGGGTGGGCACCCCATCGCAGCTGAAGGAAATGGGCAAATTTTACTTCAGAAGTGATAAAATATTTAAGGAAGCGACTGGCAGCTGTGTGAAGAGGAGGGAAGATCAGGGAGGAATTACATAGGAATTACATAGGAATGCAAACAGCAACAGACCTTATGGTCCTTTCGAGGCTGCTTGTTAAAGAGAAAACTATGACAACAAGATCTAACTCTACATGATGAAGCATAAGGATAGTAAAGCAAGAAGGCTCCCCTCACCCCCAAACCCTCCACGAAAAAGTGAGAAAAACCACCATGCAGCATGGAAAAACTGACATGGAACTCTCACAGGAAATAATGGAAAGGAAAAGTCACATTCTATAATACTTTATCTATAAGTTACCCGTTTGATTAACAAGAGAAAGTATTCAAATAAACTAATAGTTACGGCATTACCTTATAAACAAGTATATTGAGTTACTGGGGCGACTGTGGACATAACATGGAAACTACATAGTCCACAGTGTGGATGTTTAGGGGTGGTGCGGCAGCCTTGCCTGGCACTTTTAAGGTGGGCAGCAGTCAATCAGGCCCTAGCTCTGTTCACTCCACTGAGACAAGGAACTCTCCCATGTGGGACACGTACACAAGTTTCATCCTGAAGCAGTGACCCCTGGTACATAATAAAAATCCTGATGGTGGTCACTTGGCTAACAGGGACCCTCAGTGATCCACAGCCCATCACAGGCGAAAGTAAGAGTAGTGACTGTGAACTCAGGGCTATCTGTGCAGATCCTAATCTGTTTACCGTATATTACCTTATTTGCATTGAGTAAATCGAAAAATGTATAATGACTTGATGCGACGCTATGTATGGGTATGTTAAGTTTACGGGGTGTCCTGTAGACACGAGGGGACTGCACAGTGAACGGTGTGGATGTTTAGGGGTGATGCAGCAGCCTTGCCTGGCGTTTTTAAGGTAGACAGCAGTCAATCAGGCCCTAGCTCCATTCACTCCACTGAGACAAGGAACGCTCCCATGTGGGACAAGTACACAAGTTTCCTCCTGAAGCAGTGACCCCTGGTACATTAAAAAAAAATCCTGATGGTTGTCACTTGGCTAACAGGAACCCTCAGTGATCCACAGCCCGTCAAAGGTCGGAAGTAAGAGGGCTATCTGTGCAGATCCTAATCTGTGTTTATATTACTTTATTTGCATCGAATAAATTGAAAAATATATAATGTTGTGATGAAATGCTATGTACGGGTATGTTGTTTATGGGGTGTCTTGTACACAAAAGGGCAATGAACTTACCTGTAGCCATAAAAGCAAGTTATTCGGACAGAAAAAGAGTCAGCTGAGGATTCTCGTGCTTAATACTTATCTATTTTGTTTTTGAATGTCTTAATTGAGATACTGTTCACGGTATCTGAGGGCAATCTCTTCCAGATATTTACGACTCTGTTGAAGAAGTATTTTGCTTCATGGGATCGGAAATGCTTTCCCATAACTTTGCAGCCATTACTTCTGGTTTTACTCGACCGGTCTATTTCAAAATATTTATTCATGTCTAAGTTGTCATATCCCTTCATGATTTTGAAAACTTCACTAAGGTCACCTCTTAACTTGCACTTTGTTAAGCTAAATAATTTAAGTTCTTCAAGGCGTTCCTCTTATGGTTTGTTTCTAAGTCGTGGTATCATTTTTGTGATTCTTTGCTGTATTTTCTCTAGTTTTTCAATGTCATTCCTGTAGTATGGAGACCAGAATTGCAAACAATACTCAAGATTGGGGTGCACTAACGAGTTATACAAGGCAAGTATGACTTTTCCGATTGAAACTCCGAAGTTCTTCCAATAAAACCCACCAGCTTGTTTGCAATTTTAACCGCCTCGGTGCACTGCTTACTCGGTTTTAGGTCATTTGATATTATCACACCAAGATCCTTTTTATTGTCTGTACTTGAAAACTGGAAATTATTCATTTTGTAATTCGCATGGACGTTGTTACTTCCAATATGAAGTACTTTACATTTTTCTGTGTTGAATTTCATTTGCCATTTTTCTGCCCAGCTTGCTAAAGTATATATTAAGGTAATGTTGTAACAGCTGTTATTGTAATTTTGAAGTTACTTTACTGGTTATTTTAGTTTCATCTGCAAATTTGGATACTTCACAATTTAGACCCTCATCAATATCGTTTATATAGATAATAAAAAGTATCAGTCCAAGTACTGAGCCTTGGGGAATGCTGCTAGTCACATTACGTCATTTGGATTCCTTTCCGTTTATCACAATTCGCTGTTTTCGGTCTGAAAGCCAGTCTTGTAACCATTATGTGCTTCTATTTTGCTCATGAGACGTTTGTGAGGGACAATGTCAAATGCTTTCTGAAAGTCGAGGTAAGTTATATCTACTGCTCTTGAGTCATCATATGATTTGTAAACATCATGGAAGAAATCCAGTAAGTTAATTAAGCATGAACGACGATGTCTGAATCCATGCTGTGAGTCTTTAATTATATTATTTTCTTCTAGATAATTAACTATTTTATCTCTTAAGATTTTTTCAATTAACTTGCACAGTACTGACGTTAAGCTGATTAGTCTGTAATTTCCTGGGTGTGACGCATTTCCTTTTTTGAACATTGGTGTTACATTTGCTAGTGTCCATTCGCATGGAACTTTCCCAGGACTTAACGATTTATTGAATAAGACAGAGAGTGGCGACAGTAACTCATTTTTTGTTTCTTTGAGAATTCTCGGTGATATTTTTTCAGGGCCAGGGGTTTTGTTTATGTTCGTACTATTTATGGCTGAGAGAATATCACTATTATGGATAGCACAGTTACCAAGGACTGTGCTATTTGCTTGGTTTGTGGGTAACAGTTGGTTTCTGGTGGTGTTTTCTACTGTAAAAACAGACGCAAAGTAATCGTTAAGAATGTTCCACATTTCGACCTCATTTCCTGTGTGTTTGCCATTGTTCGTTTCTAAAGGGCCAATTGATGTAGTCATAACCGTTTTCTTTTTAATGTAGTAAAATTCTTTAGGATTTGTTTTGCATGTATTAGCATTGTGGATCTCCAGTGCTCTTTTGCTTTGTTTAACAAGTCTTTTCGATATGCTTCGTAGATTTTCGTACTGTAATTTATCATTATTAGTGTGTGTAGTTTTATATTTATTGTATGCCTGTTTTATGGCTATTAAATTGCTTTTAATTTTACTGGACCACCACTTTTGTTTACTATTACCAGCTGGACGCCTGTTACGTAGTGGCACACGTGACTTTACCACTTCATTAAATTTTTTGGTGAATTATTCCCATGCTTGGTTTATGTCATCGGTGTCAGACATATGATTCCAATTAGTAGTTGCAAGTAGCGTTCTGAGCCTGGTAAAATCAGCTTTGTGATAATCTGAAACCTTTTCTTTGCTCTGTTTCTTTTACTTTTTCGGTAATAATATTAAACTGTATAATTCGATGATCACTGGAACTAAGCTCAGGTCCGATTTCAACACTGTTAGCTAGGTTATCATTTGTAGTTAAGATGATGTCTAGCATATTGTTTCCTCTCGTTGGGTATTCTAAGTGTTGGGAAAGTGCACTTTCTTGAAGATTCATATATAGCTCTTGTCCTGAGTGTGCAGTTAGCGGTTCCTCCCATTTTGTTACCGGTAGATTAAAATCTCCAAAAATTACGCTATCCTCTTCACAACAAATTTCCGCAGCAATTTAATCATTAAGTTTTTCATATGTGTCAGTTGACTGTGTTGGAGGACGATAGACGAGACATATTTATTTCGTGAGATTTAATTCTCAGCTGAACGTAACTATATAGCATCTATGTTGGTAATACTGGGTTTAGGTAGCACAAGGGGGTGGAGACAAGATTTCACGTATAATAAAACACCGTCACCAGCTCGGTGCGGTCACTCATAGCTGACAATATTGTACCCTGTCAATAAGCATTCTGCTAAAAAGTCAAGGTCAGATGTGTTAATCCAGGACTCCGTGATCCCAACAATGTCATAATATTCTAGGTAAATAAGAGATTCTAAATCCTCAAACTTGGTGCATAGACTACTTGCGTTAACATAGCAGACTCTATTTCGTCCCAAACAGTTGATGAACTGACTCTGTGGATTTTTACGTTGAGGTTACTGCTCCTGAACGTGCCACGGTTTTTTATCTGAAGATGGCAACTTTATCATGTAAAAGTCTACCTAGCCATGGAGGAGGAGGAGGAGGAGGAGGCATATCGATATTAAGACGACAGACATAACACAAAAGAAAATGATAAGGTGTGATATCCATTACGTGTATACCAACACACACACACACACACACACACACACACACACACACACACACACACACACGCACAAGCACGCGCGCGCGCGAGCGTACTACTCCCCTCCTCGAAGGAGAGACAAATGTAACAACTCTTCACTAAACCGATAATACTGCACAACGCCTTAATGAGGGAATTACAACACACACACACACACACACACACACACACAGAATTGATGAACTCGAAAGACGTCTAAACTACCAAAAAGACTACAGTCGACGTAACAACTTACGAATGACTGGGATTCAAGAACAGCCTGGTGAAACTTGGGAACAAACATCCGCAATGGTAATGAAGCCATTGGAAGAGAAGCTTCAACTACCTACAATGAATCTAGAACGTGCACACCGAGTAGGACCATTTGATCACTCCCGTCCTCGAACAGTTGTTGTAAGATTCAGCAATTTTGGGGATCGTGAAGCAGTGATGTGAAATGCCAGGAAACTCAAGGGTACAGGAATATACATTAATGAGGACCTTTGTTCGGCATCCCAGGAAATAAAGAAGAATCAGATTCACCTGCTGAAGCAAGCAAGACAAGGAAAAATGGCGTTCTTTAAATATACCAAATTAATAATAAAGGAGAAAAGTGGTCAACGATCATTATCAGTAGAAGGGGCAGGCTGCTCAACCTCTGGTGGTGGGGGTAACTTGATAGAGTCGGACGGCAGTTTTGGCGGTTCTGTGACAGTGGGAAGTGCTCGGGTACCTGACAGCGAAACACCTTCAGGGATAACTTTGAGCACTGGAGGTGAGGAAGCGGCTGCAGCAGGTGCTGTCGACGTTGCGTCTGATGGTGTCGATAGTTTGATAGCTTTGACAGCTGATTCTTCACACACAGTACCAGAAGACTCTAATGGTGCCACTGCTGCTGCGGCTCCGGGAAGGGCTGGTGATAAGGTCTCCAGTGAAACTGCTGGTGACCTGGCAGAGGCTGGCGGCACTAAACAGCGGCAGCAAAGGAACGTCAGAGAACGCAAGAGGAAATAGATAAGTTACTGCTCTAACTGAAACTTTTGATCAATTTATATCCATAGAATTTAGCAAAATAGATTTGGCTGAAGAATTACCTTTTGCCAATGCAAGTGATGATGAATTATATACTATTCTAAATAGTCCAAGTTTAGTGAGCTGCATCAACGATTCCCATAACTTGGAATTCGATCCCTTTAATATACATGAAGATAAATATAACAATGACTTAGATATCAGTAAATTATACACCCACCTAAGACACCTAGATATTCCAAAATCAAAATATATCTATGTTGACGACCTAGACCTGCCTAGTAATAACAATACTATTACAATATCAAGTATGAATATACGATCAATTCCAAAAAACCTTCAACACTTTACTGACACTGTCTTGTATAATGAATGTAAAGAAATAAATATTCTTGGTATTACAGAAATAAGGTTAGACCCACATCTTGCTCCATCTATGGACTATCAGGGTACAATATGTTTACAAACTGTAGAAATAAGTACGGTGGAGGTGTAGCAATATATATTTCAACTGACTACCTTTCGTTAGTACAGAAAGAATTCTCATTAATGGAGTCTTTTATAGAATGTATAGGTGTTGAATCTGTTATTATGAATAAAAAGTCGTTATTCATATGTATCTATAGGCCTCCAAGTGGTAATGTTTACAGCTTTCTAAATTCGATGTCAGAAATTCTTTCCTTAGCCCATGATAAACAATACCAAGCGATTTACATATTAGGGGATCTTAATTTGAATTTGTTGAAGAGTAATGACAACTCTGTTTCTGAGTTTATCAATGTCATGTATTCTTTTTCTTTATTTCCCGTAATAACAAAGCCGACAGGAGTAACTGACATGTCGGCCACACTTATAGGTCACATTTGGATAACACAAGTCGAATTCAATATTGGTAACTATATAATACAAACAGACATTACTGATCACTTCCCAATAATCTCTGTTTAAATGTATTCATGGAACTCCTGATGTTACTTAATCCATTAATAAGAGAATGATACCATCTGGTGCACTAGAGCGCTTCAAATATGACCTTGTCCATGTAAACTGGAATAACGTATTAACATCAATCTGTCCCAATAACTCATATAGCATATTTTATAATATATATAATACATTATATCAAAAACATTTTCCATTGAGAATGGTTCGTATAAAAAGAAAATGTGAAATTAGTCCATATATAACGACGGCTTTAAAAAACAGCATTAAAGAAAGAAATAGATTAGAGAGACTGGCAAAAAAAATGCCACTGACCTATGGTGAAAAATATCGACAATACAGAAACATACTGACATCAACTTTAAGAGCAGCAAAGAATAAGTATTACAAAGATTTATTGAAAGAAAGTCAAGGAAATCCTAAATCCCAGTGGAAAGCTATAAACTCAATACTTGGTAGAACAAACAACTTAACCTCTGTGCACTCTATTGAATTAAAGCCTCCTAGCTTTGACACCTCTACCTTATTTAATGAACGTTTTTTAAAAATCTCTAACATAAAATTAGCTGGGATGGAAAACAACCATAACAGATACTTAAATAACTCTCCTGATTTTTCAATATACTTACCTCCAGCACAACAGACTGAAGTTGAAAATTACCTGAATGCTTTAACCCGAGGCGTCCCGTCGACGTTCTTTAACGTCCACACGTTTTGTCACTGCCAATCCCGTCGACGTACATAAACGCGAAAAAATTGCAAGGTCCCTAATTTGCACAATTTTCAATATTCACGAGTGATTTTTGATACGTATACACGTGACACCTTCCTCTACAAGATGCCAGGCAGGGACAATGCCTTACCCAGCATGACCTCCTCCCCCTCCCCTGCATGCCATTGTCTCAGCAATTCACCTGTTATCAGTGACCTGGCCAGTATAGCCATGTCATGCCACGGTACGAAATTCAGGGCCAGAGTGATTCCCCAATCGATGAAAATGTGGAGGACAAACTTTACATAGCATTAGAGGAAGAAACAGTTAGAAATGATGATCAGGTAATGTGGCAAAAAAAAGTCAGGTATTAGTGAGTGAAACAATGCTTATAATGCCTATGTTACTGCTTGAAAACCAATATATTCTTGTACTACATATAAATTCATACCAAGTAAATAAATAAATACCGTTTATGAGTGGTGTGAAATAGTTATCCTCCCATAGAACTCGTTTTCTTTGGTGCCAGCCTGATAGAAAACCCAGTAAGGTAAGGAGGTACTCCTACCTGTATCGAGTATTTTAAACCTCAGGTGAGCGATTTCTCTATGAATTTTCGATGTTTCTCACCAAAAGCGAAGGTTTGAGCCCCCCAAAAATTTTTCCTTAAATGGTCGGGATTGGAGGGAGTCAGTGGTGGAAAAGTGGTTGGGATGGGGCGAGTTAAAGTCTGATGCTCCAGGTTATGATGATATATCCCCCAAAGTTTTAAGATATACATCAGATGTAATATCTAAACCTTTGACTCATATAATCAACCTTACATTGAAAACAAGTATGTTTCCTGATCACTTAAAAAAGGCCAAAATTATTCCTACATATAAGACAGGTAGCAGAAGTGATATTATTAATTATTGCCCAATCTCTATACTACCAGCTTTCAGTAAAATATTTGAAAAAGTAATTGCTGTTAGATTAATACATTACCTTGAGGAAAATAACCTACTATCTGAATACCAACATGGGTTTCGTACAGATTGATCAACAGAATCTGCAATATTACAGTTTGTTAACAATGTTTATAAGTTCTTAGAAGAAAAATATTATGTAGTTGGGGTATTTATTGACTTATCGAAAGCTTTTGACACATTAGATCACAAAATTCTAACTGATAAGTTGGAACATATTGGAATAAGAGGTGTCCCACTAAAACTATTTCACAGTTATCTCAGTAATAGAATGCAATGTGTTTTTTGTAACAATAATTTCTCGCCTTTTAAATCATTATCAAAAGGTGTACCACAAGGGTCTATCCTTGGGCCACTTCTTTTTCTAATATACATTAATGATATAGTAAAAGCCAGCACAAAATTTAAGTTTACGATATATGCTGATGATGCTAATCTCTTGTTAACAGACCAAAATATACATTACCTACAATCAAACTTGCTCATGGAATTAAATTTAATAAATGAATGGATAAAATCTAATAAATTAAAAGCTTAATGTATCTAAAACAAAATATATTTTCTTTAAAAACCGATCAGTAAAAAACTCTTTACCACCATTAGTACTTGATGGTGAAACAATACAAAATGTCAGTAAAATAAAATTTCTTGGTATGCTCATAGATGAGAATTTAAATTATAAATATCATATAGATGAAATATGTTTAAAGTTATCCAAAGTGTGTGGTGTATTATACAAAGTCCGTTATAATCTAACAACAGAGGCTATGGTCAGCATTTATTATACACTGTGTTATCCTTACCTCATGTACTGTGTATCCATATGGGCATGTACTTGGCCCTCATTTTTTAACAAAATAATAGTAGCTCAGAAATTTTTTTTAAGATGTATATATTTTCTAGGTAAATTCGATTCAACAACCCCAATATTTTCAAATACAAAATTGTTCATCATCATCATTGCCAGACGCCATGCATCCCAAACGGGGTGGCCAAGGGCTTAGAGTTAATTGTTTTACAGGGAGGGGGCACTAATCCTCCACCAACCCCACACACGGAGGGAGAACGTTATGCCAACAGCATCTGGTGTTCCTAGGTGGTCACCCATCCAAATACTAACCAGACCCAACGTTGCTTAACTTCGCTGATCGGACGGGAAGCGGTGTACTCAACGTGGTATGGCCGTTGAACTTTGAAAATATTCATAAGTATTTTACATTACTACTGATGTATAAGACCTTAAGAGTCTATGTAGGAAATGAAATATTTAAGTTTGTAGAAAACCCAAATAATACTTGTAGTAATAGCATTAATTTATGCTCTCCACAATTTTGAACAACCCTCTTCAAGAACAGTATAATATCTTTCGGCCCCCAACTGTTGAATGGTTTACCAATGGATAAAAAAATTCTCCCTAAGTCAAGTAATATCCTAATATTTAAAAGGGAAATGAAAAATTATCTGTTAGGTCAGCAATACATACAATACACAAAATTTTGTAATAATTTAGGGTAGAACAAAAGCACCATATGTTATGATACAATTAATGCATAGTATGTGTATGTGTGTGAATGTAAATGTGTGTGTGTGTGTGTGTGTGTGTGTGTGTTTTGAGAATATATATATATATATATATATATATATATATATATATATATATTATGTATGAATGTATGTGGGTATATATGTATGTGTATGTATATGTATGTGTGTATATATGTATATTTATATGTATGTGTGTGTATGTATATGTATATGTATGTGTGTATATACTGTATGTGTATGTGTGTGTGTGTATGTATGTATATGTATATGTGTATATGTATGTGGGTATACTGTATATGTGCACGTGTGTATGTGAGAATATGGATGTACAATATATATGTAAAAGTATATGTGTGTATGTATATCGATGTATATGTATTTATTTATGAATGTATGTATGTATATATGTATGAGTGTATGCACGTATATTTCCGATAATCATAAGGTTGTAGTTTATATTTAAATAATTTACTTTTTTTCTGATACACATACGATTGTAGCTGGTATATCCAACTAAAGCAACCACAATTTATATATAGTATTTATAAAAATGTCTGTCAGGGAGCTTAGGCTCGACAGACCGTTGCTTGTTATGTAATGTTCAAATGTATAGCCTACATGGATGTATGACTATAAAGCAATAAACATTTACTTACTTACACACACACACACACACACACACACATTTTGCCATTTCTTACTGTGATCACCTCCCCAAAATTGCGACATGAAGGGACAAGCCAATTAGCCAAAAAAAAAAAAAAAAAAAGTTGGTTGTTTCACTGTCAGAAGTCACACTGCGATGGTGACTCGTGAGAAAAAAATAAAGAAGGAAAAAGACATGAACAGTCAGACAGACAGGTAGATATACAGATGGGCTGATAGATATAGACAGGCAGAGATATCGGTAAATAGAAACAGGTGGATACGCAACCGATTACGATTATGTGGTTCTGACTTGCGTGAGAAGACAAATTAATGGAGAAAGAAGGCACATAGGCAGACAGACAATTGGATGGAGATAAACAGATAGATGGATACTGATAGAGATAATCGTTTCTTGCCTGTTTGTAATTATTATACGCCCTTTCACTATTACGTCTTCTGTATCTATTCCACAACAAATCTCTTCTTTCTTTTGTGTGTGTGTGTGTGTGTGTGTGTGTGTGTGTGTGTGTGTAAGAGCAGTAGGTATTATTTATTCCAGCTGTATTGATCTGGAAAGCAACAGGCCGGAAGAGCAAAAATCCCAAAGAGGAATAATCAAAGCAGAATAATGCAGTTCCCCCTCCAAGTCTTTCTCCAGAACTCTAAAGAAAACGGTGAGAAACTAAAAGAAAATAACCTGGCTACTATTACCTTTTATTAACTTCTTCAGCATAATGAAGTCAGTTTTAGATCCCCACCTCAGAAATGGTGATCTAATGTATTTCCTGTTTCTCCTTTTTTCCAAATGCTTTTCTGTTCGGTGCCACCCCTTTATTTCTTCACCAACTCTCTCTCTCTCTCTCTCTCTCTCTCTCTCTCTTTCTTTCTCTCTCTCTCTCAGACGTAGTGCAGTTGTATATCTCAGGCATCAAGTCCACTCGTCCAGAAACACACACTGCATAACATAAACTCTCCCTCTTTCTCCGTCCCCCTCACGTACGCTCACTTTTTTACACAAATCTCTCTTTCTCTCCCCCCCAAAACCAAGCCCGTTGTAGTCGTGGGGGGGCTCTGGGGTCTGGGGCTGGGACCTGATGATGGGGGTGGTGTCCTTATACCCTGCTTCCCCCGCCCTTGGGTCCCAGTCCTTGGCCCTACTAATTTTGCTTGGTCCTTTTTCTTCTCTTCTCTTCCTTTATTTTCTTTCTTCTCACCTTCCTAAGGTGTGAGAGCCGTGCTGATGGGATGCAAGGCTGTCTCTTCTGTGTCAGTCGCTAACGGCCTCGGAGAACCATGGGTACGGTAGCCCTTGTATTTTTCGCCCTTACTCCTGACCGGGCTCTCAGGAGTGGACCAGTTTAATTCCTGTTATTTACAATTAGGCTCACCATGGCCAATAATGATATATTAACAAATTCTCAAGGAGCAACGGGAGATGCTCCTTCAAAACCTTCTCCCTGACAGACGGATCCCCCACCCCCTACTTTTCCGCCTCTTTCCTCCTCTTCCTATCCTTCTGTTTCTTCTTCTTCCCCCCCCCTCTCCTTCCTCCCCCCCTCTTTCTAAACCCACCATCAGTAACATCAATTTTTGGTCGCCAGACATAGCCCAAGTTCTTCAACATCCAGCCGACAACAAATGACCTCACTCTCCAGCTCTCTCTCCTTCGACAGATAGGTCCCGACATAACATTTGCATCACGACCAAATGGAGACCGCCTTTTGACTGTCCAGACTGCTGCGGCAGGCTGAGAAGGTGATGTCGCTTACTGATCATTCTGGTCATCCCATTGCAGCAGTACCAGATCCCCACCTAAACTCCAGCACGGGAACTGTTCTAATCCCTTCATATATATCTACAGGAGATCGCAGTTTCTCAGAATGCTCCACAGATATACAAGCCATCTTGTCAGCCCAACACCTAGCAGTACTGTCCGTTCAGTGTTACACGCTTCCACCTCAGGGGCGCTGGAAATACTCCTCCAACATTGCTCAGATCAGTTTTAAGGGCTGCGATCTTCCCACTTCTGTCATTATTGGTGGTACACGACTCAGTGTCAAAGAATACATACCTCGTCCGCGACAGTGCTCTTCATGTTGGCGCTATGGACATCCTGCCAAATACTGTAGATCAGAATCAATATGCCCTACCTGCGCCCAACCCGGCCACACCTTCTCAGCCTGCACAGCAAAGACCCAGGTCTGCCCGAACTGCCAAGGCTCTCATGCTGCCTCGTCCCGGAACTGCCCGGTGTATACCTTCGAATCCGAAGTCTCCAGGATTCGCTGGAAAAAAGGTCTTTCCCTCCGTGCAGCTCGTCAACGTGCCCGTGAACTAGGATTCTCTACCAATACTACATATGCTCGAGTGGCCCGTCCTGTCCACACTACCTCCCCCATTTCCCAGTCCCACCACTCTACCACCATTACAACCTCTAACTCCTTTTCTGCCGTCACCTCCCAATCTAACACACTTACTCCCTTGGTATCACCAGTCTCCTTCTCCCCTACTGTCCCAACCTCTTTTCCAGTCTCTGCTCATACCTCCTCCTCATCATCTTCTCCGACTGTCAGTGTTGTCTCCTCCCCCCCTGTCTCTGTTCTACCCTCTTCCACCTCCCCTTCTCTCTCTTCTTGTTCCACTTCACACTCTCAAACCCCTCTGGTTACTCTTTCCAACTCTTTCTCTGTTCTAGACTCTTCCACTCCAATTTCCTCCTTATCGCCTCTATTGTCTACTCCTATCACTTCTCCTCAACACCCTTCCTGTTCTGCTGCTACCCCTCGCTCCTCTTCATCTCTCCACCAACAATTACTCCCTCTGCCACAGCGTGATGCCCGCCGCCCGCCTCCCTCTAGCAAACGTGGACTTCCTCCCACCACTTCGGATGCCAAGGGTTTCACAAAACCCACACATTCCCCCCCAACCCGTAAAATGCGTACCTCCCGCCCCTTGCCCTCCACGACAACTACTCCATCAAAGATCCCTATCTCGACTCCACGAACTAGTCCCAACCCTATCCCAACCCCACAAACTACTCCACAACCTGTATCAACTCCATTGCCGACACCACAGACGACACTTCCAGCAAGTGTCGAGAGTGAAACCCTCACAGACATCATGGAGTTTCTGGCGACTCCATTGCAGGAACCCATGAGTCCACCAAAAATAATCCATACAGCCGAAGTCCATTCTGTTCCTTCTGATCTCCCTCTCACTCCCACAGCTCCTTCCCCTTCTGCCCCCCTTCCTTCTTATTCTAATCCCTCTCCTCTATCCCTTCCGATGCCACCGGGCTATACTGACCGTCCCGCTCATCCACCTCCTCCACGTTCTGCTCCCATTCCAACTATCAAACCAATCCGGTGATATATAATACCAGTCCGCTATAAATTCGTTTTTATTATATTTTATCCATTGTAAATTTTTTTTCTTAAGCTTTTATTTCCCTTGGTTTTACTTTTTTAGTTTTTTAAATTTTAACATGTCTATTTTACAATGGAATCTTAGAAGTTTTATGGCCCATCGTAATGACCTTCGTTATCTTCTTGCAGTTCATCGTCCTACATTAGTCTGCATACAAGAACCCCGTTTGTCTGCCCCCCCAGTACCCATACCTGACTATAGTTTCTTATTTTCTCCTGCTTCTCTTCCTGTTTCCGCCTTTTTAGTACATCACACAGTTCCGCTAGAACGTCTATCCATTCACACTACGGTTCCGTGTCATTTTGTTCGTATCTTCCTTGAACGATGGATTACGGTGGTGTCCATATATTTTACTCCCTCCCAACCTATCGATTTCCCTGCCTTATCTCTTTTATTAACATAATTACCCACCCCAATTTTATTGTTTGGAGATTTTAACTGTCGTCATGCCTTATAGGGCGACACCGTTACCAATTCGCGTGGCCGCCAACTTGAGACTTTTATTTTTAATAATGATTTATCCCTTCTAAATACAGGAACTTCAACACATATTGACGACAAAACTCATACTTTTTCCTGTCTGGATCTCTCCTTGTGCTCCTCTTCTATTTCTTTACATTTCCATTGGTCCGTTCTTTCGGACACTGTATATAGTGATCACTTTCCTATAAGGCTTACTCTTACTACATATTGCCCCTTACTCAGGCCCCCTCGATGGAGTTTTCCGAAAGCTGACTGGCCGTTATTTACTTCTTTAACTGTGCCTTCTATGCACTCTTCTTCCTTACCCGCTGTTTTAGATATACTCACCTATTTTAATGTGTTAGTTCTAAGTGCAGCTTTGACAGCGATTCCTAGGTCGTCCCGTCCTTTTACTCTGAAGTGTGTACCTTGGTGGGATTCAGACTGTACTGTAGCACTCCGTGTTAAACGTGCACATTGGAAGAGTTTTCTATGCAAACACAACACTCCGGATGAACAGAGTGCATTTCTGCTGTTTGAAAAGGCCTGAGCGGTTCTTCGTAAGACTGTTAAACAGGCTAAACGTCGTAGCTGGAGATTATACGTTTCCACCATTACTGCCAATACACCCATTGCATCCGACTGGAAACGTATACGCAAAATAGCAGGTAAACATCTTCCCATGCCCTCCCCTGTCCTACATTTGGATGGCATCTAGTTACTAACGGCTTAAGTCTTCATTTTAGTAATGTTAGTAGCGGTTCTCATCTCTCACCTGAATTCCATACCCTTAAAACAGCTACTGAATGTACGCCAGTTGTCTTCAAGCTGTCGTCTAGTCAGTCATATAACGCGCCATGCACACTCCATGAATTGTCCTCTGCCCTTTGTCTTTGTAAGAACACTTGTGAGGGTCCTGATGGCATACACTATAATATGCTCCGTCACCTTTCCCCCCAGGCCATGGACTTATTATTAACTATTTATAATCGTATCTGGACAGAGGGTATTTTTCCTCCCTCTTTTCGTAGTGCCACCATCCTTCCATTTCTTAAACCGGGAAAGCAAGGCCATGCTCCTCAAGATTATCGCCCCATTGCTCTTACCAGCTGTCTTTGCAAATTATTCGAGCGTATGATAAATCATCGTCTTATGTGGCTCCTAGAATCCAAGCAACTTTTGTCATCTTCACAGTTTGGTTTTCGAAAAGCTCGCAGCACCTTAACTCCCCTCCTAAATCTAGAGACTTATATCCGTTCAGCCTTTGCCACTCGACAATCTGTTATCGCAGTATTCTTCGACCTTGAGAAGGCTTATGACACAGCCTGGCGCTACCATATTTTACGCACAGTTCTTTCTTGTCGTATTGATGGTAACCTTGGTGTCTTCTTAAAGAATTTTCTATCAGCTCGTTTCTTTAGAGTCCGTGTCCAGCACACTTATTCAGACTCATTTCCACAATACGAAGGTGTTCCCCAAGGCAGTGTTCTTAGCACTACTCTATTTTTATTGGCAATTAATGGGATTGTTTCTTGTCTCCCAGTTGGTGTCCGCTTTTCTTTGTATGTTGATGATTTTGCAGTATATGCCTCAAATTCTGACATCTCTTCCCTTGGTGCTCTTATTCAACGTGCGGTTTCTGCTGCCCCAGAATGGGCCACTTCTCATGGCTTTCGGTTCTCCCCTCTTAAGTCTCATGCTATTACCTTTGCTCGTTCTCATCATATTCCTCAACCACCTCTTTTTCTTTGTGGCTCTCCTCTCCCATACAAAACCTCCGCTTCCTTTCTTGGCCTTCTTTTCGACTCCCGTCTTACTTGGAAAGATCATATTGCCTCCTTGAAAACCTCAGCCTTGCAACGCCTCCGTCTCTTACAAACTTTGTCTCATGTGTCATGGGGTGCTGATCGAACTACTCTCCTTCGCCTCCATATTGTTCTCGTTCTCTCCAAACTTGATTATGGTTGCCAAGTTTATTCTTCTGCTTCAGACACCGTCCTCCAACAACTTGATTCTGTACATCATCACGGTTTGCGTCTGGCTCTTGGTGCTTTTAAGTCATCCCCAGTTGAGAGTCTGTATACTGAATCAGGAGTTCCATCACTCTTCCGTCGTCGTGCTCTTCTTTCTCTTCGTACCTATGCTAAGTTGCACTGTTTTCCTCATACCCCTTCTCTACTTCCTCCCAGTCCTGACTCAGGCATATTTTCCACTCCTAGGACCAAGCCACCATTTGCAGTTCGAGCCCGTACTCTTCTCTCGTGCTCCTCTCTTACTGTTAGTAATGTTTTTCCTTTCCGCACATGTCTTTTTCCTCCGTGGCTACTTCCGCGACCCCACATTTGTTCTTCCATTTTCCCTTATTCCAAGTCCAATTCTTCTCCATTCATTCCCCGTTCTCGGTTTTCAGACCATCTCTCCCAACATTCCTCTGCAGTCCCTATATACACTGATGGTTCAAAAACTCCTGCTGGCGTTGGATTCGCGATACTCTTTCCTGACACTTTTTATCATTTTAGCCTTCCTACCTATGCAAGTGTTCTAACAGCAGAGTTATATGCCCTCTTGTTTGCGTTACGGTATATTTGTCGTGCCTCCTCCTCATTCGTGATATTCTCTGATTCATATAGTGCTCTAACCCTTCTTCAGTCACCTTTTGCTTCTCACCCTCTAGTTCTTCGTATCTTGGAATGGTTGTTCCGTATCTCCTCTCGTCGTAAAAGAGTCCAGTTCTGTTGGGTCCCGGGACATGTGGGCGTCGCGGGCAATGAACGTGCTGATCAGTTGGCTCGTATGGCAGTTACCAGGGATGTCTCTCCTTTCTTCCTCATTCCAGTCTCTGACCTTCTTCCTGCTCTGTCATCCTTCCTTCAGCACCGGTGACAGTCTTGTTGGGACTCTATTACTAATAACAAACTACGTGTTGTTAAACCGTTTATTTCTCCATGGTCGACCCCTTGCCACCGTAATAGGAGGTGGGAGACGGCTTTAGCTCGCCTTAGAATTGGTCATACTCGACTTAACCACTCTTATTTGATGTCTGGTGGTCGCCCTCCCTTTTGTATTCGTTGCAGTACCATTCTCTCTGTACGCCATATTTTCCTTGATTGTCCACTCTACATACTACAGCGACGTGTTGCATTTCCAATTTTGTCTCGCCTCCAACGTCCCCCCCTTCTTGCAGACTTTCTTCGAGAGTCATCGTATTTTTCCCTCCATAATATCATGTCCTTCCTTACCTCTGTTGGTCTTCTTTCCGACATCTAATTCTGTTCCTTATTTCAATAGCCCCATCTGTGATATGATATACTCCTTCCATTGATCCATTTCTTCCGGCCCACCTAACGTACACAACTTGTAGCCGATGATCCGGCTTTGTGCTGGATTTTGGCACTAGGTTCCTATTGTTCTTCTTCTTCTTCTTCTTCTTCTCTCTCTCTCTCTCTCTCTCTCTCACACACACACACACACACACACACACACACACACACACACACACACACACACACGCACACACACACACACCTAAAGAGAAGATATACAATTTTTATTTTTGCAAGTAAAAATCTTCATGCTATGGATACAGTTATAAAAAAGTTACAGCTGGAAATTCGACGACGATGCTGCTGCTGATGATGATGATGATGGAGAGATGGAGGACAGATAATGGCGGATGACGACCATGGATGATGATGATGATGATGATGATGATAATTGATGATGGCGACGAAAACGTACACATGCGACAACCGGACATACATCAACACTTATACTCGAGCCAACACCATCATTTCCCTGGGCTGGAACACACACACACACACACACACACACACACACACACACACACACACACACACACACACACACACACACACACACACACACATGTACAAACAAATAAATACATACCTCAGGCTTGTAAACACATACTAGAGACAGACATACGCACACAGACACAAAAAGCATACAGAACACACACATATAGCAGAGAGAGAGAGAGAGAGGGGGGGGGGGGATGGTAAGAGTCAGTATAAAGATCGCAAGGAGACACATGGCCTGGCTGATGACCTAAGATGACCTCTTTCTTCTTTGGGGTCGTGAGGGGGTAGGGATGGAGAAAAAGAGACAAGGAAAGAGGGACGGGGAAGAAGGGGAGAGATTATGGAGGGAAAGAGAGGAGGAGAGGTTAGGTAGGGAAGGAAGTAATGATATGAGAAGGAAATGAATGGAAAGAAGGAAAAGGACGAGAGGGGAAGGTAGGTTGGAAAGGATGGAGGAAGAGAAGCCGGAAGAATGGAATGGAGGAGGAGGAGGAGGAGGAGAAAGATTGGGTAGGGTTGGAAGAGAAGGAATAGGGTGGGGAGTGATATTAGGCAGGGAGGGGAAGGAAGGAAAGGGAGGAAAAAGGAAGATAGGTAGGAAGGGAAGGAGGGAGGGAAGGAAAGAAGGAAGGGGGAGGGAGATTAGGTAGGGAGGGAAAGGAAAAGAAAGGGATGAGAGAATGATAGAAGACAGAGATTATTAGTCTTGATAGCACACAGTAATGATACTAAAATTCTTTCACTATCTCTATGTAATATGAATATGTATATCTATCTATCTATCTACCTTCTATCTATCTATCTATGTTTCTGTGTGCGTAAGTGCTTCATATTCTTATATTATCATTATTTAAATAAAAGAATGGACGAAGGAAAAACAAATGAATAAAAAAAATAATCCATACACCAGATTACTGCTGTCCTCTGTTCATAAAATATCAGTAGCAGTTAAACTAAAACATCTGTAGGTTGAAATCTGGAGGGAAACAACTCCTGAGAGGCGAGTTCCAGAGAGATGCAGTTCGGGGAATGAAAGAATTCTGATAGGCAGAAGTTCTGCAATATGGCTGGGTGACATTCCAGTCATGAGCGCTACCAGATGCCCGTGTAGCACGAGGGAAGGCATGGAAAGGTGGCACAATGGACGTAAGTTCCTCTGAGCATTTGGCATAAAAATATCTGTAAAATAATGCAAGGGAGGCAACATTCCTTCTTACTTGCAGGGGAGGTAGTTTATTTGTAATGGCAGGGTTGTTAATAATTCTAACAGCTTTGTTCTGAATTTTGTCTAGTTGTTTTAATGCAACCTCTCCACATCCATTCCACAAGGGTGAGCAATATTCAAGCTGAGAGCGCACATGACTCTTATAAATTATAGCTAACTGCTCATCAGCGAAAAAGTTACGGACTCTGTACAATAATCCAAGTTTTTTTTTGAGGCGGTTTAGCAAGTAATCTAACATGAGAGGTCCATATCCCTTCTGCATTAACATTCGTCTAGTTTTAATTCATCTTATATCTGCAAAATCTGCTCAAATATACCATTTCCACAAAACACCACTACTACTACTACTTCTACTACTATGTTTTCTTATGCAAACAACTGAACATTTCCACATATATTTTTTCCCCCTTGCATCATAATTCTCCCAGCTTTCCACATCTCACTCCCACAACAACACCCTGACTCAGCCACAACCGAAGAAAATTGGAGAACGAAACGTCGAAGCTCCTAGACAGCGGCTTCGATCACGGGTTAAAAGGTAATCGCGAAACACCATTAACCGAGGGGAATCAATAGCCAATATCACACCGCCGCCGCACCGCAAGATTGTGCCAAGAACTCCCGGGGTAAAATTCGCAGCTCACTCCCACCATTTCTTGGGCCGTGCTCTCTATAACTCGAAGCGGATATCTCGAGCTCGAATTCCGATACCTCGAGACATGGCTTCCTTGACGAAGAGAATGCAATTGTTTGATGAGTATTTTTTCTTGCGCCAACGATCTTCGACAAAGGTTATTTTTCACTCGTGTCTCTTTGTCTGTGCAAGATATGTCAGAATGTTGCCATCGGATTTCACTTATGTCTGGGGAATAAGTGAGCAATGAGTTCTAAAAAAGCTTAGATTTTGAGGTGGATCCGGAGCCGTAGTCAGGAATAAATCATTATATTGGGGGGGCGTTGGTGGAGGCATAAGCTCTCTGAGAGTGCAAAGCAGAGCAGACTACGACCGTAGAGTTAACTATGTGACCTTAAAAGTATTCGTCTGGTATGAAAGAGGAATGATAACAGTAAATAAAAATTCTACTGGCGTTGGCGGAGGCATGCATTCTCTAAGTGCTTTCTAGTGGAGTTAGGTTTTTGGTCGACCATTGCTCATGCCCAAACATTCCTCATTTTGTCGCCATTGCACCGGTAAGACTGTTCGAGAAAGTCTGTTGCTTCTTTTTCTGCCCATCCAGCATTATTACTATTGGCCATTCACTTTAACTTGGCCCAAACTTTCATCCTTTTGGAGCTTATTTCACGGAGCTCAGTGGCTGAGAAAGGACAATATTGTGGCTCTTTTATATTATCTAGAGCACTTCTTCGTGACTAGCATCGTGTTCGAGTGTATATCTATTGTTGTTGGTTGTGTTTTGTGATGGGAAGGGCTAGAGAAATTAGAGGACAGTTTTGAGTATTACTAAAGAAAGGGAAAGAAAGGGGAGGGGAGGAGTGAAGAGGAAAAGGAAGAGAGGAAGAAGAGAAGAGAGGAGAAATGAGAAGGAGGAAAGGAGGGAAAAGAGTAAGGTTTTGTGACTTCAATTTGCTATGGAGGGATGATAATTTTAGACCATAGTAAAGTGAACAGATCAAAGGGACGTGGAAGTAAAAAGACTACTTCGAGTTCTCTTCTAGGGAAAGATGTAGACTAAGCAAAAAAGGGTCTACCTAAATCACCCTCGAATGGTAAAAAACAATAAAAACCAATAATAATAATAATAATAATAATAATAATAATAATAATGTCTTCTTCCCCATTTTCGGGCCCACCTGACTGGTAGGCACAATCGGTTTTGACGCGACTCGCAGCTGCTCTTTATCTATTTTCCAACTTTCACGCCGGTCAGCTGGTGGGCACAGTTGGTTTTGGCATTTACTGTAAAATTAAAGACCTTCATGTAACGTAGATTGTTGCGAGTTCTGAGGGAAGACTTTGGACTTGAAAAATACATACTCGTATTGCTTTAATGACGTTTATGCAGTTAATAAAGAAGGTCAACTGGGGAGGAAGGAAGGAAGGAAGGAGAGAAGAAGCTGGGGAGAAGAGGGTGGGAAGAGAAAGACGAAGGATGGGAAAGGAAGGAGGAGGGAGGGGAAGGAGGAGGGAGATAAGAGGGAGAGAAAAGATGGATGTGGGAGGGGAAAGGCGAAGGATGGGAACATGGAAGAGAGGGGAGGTTGTGCCATTGTAATAGGCCATGAGCCAGGGGGGGGGGGAATCTTGTACCTCCCCCAGGATCCTCCGTGGGTGGCCTCATTTTGTTCAGGAGACACTTCTGGTCACAAAAACAAGATGTTAACAGAAATCCACAGGGATCGAAAAAAGTTATGGTCAATTTTCCAAGATTGCCGCCATGAATTCAGGCATAATCACTAATTCACTCAGTTATCTTTCAGATGACATATATTTACTAATTTGTTGGTCAAAATAACATTTATAGTGACCAGAGTGTTCAATAATTATGTTAACCGTGAAACAGTACAGGTTTTGCTATACAGCAATATATCTAATCAGAATATTGCACATAAAATGGCCTTTTTTTCTGGAATACGTAAATGCATTGTTTATATTTTCTTTTGAAAATAAGAATACACATATTAACAACGGTTTCTATGAACACTAGATGTTATGCATGAATTGATCATTGATATAATATGCATAATATTCACTTCAGCAACCATTTTGGGAGGTCATACCAACCCCATGTTCAAACAGTGAACATGTGCGTATGTATCATTTACAAGTGTATATACTTCCCAGCCCTTGCCATGCACGGTTGTGATAGTTAAATAATAAGCTTGGGCTATTATTAACTCTACAGGTACTAGTACCTAACAGAAAATAAAGCATGCTTGGTCTTTGGGTAGGTCCTCTATAATTTTAATGGTCGCCCAAATTATTTTAAAAAATGATAGATATTATGTGTGCTAAAACGCTACCTTCCTTTCCAGGTGTTGGTTGTCGCTGCATGTGCATGTTTGGGCTAGAAGCATGAGTAACCCAAGGAAAAGACATAAAGGGGAACCTGACTTAGATGGTGGTGGTGGTATTTTAGAGACTGTTAAGGAAAGTGGTGATCATTCACCAAAGTGTATTATACATTATCCCGAAAGCACTTCCGATAAATTCACAGTGCTTTCTGACGAAAGTTTCAACAAACTTCAGGACATATGTACGCGGAGGATGGTGCAGCCCAAAGGATCACCGTACAGAATGTCAGAAATATGCATACAAATCCCTTCTTCATATTCAGAGGAACAAAATTTAGATTATCATTGGGACTGTTGTCAACGCTTTACTGGTAACCTGAACCGCCTCATACCTGAAGAAAGTCCCTCAACATCCAGGTCTCAGAGAAATCAAGCAAATGTAGGAATGATCTTCCCTGCAGAGTGTATATTTTGTGACAAAAAAGGAAAGTGCAAAGTGAAAAGGAAAGATGCATAGGCAACAGAACCACTTGCCAAGTTTGAATTTGGTGGAGGTGAAACAGTTCTCCAGTCAGCAGCATCTAAAAATGACCACCCATTATTAAGGAAGATTAAGGGGTATGGCTTGTTTACATGTGAAGCTCAATATCATCCAAGATGTGGCAAAGATTCGAAAGCCATTTTGGCTTAGCACAGATATTAGTAAGATGTCGCAACAAATTGACATGGAAGCAACCCATAGTAGTGCCTTTCGTAAAGTGTGTGCTATAATAGAAGATAGAATAATAGTCAACTTGTGATGCTTCTGAAAGATCTGAAAGTAAAATATACTGCAGCACTAGAAGAAGCTCCATTTGCTAACCCTAGATACCGGATAGAAAATTTGATGGTGAAACTCACAAAGCACTCTCAGAAACAGTTCTCGTTTGTACAGCTTGGAGGTTCAAAATTACAGTCATGTGTCGTGTATGCATCCTCAATTGGACTGGATACTCATGCTCAAAAGTTATATGAACTGAGTAGTACAGAGGAAATCAGTGATGTTGCACTCCAACTGCATGAAAACATAATGAGAAAATTCAAGGAATGTGGATCAACAATCGGGCCTCCAACTGCCAGAGACTTAGAACAACAGGATGGTGTACCTCCAAAAGATCTGGAAAAATTTCTTTTCACTCTTATAACAGGTGATGTGACAAGTCCAGTCAATGCAAAGATTAGCTGTTTAGTTCTGTCCCTGGGTCAGGACTTATGCCGTACTGCTACTAAAGGCCAATGGAAACTCCCCAATCACATTCTTCTGTGTATGACCTTACGTCATATGTTCCGCAGCAGCGAGCTTACAACACTGATTAGTCGACTGGGACACTGTGAGAATTATTCTTATTCAACAGAACTGGAAACAGCAATTGCAATAATGGCAGAGCAATCTACCAATCTGCTGACAAATCAGGTAGTCACGAATCCACCTGAGAATTCACTGTTCCATAGTTACTTTGACAACTTCGATCAATTCACAGCAACTGGTTCAGTCCACACTGCACATGGGATAATGCTACAAGAAGTTGGTGACCAAGTTATCTCAGCCGAAACAAGAGAACGATCATCACTTCAGGGGACAAAACACAGGTCCTCGGAGATAAGCTTTAGCAGCAGTGAGATGCCAGAGTGTTATGTCAGCAAACGAAGATGCCCCTCTTACAACAGTTGTGCATGGACATGTCCATCAGGTAAGTTCTATTATAGTGGATATTGTGTTTGCCTATTCTAGACTCCCGCAACAATGCTGTGTGCCTTACAGATTAGGAAAATAAGTCTTGTTTAAGACGGTTATTTTTTTAAAACTATCTCCTTCCAAGACAGGAGTGACTGCAGTGTGTGAATGATTGTAGACCATGTAACTTGGTCAACTAATCCTTTAGCAGGTATGTTGCTTCCGTACAAATCATGTTCTTTTTACAGGAGCTGATGCTGTACAACATCAGCTCCTGTATGGCTAAAAATAGCCCAAGTTTTTCATTTAATTATCATAATTATGCGTGGCAAGGGCTGGGAGCGGTATATAGCCTACACTTGTAAATGAGACATACGCTCATGTTCACTGTTTGAACATAGTGTTAGTATGACCTCTCAAAATGGTTGCTGAAGTGAATATTATGCATATTATAACAATGATCAATTCATGCATATCATCTAGTGTTCATAGAAACCGTTGTTAATATGTGTATTCTTATTTTCAAGAGAAAATATAAACAATGCATTTACGTATTCCAGAAAAAAAGACCATTTTATGTGCAATATTCTGATTAGATATATTGCTGTAGAGCAAAACCTGGCCTGTTTCACGGTTAACATAATTATTGAACACTCTGGTCACTATAAATGTGATTTTGACCAATAAATTAGTAAATATATGTCATCTGAAAGATCACTGAGTGAATTAATGATTATGCCTGAATTCATGACGGCAATCTTGGAAAATTGACCATAACTTTTTTCGATCCCTGTGGATTTCTGTTAACATCTTGTTTTTGTGACCAGAAGTGTCTCCTGAACAAAATGAGGCCACCCACGGAGGATCCTGGGGGGGGGGGTACAATTTCCCCCCTATGCTGGCTCATGGCCTATAATTTGTGGCTGTATTTTGTGTGTTGGGAAGAGTTTGGGAGTCAGCTGGGGAGGAAGAAGGAAGGAGGAAGGAAGAGGGGGGAGGAAGGAATAGGCTGGAGAGAAAATGAAAAGGAGCAGGAAAGGATTGTAATATATATAAGAGAGAAGGCTGAGTTATTTTTATTTCTCGCTGCGTTTTTTGTGATGGGGAGAAGAAGGGAGTCAGTTGGAAAGGAAGAAGGAAGGAGGAGGGAGGAAGAAAGAGAGAGAAAGAGAGAGAGCGAACTGACAAAGCACCTTACTGTACAAACTCCCTAAGACGCTTTTGTTTTGCAGGTAAGACGATAATGGAGGAAAAAGAAGATATTCAGGTCTTGCAATTGAGCTAAATGGAGACGCTTTCAAGATGTTACAAGAGTTTCTGTTCTCTCTCTCTCTCTCTCTCTCTCTCATTGTCGTTTGGAGCAAGGATTTGGCGGAAGACAAGGATTTCATTCAGTCCACCAATACACACTCTCCACACTGAGCTCTCCACCCTCCTCCAGCCACGCCTTTCATAGATATTTACCTTCACACAAACATTATTCACAAACATTCACACATATTCTAAACATAAAAATTCACACAACACTATACTCAAAAGCTGTCACAAAACATACACCCTTACCAACACTCGGATATCATTTTGGTCTCTAGCAAAGAAATAAAAATCCCAGCTGCACACCACACACCTGCACGTCTTCAGGTAACACGTGTTTACCTTTGCCCACATCTTAGCACTTCCGTAATTCTTTAATGCATATCAATGAAGACTCGTGCTCAGGCATAAGGTACGCTGGAGATGAAAGTGGTGGTGAAGGCGTGTAAGCTCCCTAACACCTCTTCTTTAGCGATTTATGTTTGGGTATGGCTGCCGGAAATAATGAGGATGGTGAAGGCGTGTGCATGAGGATCTTAATTTCATCTTGGAATGAGAGTAAGGGAGTTCCCTAACACCTCATCCTTAGCGGTATATTTTTGGATATACTCGTAGCTGGTTAGTACCCTACTGTATGGCGATATTGGAAGGGTTTTTGTGACAGAAGAGGATAGAAGGTGTAATAAGCAAAGTAAATCGCTAAAGAATATGTGTTAGGGAGCTTCCTTAACCAGTGAGAGTACCAACCTCGGTGGCCTTGACCCGTGTACTCGTCGGTGAAGGAAGCTCCATAACATCGTTTCTTAAGCGATTTATTTTGCCTGTAACACCTATCTGTCCTATTCTGTAATATATAATTCCTTCAAACATCGCCATACTCTGCCTAAATAACGTATAAAAGGATATTACACAGCCAGATTCTACAATAAATCGCTAAGGAAAAGGTGCTAGGGAGCCTTACCCTACGGGAATAGGAGCCCTTAAGTTTTTTCTAGTCCTTTTATTATATTCCTTTTTTTTTTTAGCATTTTAATTAGAATATATAATTATATTTTCTAACATTTTCAATCAAAATATACACACAGAAAAACTTCGCTTCCTGTTTCTTGGACACGATTAAACTGAATAAAAACATAGAAAAAGAGATAGACAAACAGACAGATAAATTAACAAGAGCGTAGCCCGGATTTATAGTGTTAATCAAGGCGATTTCAGTTTACTAAAAATAATTGTTGTTCCAAAAAGTCACTACTGAGGTGAAAAAAATTAACTGAGGGAAGAGTCTGGCCTTTGGTTCCTTCTTCCTTGCATTAAAATAATATTCAATAAACATGAAGTCATCACTAAGAAGATGTAAATAATTCTCTCTCTCTCTCTCTCTCTCTCTCTCTCTCTCTCTCTCTTCATGTCATTCTGTGATTTACATTCTGGTTATGTTCCCTCGATTTTAAAGCTTAATTTAACTTTGTCATTCTTACCTTCTCTCTTGCAATTTTTTCGGTCTCACTTTTATTACAGGGATTTACAGCGATTTACAGTCTTATCCGTCCCCGCCCCGGAGGGGCTCTGGAACGGGTATTGTTTTCACTCGGTTTGTCTGTTTTTTGTTTGTTTGTTTGTCTCTCTGTTAGCAACTTTACTCGAAAACTGCCGGTGAGAGTTTGACAAAAATTACATGAATGATGGACTGTGACCTAATCTTCTGATTAAATTCTGGGCCAAACTGGGATAAGGCCCAGGCTGTAGGGCCAAAAAAGTGTAGGAAAACGGGGAAAGGTAAAAATCGTTTTGCCGCCCTAACTCCCTTCAAATTCTTCATATCTACATGAAACCAAAACCTAAAGGTGCATCTTTCAAAACTGCATCCTATAACATGCCTCATTACATCAGTGGGGGTCATCCCCCCCAGTTAGCGGTAGGGGGGTCAATGTCAGGTGGGTCAGGCCTAAAATTTCAAATGGGCAACAAAATCGTCAATTTTCACCTGATTTACCCCTAATTTTCTATGTCACATCTTTAATTAGATGTCCAGTTGTGTTTATATGTCAGCACTAAAATGACTGCCGGGGACGGGTTTGCTCTGACTTGGCACCACTTCTTGTTTACATCTTTTATTAGTGATTTATAGTTTATACTTTTCCCTCTTGAAATTTTCTCAATATCTAGCTGATTTACAGAGATTTACATTTTTCTTATTTTTTATTATTGAAAGACATTGTTTTTTTTTTTTATGTTTTTAATTTTTCTCCTTTACTCTGTACCTTGATTTAATTTTGAAATCCTTAAGTACTTTTATCTTGTCATTTTTCTCTTTTAACAATTTTTTCCCCAGCTCTCCATTTTTTTTTTTTTTACGGTGTGCTATAGTTAAAAACATTTTGTTCATGTTTCACGAGAATAATATTATTTTTCCATAATTCTTTTTTCATCAGTTTTTCCTCTTCCAACACTTTCACGATTCTTCTCTATCCTCTTTTTGTATATTTTGATGACATTAATGTATATTTTTTACATGCCTGTCTTTCAGTTCATCCTTTATTTCTTTTTCTTTTCATTTGTATTTCTTTTAGATGCATTTCATCATCATTTATTATTATCATTATTATTATTATTATTATTATTATTATTATTACTCTTGTCATCATTATTATTATTATTATTATCATTACTCTTGTCATCATTATTATTATAATTTTTATTATTACTCTTGTCATCATTATTATTATTATTATTACTATTGTTATTAATATTAATATAATCATCATCATCACCATCATCCGGACCTCTTTTCCCATCCTAGGGCAGGGTGAGGGGTAGCAATGTCCAGACAGCCCAAATTTGCTCAATCCAATGGACCACGCTTCCATTCACTCATCATTCAAGCCCCCTGAATCCTGGCTCTATTGGATAGGCCAAAAACATTCACCACGTTCTTGTGGTGGGTGAGGACGTCCATCATCCACTCACTCAGTATAGAGATGCTATATACTTCGTAATCTCTAAACTGAGTGACAAGCCAGATGGTTTCCTGTACCCAGGAAATAATAATAATAATAATGATGAATGTTGATGGTGGAGAGTGGAATTTGAAGCAGCTGCTGTTTGCAGATGATACTGCACTAGTGGCTGATTCAAAGGAGAGATTGAGACAGTTGGTAGAGGAGTTTGGAAGGGTGTGTGAAAGGAGGAAATTGAAAGTAAATGAGAGTAAGAGTAAAGTGATGAAGTGTACGAGGTTGGTAGATGGTAGGGGGATGAATATAGTTTTGAATGGCGAGTTGCTTGAGGAGGTAGAGTGTTTTAAATATCTAGGGTCACATGTTGCTGTGGATGGAAGAAAAGATGCAGAAGTGAAGTTTAGAATAAATTAAGTAGGAAAGGTGCTGAGAGGAATGAAAAAAGTGTTTAGATGTCGTTCGCTTAGAATGGATGTAAAGAGAAGGCTGTATGAGGGTGTTGTGGTACCGACTGTGTTATATGGGGCTGAAACATGGAATATGGGTGTAGCAGAGAGGAAAAGTTTGAATGTAATGGAGATGAGGTGTCTGAGGAGTATGTGTGGAGTGACGCGTATGGATCGAGTGCGGAATGATGAAGTGCGAAGGAGAACTGGAGTTGTTCGGGAGATGGCTGGTAGAGTTGAGCAGAGGGTGTTGCGATGGTTTGGGCATATGGAGAGAATGGATAATGAGCGATTGGTGAAAAAGATAACTAAATCTGATGTGAGAGATGTAAGGTTGAGAGGAAGACCACGAATAGGATGGATGGACAGTGTGAAGAGAGCGCTGGATACGAGAGGGATGTCTGTTGAGCAAGGAAGAGTGGCTGTGCGTGACAGAAATAAATGGAGAGAAATTGTGAATGAATAAGTGATGACGCAGCCCTGAGGGGATATTCTCCCGCATTTGGTCTGATCAGCTATTTCAGGTCAGGTGCGGGTAAGAGGATGAGTCTGTTATGATGTGGCAGGGGTAAACCAGCTCTGCTGTCGGGCCCTGCTGCGGATGTCACTGATTGCATTGCACATTTGACCCTTGTGCGGTGTGGTGCGGTGAGGATCTGTCCGTTCTCCCCTTTGGGGCTAAGATGCGAATGAATGTGTTTGAATGGATGAGTAAATGGGGAGTGTGTCGTCCTGTCTCGGCTACCTCCATTTCCTTGGGGGAAGCAGCCTAGGTATATAGATAGATAGATAGATTATTATTATTATTATCATTATAATGCCCCTTCCTGACTGTAATTAGCTTTCCCAACGTCCTTGTATTTTCACATACTAAAGACGAGAATTTTCAGAAGAATACTTACACAAAAATTTTATATATATATATATATATATATATATATATATATATATATATATATATATATATATATATATATATTTAAATTTTCGAGCTTATTCAAAAGAAATTGACAAAAAATCACACTTTCAGAAATTTGTGAGCTTATTCGACAAAAACAGTGGCATTCGTAAAATATATATCATAATTTTCTCAATTTATATACGGGTATACTTTTTCACTCACATATTTCACATCAGAAATAAATTTAAGAATATGAAGCTCCGTAAGGTGTCTCTATAAATTACCCTCAATTTGATTTCTGTTTCCTCTCGCCTCAAGTTTGATAAATATCCCCTTATTCACAAAAGAGGGGAAAGTAAAAACGTTGTTCTCTCGGTTGTTTAATGTTGAGCTAGAGAGAGAGAGAGAGAGAGAGAGAGAGAGAGAGATCAATGGAATGATCAATAAACTGAAAGCTACACGGAGATACAGACAGAAAGACAGATAAATATATGTATGGTTCATGTACACTCTGATACAGACAGGCAACTAGGTACACACACACACACACACACACACACACACACACACACACACATTCGTACGTAGAAAGATAGGTAGAGACAGACAGACAGGTAGACAGTTAGACCGACAGACAAACATATATAAAAATAGACATAAATGAATAAACAGGATCTGCTAATCTATCGGCAGTGGAGCATATTCAATGCTATATCACCCTAAGCATCACTTCCTCACAGCCCGACACTCAGCTAACTGACAAAGCATTAAGTGGTTCGTTCACGGGGAGTTCGAAGCAGCTCCATTAGTCGTGTTAATGAGATCAGGTAAGATTAGGTAATATTAGGCTGGGTTGAGTCAGAGAGAGAGAGAGAGAGAGAGAGAGAGAGACAGACAGACAGACAGACAGACAGACGGAGACTGAGACAGACAGACAGACGGACAGAGACTGAGACAGACAGACAGACAGGCAGAGAGATTGTTGCGAGTATTTTGAGTGATTTAACTCCATTAACTCACCGTAATATTACTTTTAAATAACATAGAGGTTGAATTCATTGCCCTCTCTAATTATAGGGTTATTGGTAATTATAGGTATAGTATTTAATGGAAATTATGATGCTAGTCACGAAGAATGCTATGGGAAGGATGCAGAGCCATATTATACTTTTCTGCCACTGAATTACATGAAATAGCCTGTAAAAATGAGAGAGAGAGAGAGAGAGAGAGAGAGAGAGAGAGAGAGAGAGAGAGAGAGAGAGAGAGAGAGAGAGAGAGAGAGAGAGAGAGAGAGATTGCTGTGAGTCTTTTGACTGATGTAACTCTATTAATTCACCGTAATAGAACTTCTAAATGACCTGGAGCTTGAATTTATAGCCCTTCTAATTACAGGATAGACAGGTAATTACAGGCATAGTATTTAACACATATTATGATGCTAGTCACGAGGAATGCTATAAGAAAGGTGCAGAGACATATTATATTTCTCTGCCCATTGAATTACATGAAACAATCTGTAAAAATGAGAGAGAGAGAGAGAGAGAGAGAGAGAGAGAGAGAGAGAGAGAGAGAGAGAGAGAGAGAATGATGTGTCAATAACCTTTTAACTTTAATGTAATTTTGACTCGAGTGGATATAAACAATTTATATTAACCCTCCCCAGCGGCCACGATAAATATACTGGTGCCGTCGTTTATCAATTTATTTATTTTTCCGGGACTGTGAAGTAATAAAGGGTGACTTCAACTTTTAATTTTTCTGTGTACATTGTTAATTTATCTTTAGGTCTATACGTGTGCAAGACAAAGTAAAGGATGACATGAAAACAAAAAAATTAGAATGCACTGAGAGAGTGCATACCTCCGCCAATGCCATTGCCATTACAAACGCTCTGGATCCGAGGAGATATTGTGTGCAGTGCAGTGCATCCGGATCCGCCCCAAAAGTAAATAAATTTTACCTTGACTTTTGGCCCACTTTTCCACAAAATTTTGATGAAATTCATTGAGAACTTTTGGAGATATTGTGCGGGATACATAGAATCTGGATCCGGATATGGATCCGACCCCAAATTTAAGCAATTGTTTCTTGGGCCACATCCCACCCTTCCATCTGAATACACTGAGACAAACAAACATAGATGAATACATAACCTCCTCCAACTTCTTTGGCGGGGGTAATGAAGAGGAAGAAGAAGAAGAAGACGAGGACGACGATGAAGAAGAAAACTGCTAACAAGAACAAGGATTGTAGCAATAATAATAATAATAATAACAATAATGATAATAATAATAATAATAATAATAACAATGATGATAATAATAATAATAATAATAATAATAATAATAATAATAATAATAATGATAATGATAATAATAATAATAATAATAATAACAATAACATCTTATAAAATGTGCTAAGATGAGGGTACAGCTGATAATGAAACCTCAGTAACAAGAAAGACGTAGGTAAAAATGAACTTTGAGGGGCGAAGGGACTAACAAGGAGAGTGGGAGTGGAAGAAGGAAAGCCCGAGGATGAGAGAGAGAGAGAGAGAGAGAGTTACCTATTACCTGCGATCAAAGGAAGGAGTAACTAAAGAGGTTGAGAATAAGCTAGAGAGAGAGAAAGAGAGAGAGAGAGAGAGGGGGGGGGGAGCTTTTGTATATGAGCAACACCTACCGATAATTATCACTTTTTTCTACAAATTCTCAGAGGTGACCCTGCGTAAAGAAAGAAGGAAGGAAATGAGTAAGTCACTAAAGCTGGAACATAATCAAGTAAGCAAATATATAAAGAAGAAAGGAAAGAAGGAGGGAAGGAAAGACGGAAGGAAGATATGAATTAAGGAGGGAGGGAAGCAAGAGCGAAAGCAAGGAAATAAGCAAAGAAGTTAGGACGGAAGAAACAAAGGAAGGAAGGAAGGAAGGAAGGAAGAATGAACTGAATAAAAAGAAAAAAAGGGGAGAAAATCAGTCCGAACTGGGGAAAAAAAAGGAAAAAAACAAGGAAAGAACGATCGACCACCAGAAATATAATAACAAAAACTCAAGAAAAGAGAGAGAAAACGAGAAAAAACAAGGTACTTTATAACACGCCCGCGGTACTTCTCCCTGGGGTGCCAGTCTTCGTTGCTGCCCCAGCATCTTAGCACGCCTGCCCCACATGCTTCAAGATATTCCTAAGAGTCTGCGAAGACGGTGCTATCAGGTGCTTAAGCCTGGTGTAAGTACCTCCCCTCCCCCCCCCTCTCTCTCTCTCTCTCTCTCTCTCTCTCAACAGAAGGTGAGCAGAGGATGGGAAAAAAATTTAATAAAAAGATGAATAAAATATGAAGTCCACACACACAAAGTACCTTTTTTTCATGTATTATTATTATTATTATTTCTTACGGAAGGAAAAATAATATGAAAAAAAAAAAATCCGTACACCAGACTACAGGTGTCCTCCACTAGGCCTTTTTTTTTTTTTTAGCTTTTCATTAAGCATATTACTATGATGTGTCTGATTTTTAAAATTACTCCTGCCACTTTCAGATGATTTTTATGCTATGTAGGAAAGATTTCTGACTTGAAGAAATTGTTCAGATTTCTATCTAATATCTCCATTTCGAAAAATAACAAAAAATCAGAATACTTGTAAAATCGTCTGTACTAGGCCACAGTATAGATAGATAGACAGAGAGATAGACAAACAGATAGACAGGCAGATAGACAGAGATAGATAGGTAGATAGAGATAAACAGATAGATAGATTAATAGATAGACAGATAAACAGATAGATGGGTAAATAGAGACAGAGATAAATAGATAGATTGACATGCAGAGAGAGAGAGAGAGAGAGAGAGAGATCATATTATCATGGAGAGCAAAATCTTAAGGAGAAAAGTTCTGTAATGGATGCGTGTTATCATTTCTTCTTCGCCTACTTTTAACCCATCTACAGTACCACTACTTAACCCTTTCGAACTTGCTGGTGTAACTTGCAATACTTTGGTGATAGAAACTCCGTGTACAAACAACTAGATAAGGAGTTTATTACAAGCTCACAGTATAATAGTCTGCCCGTCTTGGCTGCCTGCTATCAACTGATGCAATAACGCCTTCGTTCAGGCGTGGGAAAGCGTGCTAGGTCAGCAATTTTAGTGGGGGCATGTATGCATTGGGGGGGGGGACATATAAACATCGGGGGGTAGACATATTGTGGAGGGGGTACACAACTCCCCCGGGTAGCTGAGATGGTGTCTCCTGACACCAGGAGTTAAATGGTGTGTGATTATAGTAGTAAGGCAGGACCGGAGAGGTTTGTACAAGGGATAAGTATGATACAGGGGCAGTAGGGGAGACATGGCCATGTTGAGGGGAGGGAATTAGAAGGATATATATACATAGAAGATATACAAGGATTAATAGGTACAAATCCAGTAAGGGTCGAAGGTATACATAAACATAATGGGAATTACACAATAATAGTTGGATACATGATAAACAAGGAGTAGATATGAGAGTTCCATTGTTTTTCGTTCATGTTTTTTTTTTCCTTTGTATTTTCTGTAGGATATACTGTCACTCAGTAATGCATTAAAGAAATACCATCATTTTCTAGTAGGCAGAGTTCAGTTCACAGTTTGGTTAATTGTCAGATGGCAATGGTAGTCACTGAATGTGAGGGCACTAAGTACGGAGAGTTTCTACATCGTGTGTAGGGCGTACTATGCCTGTAGCGACTCTGATTTCCTGGAGTCGACGTTCCATTTTTCTGACACAACAATGCACTGCACAGATGATGAGTAGAAAACCTATGAAAGCGATAACCACAGGGGGAAACACAACTGTTGGATGAACCCATGAACGGCTGAAGGCCAGAGAAAATTGATCCATAATGAAATCACTGTCATTGAGGAAGGTTAGCATGCGCAAGTTAGGGGAGGTGATGGTAATGTTGGCAGATGGTAGGGTTAAAGGTATGTCGATTGGTTGAAAGATGTCATAGGAGTGTTTACGGACAGCTTGGTGATAGCGAGTGGCGTAAGTGATGACGGACTCTGATTTGACGGCACAATAGTCAGGTGCTTTGTAGAGACCACTAGCAGGGACGGATCAAACTGAAGAACCAGAACACATGATTGTGACAGAGATGGGAACAGCAAAGAAGAAGTACTGGACATGGTTGAGGTGAGCATGGTGGACCGGGAGGTCAGAAGCTGGGACAAAAGAACAGGCCGAGTAGATGGAATGGTTGCGAACTAAAGCAGAGTCACAGGGAGTAGCACTGCTAGGGAAGATAGCGAAAAGGTGGGCAGCACAGAGACGAGAGGTCGGAGTAAGGGAGGAACATTGCTGGAGGTCTGTGGAAGAAAGGAAGGCAACGGAAAGATGATCATGGGAGAGGAGGAAATATTCTGAAGGAACAGATACCTGTAACAAGGAGTTGTTGAGGCGGAAAGGGAAGGGAATGATGTGGAAAAGGTTAAAGGTTATGGCAGAACGGAGAGGAATATGGACGACGACGTCTGTGGTGAGAAGAGTGGCTTCGAGAACAGGATAATAATATTCAAGGGAGGAGTAGGGGAGGACTGGGGAGAGACCGAAGGTGGAGTGAGCCCATTCCAGGACAGAACGGAGAGCTGAGACAGGTACTAAGTCGGCAGTGACACGTCCATTGACAGCATCGACCAGGATACGAACCAAGGTAGAGACTTGAGACAGGAGAGAGTCAAAGGCCAGTTGGAGATTATCCATGTTGAGTTTGAGGTAGAAGAACTGAGAGATAACGTTGAGATCTGAAAGGTGGCGTTGTAAGATATCAGTGAAATTGTTAAGAGTGGACGTGACTTCATTGAGTTGGGTTGTGAGCTTCTGTAACATAGTGTGTTGGATTTTAATGACTTGACGTTGTGATTCTAGGGCTGAAGCTAAATGAGTGAGATCAGATTTGAAGCCAGAAATGTCACGGGCTGTAGCAACGCCAAACAAGCCACTCAGAATCTCAGCGCCGAAGTCGAAGAGACCTCGTTTCACACGAGAACAACCAACGGGTGTCGGAATGGAAAATGTGTCATTGAGCTCAGTGAATCTGTTACTTATGTATTGCAATTGCCAGGAGAGTGGTAGGAAAAGGTTATAGAGATACTCATTCGGGTTGTGTGTCCCCATGAGGGCCGTGAGATGGGTCCTGATTCCGAGGAGCTGGTGCACATAGGCAGGTAGGGCAATGGCTACATCGGCCAGGGGTGCAAGATCGTAGCACAAGGAGGCTACGTCTTCGATAAGCATTACCTCGCCTCCCGAGCCGACCAAGGCCCCGGGACGTACTCCACCATCGTCCTGACCTGACCCAGACCCCAGGAGGGTCAGCACTGACAGCAGGAAGATCGCTAACATCGTACCTAGAAAATCAGGGTAGAGTTAATGGGGGAGGTCGTGAAGAGGTTGATGGGCAGAGCGTAGTTTGGACCAATATTGATTGGTTGATGAAAGAGCAGGTGGAGGTGGAGAGGAAGGAGACTGAGGGATAGGTGGAGACAAGGTAGACTGAGGGATGTGAGGAGGGGAAGAGGGGGCAGGAGGTTGTGTAAGTGACTCTTCCAACACAAGGCCACGGGGTGCTTGCTTTAAGTCATCGACGTGGACCCATCTGGTGTCCCTAGTGGACAGGTCCTGGAGGTGAATTTTGTTGCCTTGTTGAGTGAGGATGCGGTGGGGCCCTGTAAATTTGTCATCCAACTTGGAGGAACGCGTATGGGAATGAGCAAAGACAAGATCGCCTACACTGATAGTGATAGGAGAGGCGAACTTATGTTGGCGCTGCAGCATGTCCTCCTGAGAGGAAGCCAAAGTGGATTGGACATACTGGTGGATTGTCTGGAAGTTGGCCAATTTTAGTTTAACATAATCATCCATGTTGTAGATGGGTTCTGGCTTTGAGGATAAGAGAGAGTATGGGAGGTCCTTGTCAAAACCAAAGAGGACGAAGAAGGGAGATTCAGCAATGGATGCATTGATGGAGCTATTGATTGAGGATGCCACCTGGGGAATCCAGTCATCCCAGAACGAACTATGGGAGCCTAGATGTCTGAGGCACTCTAAGATTTTTCGGTTGTGGCGTTCTACAAGGCCATTGGAAGCCGGATGGTTAGGCACGACATTGCACTTATTGATATGAAAGCGGCAACAGATCTCATCTAGAAGGCTATTATTGAACTCTGTACCGTTGTCAGTAAGAATGGTATGAGGAGTACTGAACGGGCAAATTACATGATCTACAAGGGCACGTGCAACGCTCTTCGCGGTCTTGTCGGAGAGGGGTACGAGGACACAGTAGCGGGAGAAGTGGTCGACCGCTACGAACAAGTACTCAGCGCCAGATTCTGTGAGAGGTAGTTTTAAGAGATCGATTGAGACAGTTTCCCATGGTCGTGATGGGATTGGGTATTGTAAGAGAGGTGCTGGTAAGCCAGTTGATCCTTTGTGGCGATGGCAGGAGAGGCAAGAGTCACAGTGGGCATTGATATCGCGGCGCATGGTTGGCCAATAGTATTTGAGACGTGCTTGGCGCAAGCATCAGTCTTTACCTGGATGGGAAGCTTGAGGAGTATTATGAACAATATGAAGAACCCTTGGTATCAGGGCAGTGGGGACAACAAGTTGGCGTACTTCGCGATTGGGCATATCTTTGCCTGTTAGCAGTGCTTTCCTGTACAAGAGATCATCATCTAGCATGAACACATCTAGTGATACTGGCAGAGTAGGTAAGGTCGAGGCATCGCCAGATTCTAGGAAATAAATGACTTTGGACCACATGGGGTCTTGGCGTTGAAAGTTTCGAACAACGTCTGACGTTAGTGTAGTGTTTTCAGTTACTTCAGGCTGCAGTGATGTTATAGCTGCTGCTACGTGACGGGAGAGTGCGACTACATTCAACTTGCCTGGTACATATTGAAAAGTGGGATTAAAGTCCTGGATGATGACAGACCATCTAACTATCCTACCTGATAGGCTGCGATTCTTGAACAAATCACATAGTGGAAGGTGGTCTGTTTGAATATGCACTGGATAACCATAGACTATATCTCTGAAATGTTTCAAGGACCAGATTACCGCTAGCGCTTCGAGATCTGTGACACTGTAGTTACGTTCAGCTGTTGTAAGGGAGGCGGTTGGGGGAGGCGGTGGCTTAGTCGGTAGAGAGATGGCCTGCAGTCCTAATGGACCCAGGTTCGAATCCCGGCTGGGGCAGGGAACAGTTTAAGGATTTGAATTTCATTAAAATGAGGCTTTACTGATCTACCAGAAGACCCGCCGACATGTCATAAAAATACCCCCGCTAATACCAATACACCAGTCCTGTATGAGACAGCTCTAGCATGTGTTCAATATGGACGGTGGGTGTTAGCACCGAAGTGGTGACATGTCAGGTGTATGGTATGTAGGAGGACTGCTGGCCCTTGATAGCAGGCTGGAAGCCTATGCCCAGAGTCGGACACATAAAAAAAAAAAAAAAAAAAAACTAGCATACGCTATTACGCGCTTCCTTGATGCTTCATCGAGTTGCATCAAAACGGCACCAAGTCCAGTGCCTGAGGCGTCTGTGCAGAGAAGGAAGGGTGTGGTATAATCAGGGAACTCTAGAACAGGGGCATTTACAAGAGCTGTCTTTAGCTTTTGAAAAGCCCGTGACTGGTCGTTAGTCCAAACAAAGGGCACATTCTGCTTGAGTAAGTGGGTCAGAGGAGCGGTGATCTTTGCATAATCCCGTATGAATCGACGATAATAGCCACTGAGGCCCAGGAAACTTCGTACAGCTTCGGTAATGGTAGGTTCTGGGAAGTTAATGATCACCTTAGTTTTATGCTCATTAGTATGAATGCCTTGTGCATCTACAGCATGGCCTAGGAATTTGATTTTCTTTCGCAGGAAGTCACATTTACTGAGATTGATTTTCAGGCCTGCGAGCTGGAGGCGTTCAAAGACTTGCTGGAGTTTGGTAAAATGATCAGAGATGGATTTACTCACAACAATGATATCATCTAGGTAAGCAAAAAGAGAGTGTCCCATCATACCACTGAAGACTGAATGGATAAGTCGCATGAACATGGAAGGAGCATTTCTCAGACCAAAAGGGAGTCTCTTAAACTGAAAATGTCCGGAAGGGGTGCTAAAGGCTGTAACTGGGCGAGAGGACTCTTCCATTTCGACCTGCCAGTACCCGCTGAGGAGGTCTAAAGATGAAAAGACTACGTTATTTTCACCAAGGGATTCTAGCAAATCAGTGAGGACGGGTAACGGGAAACGGTCTGGAATGGTGACGGAATTGACCTTACAATAGTCGACTACTGGTCTAAAGTTGCCGTCCTTCTTTGGTACTAAGAAAAGTGGGCTATTCCATGGACTGACGGAGGGTTCAATAATGTCCTGGTCTAACATGTTCTGTACCATTCGATCTGTCTGCTTTCTCTGGCTGTGAGGAAATCGATACGCTGTTATGTAAATCGGTTGAGTTCCTGGTAGTAGTTCAATCGTATGTTTGACAAGGTCTGTTCTACCCATCGGTTCACCTGGTAAGGCAACCACGTTTCTGTACGAGGTCAGAAGGTCGAGGAGTTGAGGCGTATTTTCTGGGAAATCTGTGCAAGTGAGATGTGAGAGCATATCAGGTGAATATGTCAGCGCAGATCCCGTAGAGTTAATAGTACATACACCGATTGGCGTACTATCATCAGTCTGAATAGTAGGAATTGGGGAATCCTGGCACACCTTTACAGCCGCTGGGTATACTAGAAAGTCTCCAATCTTTACACCACTTTTAAGTTTTAGTGGAGCATTTGTGACATTGAGCAAGTACAGGTAGCATAAACTGTCCTCTAAGACTGTACACCACGCCGACTCATAAGTCAAGCCATTCACACAACACGTCTCAGGTAGGGTTAGTACATCCACTCCTTCTTTCGCACTGGCAACACAAACAGAGACTTTGGTGAACTCATGCGGTAACAAAATTTTGCACGTATTCGTTACTGCACATTTCGTCTCTGCGTGTTGGAGAAGATCATTCAGACTGTGTGAGGTAGGTAACTGAGACATGTCTGAGTCAGCGACAGTGTTGTCGGGAGAGGAGGTAAGAGCCATGTTCGAAGGTTGAGTTGATGTATCAGTAGACATTGAGGAATTTATGTCCTTGCTCGCAGTCAGTAAGGGAATGATCTCTGTATTCTCAGATGATGAGAGTGGTGGTTTGGGCTGGGTTGGACTTTTTGGTAGTGATAGGGACAGAGGTAATTGAAGGACTGATTTGATCATAAGAACAGGACGGGGACATTCCATAGTGTAAACCGGGAATCCAGAAATGTCTATACTACCACAAGCAGGTAATAATGCAATGGAGTGTTGTGCCATGGTGGAGAAACAATAAGGGCATCTGCGGGATACTGCAAGTCATTAGTGACATGAAATTCAATGGGGATAGGGGGCAAATCTCTGTGGAGTTTGACTTCAAGGGTGACTCTTCCCTTAACCTTAAACTCTGAGCCGTTGATACCACATAGGCGAATGTCTGGTGGTTCTAGGAAACTGACGTGGTTGTGATGTCGATGAATAATTTGTAAGGAATTTCCGGAGATGAGATTTACTACAGATCCTGTGTCCAAGAAGAATGACGTTGGTATGTCATGACTGCTTCCGAGAATGACTAAACCCGAGGATGTTATGGGACCTACATGGCGGATGGGGAGTTGGGTGTCTGGTTCTAAGTGATATTGGTCTGATACGGGCGCGGCGCTTCCCCCGACTGTTGGCGGTTGAGGTAACGACATTCCTCAGTGGTGTGAGTCATGCTTGATTTGTGGTATTTGCAGTGTGGACGACGGGAGCGGGAAGGCATACACTGTCTGGTTTGGGAGTGATGACGTCTGTATGTACAGTTACAACTGGATGCTCGATGTCCAGGATGACCACAGTACCAGCAAAGAATCAAAGATTGTCTGTTCCGTCGGGCGCTAGATTGATCATGATCCACGGTAGGAGAACGATGTGTGGTAGGTCTGCCGCATGTGGTGGGACGGTAGCAAGATTGGTCTGGGGTAGTGGAGGTGTGACAGACTGAGGAGGCCAAGAGTTGGGTGGTGCCCTGACGCATGTAGTTCGAACCTGTTCTTTCATGAATGGCTTTAGTGACCTGAATAATTTTATCTCCTGGACTGAAACCGATTTCCAAGGCTAGCTCTCGCTGTTTAGGAGTAAGCCAGTGAAGGAATCTCAGGTAACCAATTAAGTCAGGAAAGTTGGTGAGTGAAAGCATTGGAACGCCATTCTTGTCTTCTAACCATTTCGTGCCTACCAGTAATTGGAGCATCTCACTAATAGTTGCTTTCATGGCGGTGGCAGCTTCGCGGAGCTTGGCATATTGCGCTGGGACTCGCAAGTCCTCATCTAGTTGGTTTAGGAGATTAATGAATCCCATGAGAGACGCGGTATTTGAATACTGGCAACAAAGGCTGATGAGTTCTGTACGAAAATCAGCAAAGGTACGAATGCTATCGAAATGTCCTGCATGGATGGCGGATCCGATGTCCGATTTGCCGTGGTGCAAGCGACCTAGGAGGTAGGCTACTTTGAGTGATTCATCGGTGATTTGTCTATTGTGTATTTCTGTTTCGACTTCTCTGAGGAAATCATAGACAGACCAAGTTGGGTCCTGGTCGGTAAATTTGGGACGATTGGCATCGTCGAGATAGATAGACTGTGGAGGGTTGGCCATGGCTGGAAGTGCAGAAGTGGCGGCAGGAGAGGTGTGGGAGAGAGAGAGAAGGTAGTGGCAGTTAAGGGCGAGCAAGACGGGGTATGAAGGGAGGCAGGAGAGGGAACGACAGGGGAAGGAGTAGAGGAAGAAGAAGGGAGTCTCAGGGACAGGGCGGTGGTACTCTTTGCCACTTCGTAAATGAGTGATTGTGTTAGAGTCAGAGGACGGGGTAAGATCAGGTGATGTTTCCGGGTCAAGAGGGCTGGTATTAAGCGGTTGACATGGAAAGTATGACATTTAATGCGGCAATGGAAGATGAGATGAAGGATGAAAATGGATACGTAGGTGGAAATGTATAAATAATAATGAGAGAATGGAATACACGAGTAGGCGTGAAAATGAATGAAGGTGCGGGGATGGATGGTTTATAAATAACGTAGGTGAAGATGAAAACAGGGTAATGGAAATGAGATGGAATATTTACAATACCCAATCTGCAGAGAAAATCGAGGATAATCTCTATAGAAAGGAAAGCTATACTATAGTTACACAGTGGAGTGTCGAGATGTATGACGTGCAGGGGTGGCTGGGCGTAGCTGGGCTGGGGCGGGGCTGGGCGGGGCTGGGCGGGACGAGGCGGGGCGAGGCAGGGCGGTGGTGGAGAGACAGCTGGGAGGAGAGGAGAAGAGATGCCGCGATGAATCAATGGCAGGGAGTGGCAGTCTTAGGAGGCTCCGTAATGCAGACCAGATGCGGGTGACAGAAGGGTGTGGCGGCGATGGGGCCGGTGGTGGGGTGTGAGGGCAGATGTTGGTTCAAGGCAGGTGTAGAGCTGTTGAGTTGCAAATGCAGAGAATGGTGGTGGGCAGCCAGTGGGCAGACAGTGATAAGTGGCACCGTGGGGCAGGAGTTATGATGAGTTCGGAACAGGTGCTGGGAACAGGTGCTGGGAACATGTGCAACAGGTGCGTAGGTCGACGACGGTGACACTTGCGGTCAGGAACAAGGCGTGTGGGTGGGGTTGTCTGAGAGGTGAGCACTGGTGAGAAAAATTGTACACTTGGAAAGCACAGGCAGGGATGACACCACTAGAGGCACTGAGGAGGGGCGAGGCTGGCAGATGCGAGACGTCAATTATCTTGTGGTATCACTAAAAATCCAAGGAGGCGGTCAGAATCTGAAGGTTCGAAACACCGCTGCTACCAAATGTAACTTGCAATACTTTGGTGATAGAAACTCCGTGTACAAACAACTAGATAAGGAGTTTATTACAGGCTCACAGTATAATAGTCTGCCCGTCTTAGCTGCCTGCTATCAACTGATGCAATAACGCCTTCGTTCAGGCGTGGGAAAGCGTGCTAGGTCAGCAATTTTAGTGGGGGCATGTATGCATTGGGGGGGGACATATATACATCGGGGGGTAGACATATTGTGGAGGGGGTACACTGGTCAGGGACGCCTTCACGTGGTGGCACTGATATAACTGGGCAGCTCCACTGCCAGTTTATACAAACGTTCCTCAGCTCCCTCCCTATCCCCCAGAAAAGGATTGTGGACTACAAGATAGGGATCATCTCCAGTCTGCAGTCCACGGGGTTCACGTTTCAGATGAGCCTAGCATAAAAGCAAGAACAGCCATCCAGTAAAGTATTTTTTTTTTTTTTTATTGTTCTTCCTGCTATCTCTCCACGGCTTTATTAACCTTGAAAAGACATACAGTACAATACTGAAGGCTTTATTGAAGGCTGTATATGACCCCTATAGTTCAGAAAACCTCCCCTAAACTGAATAAAACCGCGCGAAGAGAGCAGAAGTAACGCCTAAAATGCTACCAAACCGAGGGAATTAATCATAAACCTCTCTCTCTCTCTCTCTCTCTCTGAATGCGACAATTTTTTTACTAGACCCCCACCATCTACCCCATCTATTTCTTTCATAATAAAATTGTCCCTCCTCTTCACCACATCCCCTCCTTAATTATTGGGATTCCTAAACAACAACAACAAAAAAATGAGAAGGAAGGGTATCAGCATCCTATTTAGGTAAGTCTCTTGCCTTTGAAATGGGTTATGTTAGGTTGACTTGGTTTTAATCATGTTACGTTACAATTGGGTTGGGTAGGGTTGGGGGTAGGGTAGGGTTGAGTCGGGTAGGGTAGGGTAGGGTAGGGTAAGGTTGGTTTGATTTGGGTTGGGTTGGGTAGGGTAGGACAGGATAGGATAGGAAAGGGTAGGGTAAAATAGGGTAGGATTGTGTAGGTTAGGCTACGGACTGGTAGGGTTGGTTAGGGAAGGCAAGATCAGGTTAATTTTGGGTTTGGAGAGGTTAGGTTTGTGTAGGGTAGATTAGGTTAAAGAATGATAGGGTAGGCAAAGTCATGTAAATTAAGATTAGATAGAATTACAGTAGGTAGGTTAGGTCAGTAGGTTACATTAGGAAAGGTTAGACAAGGCCAGATTAGGTTACTGGTGATCAGGATAGATTGAGTTAGATTACGTTGAGAGAGAGAGAGAGAGAGAGAGAGAAGATCGCTGAAAGTATTATCACTCATGCACCTCCCGATAGCGTAAAGAAAATATGTACTGTGTATATATATATATATATAGTCGCCAAACTTTCCACCTGGGCCACCCAGCCGCGAGAGGTGGGTAACGGGTGCTGGCAACAGTGTGTCTGTTTGTTCGTGTGTACATGCTCGACGAAAGTTCGGATCATCAACACTTCGTCCGTAGTGAACCTCCGTCAAAGTCAGAGTTCATCCCATAGATGGCTGGGTACGGAGTTTGGTGGGGAGAAAAATGTCTCAGGAGTAAGGCAGCTCTCCCATCGACTTAGCCAGTTGCACGAAACTGGTCGCACGGAAAATTTTTGTGTGCCACAGGTCGCGGTGACCAAGGCCAAAAATATGACTATATTACCTGCATAAGGTAATATATATAATACTATGATATATATATATATATATATATATATATATATATATATATATATATATATATATATATATATATATATATATATATATATATATATTGTACTACAGTATACTTATTTGGCCTTGGTCCGTGCAACCTATGGCACGCAACAATTCCATGCAACCGGTTTCCTGCAACTGGTCGAGCCGGTGGGAGAGCTGCTTAAGTGGGGAGTTTGGTAAAGGCCAGGGCAGGCGCCGGACGGGGGGAGGGGGGGGAGGTTACGTTATTCATACCGCCAGCGATAATTGCCGAACTAGTTTTTGAGATCCATTAGCATTCTGCTAAAAATCTGCATTCTTAACAATACTAAACACTTTATTTTCTGTGCTGTTTTTACATTGTTACTATAACATGTTAATGCAAAACATATTGGAATCGCTCCAAGCCTTTCTGTCTCTCACTCTCTTCTTATATCAGTAATTCCATTTCATAGGGTTATCACTTGATAGGTTGAAGAGGAATGCATTTACCTAACATCTACGTCCAGTTACAAGTAAGATTACCTGCCATATTCACATCATGAATGACAATGACCAATAAACATTAGGATGATGTTCACACACTGTTAACGGTTGCTTATTTCCCGTTGGTAGTACTTCAGGTAGATATTTTAATGTGTTCTGTGGTGCACCACGAAGAGGTAGGAGGTTAAAATACTGTCATCTCAACAGGCAAAGAGTTTATGCATACCGATGTCGAATGTGGCTATTATATCAGCTATGATAATGACTTACAGTATCATATTTCATATGACTATGGTCATTACAGCACACCTTTATAGTCTGTTTATCTAACGAATGACTGAATTACACATTGCAAGGAAAATTGACTATAAGCGGTGCAGCTTTTGTGTGAGGTCACACATTTACACGCTCATCGATTATGCACCGAACAAAATTATCCCACATTATAGCAGGATGAAGACACCACTGCTACATCACAGTATGCAAAAGCTTCCAGTCATTTTAAGCACAACTGCTATTGATTCATGAATTGTTGGGAGATTTATATCACCATTGCCTGTGATATTACTTATGTGATTGGTAAGTGCAACATAACGAACATGGAATTATCTTTACAGGCTGGAACATCGATTTTTTTTTTTTTTCCCACGAACATAGGCGCTTCAGTGCCCGTCACCGAGGCCCGGGGGTGCGAGCATATGTGATGTTGGTTGCGGACTGGCTGCTACTAAGACCTAGGTCATAAGATAAGGGCTTGGTGTTTAATAGGAGAAACCCATCTCTTCTTACTGGGGTGGAACCACGTCACACGGATTGGCTGGCGGAAGCGTTAACTACCACGTCACCCACAGTGCTGTTTCACATAGTTAATATATATCACCTGTTAAAACAACTGCATTGCAAGCACAGTGATACACGTAATGATTAAGTGATGAGCCATGGGTTTATCATGTAATAATGAAAAAGAATACGTTTATAAATATGTAGTATGTGTAAAGATGCAGTCTTTTAGAGTATTATACTTATTGTTTTCAATACTCGCATTATCCAGTACTTTCAAGAAGTTCCTGTGAAATTCTATCGGCCAAAAATTGTCGACTGAATATTGGGATGAACTCTGACTGAGGTTCACAGCGGAAGACGAGAGTTGGTGATCCGAACTTCCGTCGAGCATGTACAGACGAACAAACAGATACACTGTCGCCAACACACGTTACTCACCTCTCGCGGCTGGGTGGCCCAGGTGGAAAGTTTGGCGACTGTACATATATATACTATATCTGAGTCCAGTTTTATTAATTTCTGTTGCCTTTCACATACACATAAAACACACTCTTGTCCCCTTTACCTGAGAGACAAAAACAAAACGCAATACATGAACAAAAGATACAACAAATTCACTACACACACACACACACACACACACACACACACACACACACACATACACACACACACACCATGGCCATCTGTTTAGTTTAACCTCTCCGCGCATGATGATGCATTTGTCATCATTTAGGTGTGGCTGCGACTATACTCGTTGATGCTTTTGTCATCATTAAAGCATAAAATCTTTTGTCAGAGTCTTCAGCTGATCATCGTCATTTTTGGAGGCGTTGTAGCTTCCCTGCATCTCGTCAAAAGTAATGAGTTGGCAACTGTGGGTCCCGATACCAGCAAGAGAGCGGAGAGGTTATTCAGTATCAAATGAGCTGTGAGTGGGAAAGGTACTGCACGGTTCTGTCCCTTTAAATTTCCACTCTTACCCCCATCCCGGCTGTGCAACATATTTCACTATATCAGTAGTGGTTGTGTATAGTGTTTGGGCACTGTTGTGATTAGATCTGGTGTTTGCAATAGGAAATTTGGTGTTTGTGAAGCAATCCTGATCGTTATCAGCCGTTGGCCCAGTGAAGATTGTGCTACTGTTTCTAATCAACTACACTGCCTCTAACCTGCATCAAATGTGAGTATTCAGCTATAATAATAGTGACAGTGAATCATGTGAATATAGTGTGCATATCTACTGTAGTGTACAAAGAATTGGTGAAATACGTGCAGTAGCTTTGAGGAAGGCAGGAAACTGCCCCACAGTCACGACACGGCGTGGGTACACCATAGTTTTTTTGCATTTTCCTCGAAAACTATGTGGCCTAGGATCATGTTGCTGGCTCAAATGAAAGCCAATTATATTCTGCATAGGATGATAAAATAAAAACATGACAGTTTTTTGCTAGAGCTCAACGAATAAAAAAATATTTTGTCTGTCGGAAATGGGTTTTACTTTTTCGCTTATTACTCGGCCACTGTACCCCGCATCAAACTGGAATCTCCGGCATTCAAAAGCTAATAAAATTCTCTTTCCAGTGATGGTATAAAATGTAGAGATTGATTTGTAAACATTCGACTTATGATGTTGGGAAGTGAGATGTATGCTCTTGAATGTTTATTCACACTGCCCTAACATAAGTATAGTGTGTTTTTTTGCTTATCGTATAGAACAAACATCGACGAATAGGAATATGTGGGTTTTGTGACAAAATAAATACGTTTGGGTGGTGAAAATAAGCCAAGAATACACATTTTTGGAGTGCGCAGCGGGCAGTGGGGAGGGGAGAAAAGGTGGGACGTCATATCCCACAAAACTTATTAACTTATCCACACGCAAAAGGGTTAATATCAGTATGCAAGGAGTACACTGTAGCTCCAGTCGAACAGGGCAGTACTCCCAAGGTGGATGGAAAGCTGATGACAGGGAGAGCTGGAGCTCACATTTCATCAGCCCTTGGGACTAGTTCCTGACCATCCCCCTTTGCTGAACTTTTTCAGTGTTTCAGTAACACAGAGAGTAGACTAGCATACTCTTCTATACAAGTTTCTCTAACTGTCAACACCAAACTACACGCACAGTACACACTACACTTCCTTCTCAATATAAAAAAAAAAAAAAATGGCATTAAGAAATCAGGCCTCGGAGTCCAGGGGGGGGTACATAAATTCCCCCACCATCCGCCCATCTCCCTGTGACGACTCTGAGAGATGCCTGAAACCACTGTCTAACTCACTTCTTCATTAATGCAACATTCGTGGCCTTTCCTCTAACTTTCTGTCTGTCGAGCACAACCTCCCTTCCTCTTAACCTCACCTTCTCTTCTTGACAGAGACTCAGCTGCCTGAGGCAACTGACAGCAAACCCTTTTCTGTTTACTCCTACTTTCTCTATACTCATTTCAAAGCCAAAGGTGGCTGTTGTGTATATATATGCAACGATTTATCTTGCTCTCGTGTTCCTGAACTTGATTCTTCTGAATTCTCTACTCTCAGGCTTCGGCTTTCTTGTCATTCTCAAACTAAATATATCTACGCTGTTTACTTACATCCTAATTCTACTGACTATGAAAGATTCTTCGACCATCTTACTTCTACAATGGAACACATTCTGTCCATTTCTCTTTTCTCTGAAATCTTCATTCTAGAAGATATCAATGTTCACCACCTCCTTTGGCTCTCCTCTCCTTTCACTGATCCACCTGGTGAACAAGCCTACATCTTTTCTATCCTTAATGACTTAGAGCAGCTTGTACAGCTGTCCGTATCCATGACCGTCTTGGAGAGAGCTGCAACATATATGACCTCTTCCTTACAACTAATCCTTCTGCCTAACTGTTAATCTTTCCTCTCTGTTGGGATCCTCTGATCACAACCTTATTACCTTAACCTGTCCTATTGCTCCGGTACAGCCTGTCATCCAAAGAAACGTCATCTGTGGCACTTTGGAGCTGCAGATTCGGAGGCCCTCAGGCAGTACTTCTTTGATTTTCCCTGGAATGATTATTGCTTCCATGGCCGGAAGCCATCTGAGTGTGCATTGTGCATTATGGAGGTTATTCTCTCAGGCATGGAAGCATACACTCCCTTCTCATATCCTTTGACTAATGCAAGAAAGCCTTGGTTTAATCACGCTTGTTCAAATGCAGTCCACAACAAGGAGAGGGCCTATAAAAGGTACCAGAGCCAATCCAACCTTGATTCACATCTTGTTTATATTTCTTCCCGAAATCGTGCTAAATCTGTTCTTCGCGCTGTTAAAAATAATTTCATCCGTACTAAATGCTCTCAACTCTCCAACTCGAATTCTTCCAGCTCCTTCTGGTACCTTGTCAAAAACCTTTCTAACAACGTTACCCCATCATCCTTCCCTCCTATTTTCTGTTCTGATGGCTCTGTAGCTATGTCTTCTACTGATAAAGCAGATCTCTTTGCTCAGACTTTCTCCTCCAATTCCACCTTAGACAATTCCGGTGCTGTTCCTCCATCACTTCCACCCTCTGACTTCCTCATGGCTGACATTAAAATTTCTTCAGCTGATATATTTTATGCCATCACTGACCTCAATACTAACAAGGCATATGGGCCTGATGGAGTCCCTCTTGTTGTTCTTAAGAACTGTGCTTCAGTGTTTACATCCTGCCTAGATAAACTCATTCGCCTTTGTCTCTCAACTTGTACCTTTCCTTCTGATTGGAAGTTTGCTCTCAATCAGCCAGTCCCTAGGAAGGGTGACCATTCCCAACCCTCTAACTATCTCCCAATTGCTTTAACATCCTGTGTCTCAAAAGTTTTTGAGTCAATTCTTAATCAAAAAATGTTAAAGCATCTTTCCTATCACAACCTTCTTTCTGATCGTCAGTATGAGTTCCATCAGGGACGCTCCACTGGCGATCTTCTCACCTGCCATTCAGACTCATGGTCATCCTTTTTTCTGGATTTTGGCGAAAGCTTTGCCATTGCACTTGACATCTCAAAGGCTTTCGATTGAGTCTGGCATAAATCTTTAATTTCCAAACTGCCCTCTTACGGTTTCGATCCTTCTATTTGTGCCTTCATCTATAGCTTCCTTTCTGGTCGTTCTATAGCCACTGTTGTAGACGGCCATCGTTCTTCTCCTAGACCTATCAACAGTGGTGTTCCTCAGGGCTCTGTCTCATCACCAACTCTCTTCCTTTTATTCATTAGTGTTCTTCTACAGGAGCTGTACATGTAACCCTATCCACTCGTACACTGATGATTCCACCCTTCATCTTTCCATTTGGTTCCCGCAATGCCCATCTCAGCAGTTACTTCAACAACCAAGGGATGAGGCTATGACACACCTAATGCCTGACTTGGCTTGTATCTCTGACTGGGGTATAAATAATCTTGTTGTTTTTAATGAATAAAAAACTCAGTTTTTACACCTATCAACCTGTCAAAATCTTCCACAGGAGTACCCACTAATGTTTAATAACATCCTGCTCATTCCTGCGTCATCGTTGAATATGCTTAGGGTTTCATTCACTCGAGAGTTATCTTGGAAAGATCGTGTTGCATCTGTTGTAAAATCTGCTTCCAAGAGATTAGGTGTGCTAAGCCGACTCCGTACCTTCTTTATCCCTGCACAGTTGTTGACTTTATACACTTTTTTTTTTTTTTTCGCCCCTGTTAAGAATACAACTCTTATATGTGGGGAGGCTCCCCACATACAGCTCTTCTCAATATGGTGGAGTCAAAGGCTTTTCGTCTCATCAACTTTCCTCCTCTTACTGGCTCCCTTCAACCTCTGTCTCTTCGCCACACTGTTGCAGCTTTTTCTCTTTTCTATCGCTACCTCAATGGTCACTTTTCTTCTGAACTGTCTGCTTGCATCCCTCCACATCTACAATGGGTGCGTAGCACTCGTCTAGCAACTAACTCTCATCCCTTTTCTGTCCAGCTCTCTAATGCAAGAGTTAACTATTACTCCCAGTCCTTCATTTATGGAACAGGTCAGCTCTGGAACTGTCTCCCTCTGTCTTTATTTCCTACTTCCTATGATCTCCAGTCTTTCAAATGAAGTGTCCAGGCATCTCGAAATGAACGGATCTTGAATTTGGCTCTCTTTTGTATTGTTTTTGTTTCTTCTTGGAAGGAACAGTTTGTGTGCTCCTGGCCTTTGGTTCCTTCTTTCTTGCATATAAAAATAAAAAGTAATTTTCATCAGCAACATAGAGGAGATTATTGAGATGTACAAATACCCTAAAGAAAAACGAAAAATAAAATAAAATAACCTATTTCTGAGGGGTGGCAACCTACTCACCTCGCCAAGCATGAAGGAGCTCGGGAAGATGAAGATGATGATGATGATGATGATGATGATGATGTCGTTGTAAGAATTACGAGATTCCATCAAACACTCATTACAATCTTCCAGTACTTCACAATATCTGGATAATCTATTTAACATTTTGTATCCCCTCTGTTTCAAACTCTCCATTTACGTATAAACAGTCAATTCACTAAGGAACGTTTATAAAGAAATCAAAATTAGTAACTTCACTGTTTATAAGGAACACTTAAGATAGTAACTTCACTAAGCAACGTTTATCAGTGACTCCATAAAGGCACTGTTCAACGTTCAACTAGCAGTCATTTCCTCTGATATTAATAATGAGCTTCATGTAATCACTTCAAGAAAATTTATCTCAATGGAACTCCACAGCAACATTTATAAGGAGCTCCACACAATCGCTGCAAGCAACGTTCATCTCTAAGGAATTCCACAGCAATGTTTATAAGGAACTCCACAGTCACTTCAGTCAAGGAACTAGTGTCATGTAACCTCACTTAGCAAACAGCACTTCATAACTGGCTACCCTCTGCTACCTCGAGCCTGCTACCTCACACAGCACCACACTTTTACACCTATTAAAGATCACCAATACTATTTTGCCCATTTACTCACATATTTACAGATACTAACAAGATGAAGCAGAATAATTCCTCTGCAATTTGCGTACAGGAAGACAGACAGGAGTATGCATGGGGGCAACGAAAGGTTATGTATAGTCTGAGAGTAAAGAAGGATGATGAGGAAGGTGGAGTAAAGGAGGGGGAGGGAGGGGGAAGCAGGAGGGGTGGGAGGGGGAAGAGGAGGATGTGGATAGCTGAGTGTGTAGTAAAGCTTATGACGCTAGTCAGCCATAACAATTTCCGCATACAAGAAATTAACAATTCCTGAACAAAGAATCCTGTATATCTCTTCTCCCACCGTCAATGATACATCTGTTTATATATTTTAGGCAACTAAAGAGTCTAGAAAAGTGACTTACAGGCAAAGAAAAATAAAAACAGCAACCCATAAGCGAGGTGTGGAAGCCAAGGTAATGAAATATTAAATGACTTTGAAATATGTATACTTCTTTTACCTATCTTCCTTCATCGAAAAACGCTTCTTGGTAAATTTGGTAAATTTTTTGAAGATTCTGTTATGATGATATAAAGGGTTAGGTTAATAATAAATGTAAATTACAAGGATTAAAAAAAACAATAGGTAACTCAGCCAAGCGGGAGGCAACACGTGATATTGGACATCCCATTTCTCTCTCTCTCTCTCCCTCTCTCTCTCTCTCTCTCTCTCTCTCCCTCTCTCTCCCTCTCTCTCTCTCTCTCTCTCTCTCTCTCTCTATCTATCTCTCTCTCTCTCTCTCTCTCTCCTCCCAAATAGAACTCGTGAGATGCATCCCGTTGCCCTAACTCAAGTGACGTGCCGGGATGTCAACCCTGCCTTACAAGCAAACTTAGGGCCTTTACAGCTGTTGGGGACACAGAGTTGAGAGGAGACATGCAAGGTGTGTGTGTGTGTGTGTGTGTGTTCTTACCTAATTGTTCTTACCTAATTGTATCTTTACAGGAATGAGTCAAGCTCGTACTGTCCCGTGTCTTAAACCATATTTGTCGTACATATCCTTAAATTTGTGAAGTGTTTTGGCACACACTATTTCATTCGGTAGTGCATTCCATTGATCAATTCCTCTGTTTGGGAAACTGAATTTCCTTACGTCTTTATCACCTCTCTTCTTATGCAATTTTTTGCAGTGTCCTCTTGCTGATGCTTCTCCATATGTTAAGTAATCATTTATGTCTATTTTCTCCTTTCCTGATATGCATTTATATAGCATTATCATGTCACCTCTTTTCCTTCTCTCCTGTAGTGTTGGTAGATTCAGTTTATTTAGTCTTTCTTCGTAGCTTAGGTCCCTTAAGCTTGGTATCCATCTTGTAGCGGCCCTTTGAACTTTTTCAGTCTTGTCTATGTGCTTTTTGAGATGAGGACTCCAAACTACTGATGCATATTCCAGGGTTGGTCTAATGAATGATGTTATTATCCTTCTTAGCATGTCTTCATTTATGTATGTGAATGCTATTCTCATATTTGCAAGCAGTGTATACATGTTCCGTACCTTCTCGCTGATGTGGTCAGCCGGAGATAGTCTGTTATTGATAATCACACCTAGGTCTTTCTCTCTTTCTGACTTGTATAGGGTTTTATATCCTAACTTATAATCCCAATCAGGTCTTTTTCCACTTTTACCAAACTTGATTACATGACACTTGTCCACACTGAATTCCATTTGCCATGTACTACTCCATTCAAGAAGTTTATTTAATTCTTCTTGTAGCTCTTTACAAGAGTCTGTGTTAGTAATTCTCCTTTGTATTTTTGCATCATCTGCAAACATATTCAGATAGCTCTCATTTCCAGTGTTACTGTTTATATCATTTATATACACTAAAAACATGATTGGTGCCAGCACTGAACCCTGTGGTACTCCACTAGTCACTTCTTTCCATGATGAGTAGTTTCCTCTTAGTACTGTCCTCATTTCTCTTTTTATGAGAAAATCTTGCATCCAACAAAACAGTTTGCCTCGAATTCCTCCTTGATGGTACAGTTTCCATAAAAGTCTTTGGTGTGGTACTGTGTCAAAAGCTTTCTTGAAATCTAAATAGATACTGTCCACCCATCCTTCCCTTTCCTGTATTGTGTTTGTTACTCTGTCATAGTAGCTCAACAGATTAGTAACACATGATTTTCCTTTTCTGAAACCAAACTGTCTTTCTGTTATCATACTGTGTTCTTCTAGATGATTTACCCAAGCTTTTCTTATAAGTTTTTCTAATACCTTGCTTACAACACTGGTCAGTGATACTGGTCGGTAGTTGAGTGGATTTTGTCTATTTCCTTTCTTGAATAATGGGACAATATTTGCTTTTTTCCAAATATCAGGTAGTTTACCTTGACTCAAGGATTTCTTGAAAATTAAAAATAATGGTTTACTTAACTCCTTTGCACATTCTCGTAATACCCAACATGAAATTTCATCAGGACCACTTGCTTTTCCTCTGTCAAATCTACTTAACTCCTCCTGTATTACTTTTTCTGCTATTTGTATATCTGGTAGTATGTGTGGACATGCGTGTTCCACATAGTCCCTCTCAAAATTTTTTTCTTCTGTAAAAACTAATTGGAAATTCTTATTTAGTGCTTCACAAATATCTTTCTCTTGTGTATAAGTGATTCCCTCGTCCGTAATGGATTGTATTATATCTTTTACTTTAGGTTTGCTACTGATATAGCTGTAAAACAGCTTTGGTTGATCACTACTTTTATTTATTATATCCTCCTCAAACTGTTTTTGGGCTTCCCTCCTTAATCTTGTATAGTCGTTTCTTGCCTGTTTGTAATTATTATACGCCCTTTCACTATTGTGTCTTCTGTATCTATTCCACAACTAATCTCTTCTTTCTTTTGATTTTTTACATTCTGTATTGAACCATTTCTGTATATTCTTATCTGCTTCTTTGTGCTGTGTGATGTACTTCTGGACTCCTATTTCATAAAATTCACAAAAAATTTTATATACAGCATTTAAATCTTGTCCTCTAAGCTCATTTTCCCAATCAACTTCTAAGAAATACTTCTTTAGGTCTTGATAATTTCCCTTTTTATAGTTTAGGCTCTTTTTGTAACTATCATTGCTGTTTACTATGTCATATGCTATCCTGAAGTTATAATTTAGTACTGCATGATCGCTTTTGCCGAGTGGAGGGTGATATATTGAACTGTCAATATCATTTTCTTGCCTTGTAAATATTAGATCTAGCACTGAATGTAAATCAAGTCCTCTTTTTCTGGTGGTTTCCCTCACATGTTGCGTTAAGAAAAACTCTTGTACGAGATCCAGGGGCTTTTGGTCCCAACAGCTTTCTTAGCTATTTATATCTAGAGTATTCCAATTTATATTTGTATTGAAGTCCCCAGTTAGTACAATTCTTTCCGATTTCTCTTCCATTTTATGTAGCAATGATCTTACACTCTGAATTGTACTCTCTGCCAGGTCCTCATATTCGTCTCTTTCCCATGTGTTTGATCTGGGTGGCATGTACAAAATGGCTACAATTACTTTACCTTCAGATGTGTCGATCTCTACTGCGTCAGTTCTACTTGTGATGGTATATCTAGTTTTATTTCCTTGACTTTTAGATTTTTCTTAGTTAATATTATAATTCCTCCTCCTTTTTTTAAATATCTGTCTCTTCTCCATATATTGTATTCCTCTAAGTTTAGTATGTCATTTGATATCCTAGGTATTAATTTTGTTTCAGTTAGGCATATTATATGTGGTTCATTTTCTCTGACATAATCATTCATCTCTAATAATTTAGATACCATTCCATCCACATTTGAGTACATCAACTTTATCATCTTGTTTATATACTTGTCATGACATGGTTCTACTACATTCCTCCTTTTTATTCCATCCTGTTTGTGTACCACTTTCGTACCTGCAATCCTATTACTTTGTAAAAAAATTCTTCTTCTCCTCTTCTGATCTTCCCTCATATTTTGTTTTTGCTTCCTCCCTTTTCTCTTTCAGTAATTCCAGTTCCTCTTGTGTTAGGCATCTTTTTATCCATACATTTTTGTACTCCTCTTTTTCCTTAAGATTCTTTGCATTTTTTAGTATCTCTTCCACAGTGTTTACACTCTGGAAAGTCACCTTTAGAGGTCTTGTCTTGCTTTTCTCGTATTTCCCTAACCTTTTGTGTTCCTCTATGTCTTTACTACAGATTTCCTCTGATACTTCTTTCAGTAAGCTCATTACATTTGCCATCTCCTTTTTGTCTCTTGTGATCTTGTTTTTAACTTCTTCCTCTTCTATACCAGTGATTACAATTGATTTGTTTATCTCTACTGAATCTCTGACCAACTTTGGATTGTTTTGGATTATTCTTTTCACCTCCTTTTTAATGCTTTTTTCCTCCACCCTTGTTTCTAAGTCTTTCATTACTTTCACCATTTCAGCATACGTGGTTTCTACATCATTTTTGTAGCTTTGCACAGCTTCATTCACTTGTGTTATCTTCTCCTCAATATCACTGCTCTGGTCAATAAGACTACTAACTTGCCTAATTGTCTCTGTGTCATTTTTGAACTCTTCCATAACACTCTCGTGATTGACTACTGTACTTGCCATTTCACTCATTTTCTTCCTAAGTATACTCAGTTCCACTGTTAGTTCACTGATGGTTGTGTCTTTCTTATTGGCCTCCCTTCCTAGTTTTTCTATTTCTTCCTTTTGCAAGTGCATCTGCTTCTTTATTTCATCAATTTCATTTTTGAAAGCCATTTCTAGTTTGTTTACACGTTCAACCAGTCTATTGTGGGTCTCTACTTCAACCAGTTCTTGGTAGAAATCATCATTTTGGTTTTTACCTTTATCCCTTTTCTTTTCCAGATTTGTTTTACTGAAGTATGTATCCATTTTGCAATACTTAAAGTGCAAAGCATGTACTTACAAACTCCGTGTTGTTGTAGTCTAAACAAACCTCTGGGATGACTCAGCGTATTCTTTCGTCTTGGTTCTATTTCCTGTTTGTACAAGTCTTGTTTAAACTTATTATTTTTTTCCTTTTAATAATGAACAATCATTTAGTCTAACCTGGTACTGAGCTTGACTCATACAAAGATACTATTTAGGTAATGCCACTGGCCGTGATGATTTGGTACAGAGCGCCGGTGTCACACGTCCGCCTAGATTGAATCCCTCTGTGTGTGTGTGTGTGTGTGTGTGTGTGTGTGTGTGTGTGTGTGTGTGTGTGTGTGTGTGTGTGTGTATGTGTGTGGATGAGTTGTTGTTGTTGTTGCTGTTTGTTCCTGTTTGTCTATTACTGTGAATGGCTCAACCTTGTCACTCTGTCGTGTGTGTGTGTGTGTGTGTGTGTGTGTGTGTGTGTGTGTGTGTGTGTGTGTGTGTGTGTGTGTGTGTGTGTGTGTGTGTGTGTGTGTGTGTGTGTGTGTGTGTGTTAATGGACTGGATGAGTTAAAGCGAGAGGGAGGAGTGGACAAAACCAATCTGCTGTCGAGTGTATGTGTTGAGGTTTGAAAACAATGAGAGTGTAAAGTGTAAATCAAATCTTTCCAATGGTATCCACACTCTCTTTACACATACACACAAACATCTATATATGTTTGTATCATTGGATGTATGTATCTATTTATCTATTCATTTACCTATTAATTTGGATATCCTGGGTCTCTGTCGTAAAAAACTCGTCTCTCTTTATTTGAAAAAAAAAAAAAAAGTTGCAATTCGCAGCCAAAGAGTTAACAGACTGAAAATGATTTCCTCACACCTGCCCTTGACCTCGATTGACACCTTAGGAATATCTTTGACCTGTGACCTCCTTGCCCTTGTATTGCAGATTGTTGTGTTTGTGTGCTAGCAGCTGCCTCTGAGGACATAAAGTATATCGCTTAGGAAAAGGTACTGGGGAGTTTCCTTAATCGACAATAATACTGGCCAGGTGTTCCTCAGGTGTGTCACCCTAATTAACCAGATTCACCAATCCCCAACACCAATTCCTGTTGCGCCAAATAACTCATATCCAGACAATGCCAACATATATTTCCCTTGTGTCAACAGGCTTAGGCAAGTACGCCAAATATCTTCACTTAAAACACAAAATATTTCCATAAAAGTACTGGATAATATCACTGTGTTTCGAAAGATTTTAAGCAAAAAAATTATTTACACCAAGTCAAAAATTCACTTTAAGACCTACACATTAAAAAATATGTTTCCATGGGAGAAATAAATACCATCATTGTGTTACGAAAATTTTAAGGAGGAAAATTATCTACAACGTCAAAATTTCGCTTCATAATGATCAATTATTATATGAAATTCGATAATTTAAAATGAATTATGAAAAAAAAGCCAACTGAAATACAAGCTCAAAAGTTTCACAAAAAGTAAAAAAAAAAAAAAAAATCACGACATAATAATAATAATAATAATAATAATAATAATAATAATAAAGAGGTTATTGACAGAGAGAGAAAAGAAAAGAGGTTAAGGAAGATTACTCCAGATTCTTCCTAGTTTTCCTTACCTTGACAAACATTTCTCTAAAGATAATATTCATACGTATCATACAAACGGATATTAACCACCATTCAGGAAGTTTTATTGTTTTGTTACTGAATGTCTACACAGGGGCAAAGACAGGAAAAATATAAAAAACGATGTTCTTCGTAATCCAGCAGATACATGAGTTAATAGGTTACTTGTAAAAACAAAATATGTGCAAACAAATATTTATACTGATGTGACTCATACTGCTACATCTCACACTGCCACACCACACACTGCCACACCACACACTACCACACCACACACTGCCATACCACACACTTCCACACCACACACTCCCACACCACACACTACCACACCACACACTGCCACACCACACACTGCCACACCACACACTACCACACCACACACTGCCATACCACACACTCCCACACCACACACACTGCCACACCTCACACTGCCACACCACACACTGCCACACCACACACTGCCACACCTCACACTACCACACCACACACTGCCACACTTCACACAGCCACACCTCACACTGCAGCACCTCACACTGCCATCACCTCACACTGCTATACCTCACACTGCCACACCCTACACTGCCACACCACACACTGCCACACCTCACACTGCCACACACCACACTGCCATACGTCACACAGCCACACCTCACACTGCAGCATCTCACACTGCCACACCCCACACTACCACACCACACACTGCCACACCCCACACACCCTGTCAAACCACACACTGTCACACAACACACTGCCACACCACACACACACACAGCTACACATCATCCTGCCACACCGCACACTGCCACACCTCACTCTGTTATAGTGCTACCCCTCACACTGCCACGCCTCACATTGCCATCACCTCACACTGCCCTACCTCACACTGCCACACCCCACACTGCCATCACCTCACACTGCCACACCTCACACTGCCACACCTCACACTGCCACACCTCACACTGCTACATCTCACATTGCTACACCACACACTGCCACACCTCACACTGCCACACCACACACTGCCCTACCTCACACTGCCACACCCCACACTGCTATCACCTCACACTGCCACACCTCACACTGCTACATCTCACACTGCTACACCACACACTGCCACACCTCACACTACCACACCACACGCTGCCACACCACACACTGCCACACCTCACATTACCACACCACACGCTGCCACACCTCACACTGCCACACCTCACAATGCCACACCACACACTGCCACACCTCACACTGCCACACCTCACACTGCCACACCTCACACTGCCACACCTCGCACTGCTATCATCTCACACTGCCACACCTCACACTGCCATCACCTCACACTGCCACACCTCACACTGCCACACCTCACACTGCCACACCTCACACTGCCATACCTCACATTGCCATCACCTCACACTGCCACACCTCACACTGCCACACCTCACACTGCCATACCTCACATTGCCATCACCTCACACTGCCACACCTCACACTGCCACACCTCACACTGCCACACCTCACACTGCCATCACCTCACACTGCCACACCTCACACTGCCACACCTCACACTGCCACACCTCACACTGCCACACCTCACACTGCCACACCTCACACTGCCACACCTCACGCTGCCACACCTCACACTGCTATCATCTCACACTGCTACATCTCACACTGTTACACCACACACTGCCACACCTCACCTCACACTACCACACCACACTCTGCCACACCACACACTGCCACACTTCACATTACCACACCACACGCTGCCACACCTCACACTGCCACACTTCACACTGCTACACCTTACACCGCCACACCTCGCACTGCCACACCTCACATTGCCATTACTTCACACACTGCTACACCTCACACTGCCATACCACACACTGCCACACCTCACACTGTCACGCCACACTCAGCCACACCACACACTGCCACACCGCACACTTCTTTTAATCTGTACTTGTGTCTAGAACTCGGTATAACTTTAGATGTAACCAACGTTACTGATTTTCATTATATTAGGTCCCTGAACTATTCTACCCAAGACTTACCTTTTAAGGCTAGTTTGAGTTGGGGGAGCTAATTTTGTAGGGGTAGTCATATAGTGGCTTAGGTTAGGCTATCTTTCAGTAGCGGATGAATGTCGCGCCTTATTGGCTGGTGCAGGAATGTGCACTCGGTCTATGTCAGGCCCTAGGTTAGGTTAGGTTAGGTTAGGTTAGTTTGGGTTAGTGCAGAATAGTGTGTTTTCAATTAATTTTGATCTTGATTTGGGGGGACAAACCCACTTTTGGAAATCTTACTCAAAATTACAAAAGGGGGATTTTCCCCAAAAAATGAAGGTCAAAACTAATTAAAACACGGTATTTTGCATTGGAAGCTATAAAAATAATAATAAAAGAAAACGTTCGTTACTTCTAAAAATTTACCTAGAACTCTCTCTCTCTCTCTCTCTCTCACACACACACACACACACACACACACACACACACACACCGCTCGCTGGTGCAGTGGTAACGTTCTCGCTTGCCAACTGGTGGACGTGAGTTCGCGCCTCGCTCAGGTTGCGAAAAGTTTCACTGATGAAGTGGGTGGTTACTGTCCCCCTTGAGCAAGGGGACGGGTGTGTGCGTGTGTGAAGGTCACAGCCTTGCCCTTAGATCGGACTATATGAGCTCTCAGCTCCCTTCCGGGAGGGTAAAAGCTGACGATCACGACCATCAAGTGATCCTGACCGACCCGGTGAATTACACACACACACACACACACACACACACACACACACACACACACAACAGACAGTTTCCTAATGAAGATGAACCACATTCACTAATTACGCGACCAGGTGTGTGTGGCACGTCCCTCTGTACCTTACATGGACAATTATACCTTAATAAGTCGGCAGGGAAGAATAGATAAAAAGATGAATAGACAGAGATAGATATATGGATAGCTGATACACAGACAGTTTGACTGATAAACAGCTTATTGATAGCTAAAGGTAGATAAAAATTGGACCAGACCATAGAGATGTGTGGCAAATTACACACAGGCACTAAGAAAGTATAAATGTATAAAACTTAAACACATATTCATCACAACACAACACACATCACTCCAGCGCAAAACACACACACACACACACACACACACACACACACACACACACACACACACACACACACACACACACACACACACACATAGCCAACGAGGACCCAGTGACAGAGACTCTACCTCCGACACACTACTACACCTGCTAATTACTTGAGACCCAGTATGTGTGTGTGTGTGTGTGTGTGTGTGTGTGTGTGTGTGTGTGTGTGTGTGTGTGTGTGTGTGTGTGTGTGTGTGTGTGTGTGTGTGTGTGTGTGTGTGTGTGTGTGTGTGTGTGTGTTCATCCCTTACCTGGTCAGTTTTACCTCGATCCCATTAACTCATCTGCGGCTGTCATTTGTGGTCTTGCACTGACGTGATTAGTTTTCTTGTTAATAGAGTGAGAGGAGGAGTAGGGATGGAGAGATAGGGGGATAGAGTACAGGTACGTTGGGTAGAAGTAGCGGAGAGAAGAGGGAAAGGATAATAAAGGAAGGAGAATGGGGTTGGTTACGTTACAGCAAGGGATTGAGGGAAGGGAAAAGGAAAAACGATAGGACATAAGAAGCAAAGAAGAGAAGGGAACATGTAGGAAGGATGGGGATGGAAGGAGAGAACGGGAGAAAACGGTGAGACAGAAAACTAAAATAGAAGGAGGGAACATGGAGAAACGAAGGCGTTGGAAGAACAGATGTGGAACTACAGGATAGAAGAAAAATAGAAGAGATGGAGGGAACATGGCTGAAAGAAAGATTTTGAAAGAAGGAAGTGGGGGACAGATTTTGAAAGGAGAAAGTAACTTACAGATGTACATACATAGTAGGAAGTACAGAAAACACTAGGCATTATGTATTAAAGGAAAATTATTTTTTGTGTTTAAGAATTGACACAAAATTTACCTACCGTGTGGAAGGGAAAGACAAACACAGAAAGAGGAAGAAAGTACCACACTGATAATGAAAAAATAGAAAGGAATTATTGGTCGAAAAAATATGGATAAGGAGGAGGATTACAGAGGATTACATTGGAAAGCAAACAGCAACAGACCTTATGGTCCTTTCGAGGCTGCTTGTTACAAAGAAAACTATGACTATAAGATCTAGCTCTACATGCTGACGGATAAAGATAGTAAAGCAAGAAGGCTCCCCTCACCCCCAAACCCTCCAGGAAAAAATGAGAAAAACCACCATGCAGCATAGAAAAACTGACATGGAAATTTCATAGGAAATACTGGAAAGGAAAAGTCACATTCTACAATACTTTGTCTATAAGCTACCCGATTGAGTAACCTGAAAGAGAAAGTAATCAAATAAAATAATAGTTACGGCATGACATTATAAACCGGTACATTGAGTTAATGGGAAGTCTGTGGACATAACGTGGAAACTACACACAGCACAGTGTGGATGTTTAGGGATGGTGCTGCAGCCTTGCCTGGCGCTTTTAAGGTAGGCAGCAGTCAATCAGGCCCTAGCTCCGTTCACTCCACTGAGACAAGGAACTCTTCCATGTGGGACAAGTACACAAGTTTCCTCCTGAAGCAGTGACCCCTGGTACATTAAAAAAATTTCCGATGGTGGTCACTTGACTAACAGGGACCCTCAGTGATCCACAGCCCATCACAAGTCGAAAGTAAGAGTAGTGACCGTTAACTCAGGGTTATCTGTGCAGATCCTAATCTATGCTTATATTACTTTCTTTGCATTGGGGAGATTGAAAAATATATGTGACGGGTGTCTTAGACAAAAGGGGACTGCACGGTGCACAGTGTGGATGGACAGTGCACAGAGTGGATGTTTAGGGGTGGTGCAGCAGCCTTGCCTGGCGCTTTTTAGGTAGGCAGCAGTCAATCAGGCCCTAGCTCCATTCACTCCACTGAGACAAGGAACTCTCCCATGTGGGAAAAGTACACAAGTTTCATCCTGAAGCAATGACCCCTGGTACATTAAAAAAATCCCGATGGTGGTCACTTGAATAATAGGGACCCTCAGTGATCCACAGCCCATCACAGGTCGAAAGTAAGAGTAGTGACCGTTAACTCAGGGCTATCTGTGCAGATCCCAATCTTTGCTTACTGTATGTTACCTCATTTGCATTGAATATATCGAAAAATGTATAATGACGCGACGTGACGTTAAGTTTACGGGGTGTTCTGTAGACACTAGGGGAGGAGGAGGAGGAGCAGGAGGAGGAGAGGAGGGTTATGAAAAGGGAGGAAGGGAGGAAGGAGGAATGTTGGAGAGCAAGATTATTACAGAGAATTCAACGGGAAAGGTTCCGTACTTTACACACACACACACACACACACACACACACACACACACACACACACACACACACACACACACACACACACACACACACACACACACACACACACACACACACACACACACACACACACACACACACACACACACACACACACGCACACACACACACACACACACACACACACACACACACACACACACACACACACACACACACACAAATATACAGAGAGAGAGAGAGAGAGAGAGTAATCCCTGATGTTGGGGGGCGGCGACCCCTGGGGGATGGAGGAAGATTTGGGGGACGGGATGAGAGAAGGTTTGTTAACAGGAACAGTTGGCTTGTTTGACTTGTGTGTGTGTGTGCGTGTGCGTGTGTGTGTGTGTGTGTGTGTGTGTGTGTGTGTGTGTGTGTGTGTGTGTGTGTGTGTGTGTGTGTGTGTGTGAGAGAGAGAGAGAGAGAGAGAGAGAGATGGGAAGATAGATAGATAGATAGACACTGATTGATGCAGAGAGACAAACAGAAAGACAGACAGGTGGACAGACAGGTAGGGATGGATACAGATAGATGGAAAAATAGGTAGACAAACAGACAGACATATAAGTTAACAGAAATAAATGAACATAAGACAGACAGATAGAGACAAGCAGACAAACAGACAGCCACACAGATAGACATGGGGCAGAAGGGGGTGATTTGCAGGATGGTGATAAAAGCATTGTTAAGCGGGACAACTGGCTCGTTAGGCGTGAATGTGGCCAATTTGGGGCAAGGAAACGAGGGTGCTTACCTGGCTGGACATCGTTAGCCACCTGAGAGTGCCAATTCAACTTATTTTTTTTTTTTTAAGGAAGATTAAGAGAGGAAGGAAAAACGCTAAATGTTATGAGTCTATATTATAATTACAAATCATAATAGATAGATAGATAAATAGATAGTTAGACAGCTCTATGCGAGCCTGGGAATGGGAAATGATCTTGCAAGTTACACTGAGGAAAAGGTGACGACAGACTAGGAAGCAGGAGTCAGTTAGTTGGTCAGCGATCACCAGGTGAACACACATACACACATACTCACACTCAGGCTTCTAGAACTTTCCAATCACAGGGAACACACGTGATATGACTCCTGTTTCACCAGAATTTAGGAAAGAGAGCTCAGAAGGAAGCTAGCCATAGAACAGACAGGTCGTAAGGAGAAGGGCTTAGCAACTTGAGAGGCAGAGAGAGAGCGAGACAGGGAGACAGGGACTCTACTCATACTCACTCGTGAGTGAGAGACTTGTTAATATTTCCAAGACAAATAAAAATAGTCCCATACTATTCTTTACCTCTCCTGTCACTACGTGACAAATGGGAAAGAAGATTATCTATTTATAAAGCTACTCAAGTATAACAACCGCTCGTCCACAAGTCTAATATATATAACTTCTCTACAAGTAACTACAAAGTCTTATATAACATTTGGTAGCAGCAAACGTATACGAACCTCGTCTACGAATCAACAGTGAATTCCTACAAAATATCAAGATTGAAAACAAGAATACATCTCACAACCAACAACTTACACCCAGCTCCTGACAGTTCTCTCCAACCAGCCCCCTCCGTCTCCCCGATCATCACGCTGATGTAGAGGTGAAGAGGTCACAGGACGCCTTGCAAGTAGTGTAACAATATATTGATACAAACAATCTTGCAACTTCTAGGACGAACCAGCGAACTACAACCATCTACAATCAACTACAAGTAACAACTCTACGAGTCGTCTGTATAATCTTCTACACGCACCTACAAGTAGCGGCAGTCTTCATCCTACAACGAGTAAAGCACAAGAGAAAAGGACCGAGAAAACATCGACAAAGAAAAACAAAACAAACAAACGAAGAGTGAGACACGACTCATACCTCATAACCACCAGACCTCACCCTCCTCTCTCTGCTACATCCACCCAACCCCCGACGCTGACGCAGGAGTCAAGAGGTCAAGACGACGAAGCAAATACCAAGTCCATATTCACAACTCATCTTACTCACTCATCTTCACTCAAGTTACTCATCGCTACTCATTTACTTACCACAGCTATCAGTGTGGGAAGCCGACGTCACCATGTGCTGAGATGACATCACAACGCGAATCTGCCATGCCAAGCAACGTGTGACTGACACCAGGCACCTCTCACCCACTACTCATTACTCATTATTCACATATCTCCTACTCATATTCATTTATTTTCACAGTTGAGTTGGAAATTCTATGCTGAGGTTTGCATGGGACAGCTGTTAACCACAAGCACCAGGCCATGGAATTTCCTGAGTAATATCGTCCATCAACACAGCACTGGAATTATCAAGAGATCTTCAATCAAACCTGCATTTTTCTTCCGAGATCGACTTTCGTATCGACACACCTCTACGATCTGTATCAAGTGGGTAAAATTATACTTAGTCATTTCTTCTCAGTGCTAAAATTAGCTATATTCAACTTTTTTTACTTATTTCCATATATACACTTATACACTCACTGTCTATCATTTATTTCAACTTATTTACTCATCTATTTTGTTAGGACATAAATAAACAAGAGGAGTATTTCATAACACCATATCTTAATGACAGGAATATTTTCGCCACCACCCACGTTAATACCAGATGACACACAATTTGCCACAACAACAGACTCACAATTAAGAGAGCACCAAGGCAACCCACCCCTTGTACAAACCTCACCACACACTAAAGATCAAGAAACTAATACGGCAGTTTCAGATGATGAGTGGGAAATCCCCTCTGACGTAGCAAGTGCGGACTTTGTCGCTGACTTGCCCACGTATGCCAATATACTTAACAGGGTTCACCGGTCCGGTCGTACATATTCCACCATTCCCTCGTTGTACACGTCCAAGTTGAATTAACAGAGCAAACAGTGAAAATGAATCAAGAAACAAATACCTCTGATCTAACAACCACATCTCAAGTGTTTGTGTATCACGAGGATAAAACTGCCCAAAAATTCTCTGGCACAGACAAAGATCGCATTGATGTCATTTCATTAGTCAGTCAATGCGAACAAATGTTCATCAAGCGCCACATACTAGATGAACAAGAGAAAATTGCTATTTTTTTATCTTGCATAAGCCAGGAATAATGTCCAGTGAGCAATTTGCTTCGCTCAGACAAGCTCCATCGTGCTAGGACATATGATGAATTTAAAACTGAATTTTTGAAGAAATTTTCTGGAGGTATGAACTTCTTGCCAGGTATAATTCCAGAATTACATAAAATTGTAGATCTTGTAAGGGAGCACACTACAAACCATGTGCTCAGTGAAATAACTGCTGATGTCTCCACAATCAAAAGAACATTGTTAGTTACTTTGGAAAATTCTAATTGGATAACAGATGATGGAAAGATGTCCCCAGACCTCGTCGTGGACATCATTGGTTATGTAGCTGCCTTGTGTAAATTACCTGATAGGACCCTTAAGATCGCCAAGACGATCGTGTACACCCCAGGAATGTGCTTGCAAGACTTAATGAACGAGGTAGAGATGCAGTGCAGTAAAGCAGGTATGGTCGACACACATGCACATTCTGGTAGAATGAGGGTACTTGAGACAGTATCAGCTGTGAAAACATCTACACCGACCCCAAACAGAGAACAAAATCGATCGCGACCAGAAAGCAGGCAGACCAAACAACCAAACATGACAAGGCCTCGTTCACAGATGCCTTGCTACAGGCAGTTTCATAAGTTTTCGCGCAGCCCGAGCAGGTCTCGCGCCATAAACAACTCTTCTTATGGGAAATCACATCGTAGGTCACAGTCAGGGGATAGGTCCATTCTATGTCATTATTGTGCAAAACCAGGACACACAAGGTTTGAATGCTTTATCAAGGCAAAAGAGGACAAACAAAAGACACAAGGCTTTGGTCCTTACTGTAGGCATCATAGATACCAAGGGCACTGGACCAGTGATTGCAAAACGGTAGAAAAAATTGTGTCTATGTTCAAATCGGGGGAACACCAAGTCATGACAAAAAACGAACAAACGAAAAGAAAAACAAGTCTAAACTTCACATAGGAAGCATGTTGGGAAATGAGTGTATCTTGATACCAGCTGTATGTGAGGATCAAAACGTTTCCTTATTTTTAGATACAGGCTCTCCAGTGAACTTAATAACACATGAAGAACTAAATAGAATTCTTGAAAATAAAAAGAAAGTAACTTTTCTGGATGAAGCTGATTTAGATTTATACACAGTAGATGGACAAGAGATTACAGTGAAAGGTATGATTAGATTAAATATCAGTTTCACAGAGACTACAAGACCATTCTCTGCATTTTTCTATATCGTTGAAAACTTAGCAATTAAAGCTCATATGTTACTGGGCTTAAGATCCATGAGAGCTGAGAACATAACCATACTCCCACAAATGAATGGAATAGACTTTGACAATGAATTCAAAGAGGAAATAACTTCAGAGCCCTCACCGATTGGTAGAAGAGAGCCAAAAAGAATTGGTAATATTAAAGGCTTAAACAAACATACACAAACAGATGAGTGTATAGATCCACTCCCACCACCAACCCCATCCTCCAGAATTAGTGACCCAGATAACAGTACTGATTTATCAATTTTTCCAGCCCATCTCACTAATGATTTAGTTATACCACCTACTTTCTACATGAAGGTTACCATTAAGAGCAAATTACGGAATAGTACTGTTCTTGTCTTAGAAGAATTATGTAAAGTAAAGGTATTGTCAGTAGAAAACGCATTATGTCATACGAACGACGAAGGGCAAACTCAGATATTCATAATTAATCACATGAATGGGGAAGTTCAGTTGAAAAAGGGAACTTGCATAGTTAATATTGAAAAATGTCCCGCCCCTGTGAAGGAAATAGTTATAGCTGGAGTGACAAGTGAGATAAAATCTAGGGATGGAGAAAGAATAAAAGAGAATTTAAGTTACTCAGGTGAATTTGATGAAGAAAATGATTTGTTAACCCTGCTGGAAACACACAGGGACACCGTAGCATTGCCCGGAGAACAATTAGGGTTTACTAACTTGATTAATCACATGTTTAATGTGCATCCAGAAACACCACCAATTTTTGTACCAGCTTACCGCATACCACACTCCCAACGTACCAATGCAAATCAGTATGTCGATGAAATGTTAAAACTTGGAATTATTGAGCCTTCAGTCGCCCCGTGGAATGCCCCCTTATTCTTCGTGCCCAAACGAAATGGAGAAATGCGTGCGGTAGTAGATTACCGTAAACTAAATAATCACACAATCCCAGACAGATTTCCCATGCAATTGCTAAGCGATGTTCTACAGAATATTGGTCCTGAGAATAATATATTCTTGACCATCGATCTCCTAAACGGCTATTATCAGATTCCGGTATCTAAGGAGTCACGTAAATACACTGCCTTTTCAACAAACAGAGGCCATTATCAATATACAAGAATGCCAGTGGGACTGAGGACAGCCCCAGGCACATTCCAGCGTCTTATGAATTACGTATTGTCCGGAATTTTAGGACAAGGAATATTTGTTTATCTTGACGATATTATAATCGCAACAAAGAATATTAAGGATCATCTCAGGAAATTAGACTTACTCTTACAAAAGCTTAGTGATGCTGGTTTAAAAATTAAACTTTCTAAATGCAAATTTTGCTTTAAGGAAATAAATTTCTTAGGCCACAAATTAAGTTCTGATGGTATTCACACCACAGATAACAAAATACAGGCAGTGAGAGATTTTCCTGAAACCACTACGACTGACGAAGTTAGACAATTTTTAGGTCTGGCTGGGTACTATAGGTCATTCGTACCACAGTTCTCTCATATAGCCTTTCCTCTATTCCAACTACTCAAAAAAGATGCTGTATTCCAATGGGAAGAAGAACAAAAAAGGGCATTTAACAATCTACAAATTAAACTAACAAATGCACCTTGTTAAGCATATCCAGATTACACAAAATCATTTTTTATTTGTACAGACGCATCAGTTAAAGGATTAGGGGCTGTACTGATGCAGGAAGATAAAAGAGGAAAAATCAACCAATTGCATTTGCCAGCAGACAAACAAGAGGTGCAGAGAAAAATTATTGCACTACAGACTTAGAGGCACTTGCAATGGATTTTGCATTACAAAAGTTTCGAGATTTGGTATATGGTTACGAAATCCACTTATTCACCGACCATAAACCACTGGTGGGTATGTTTAAAGAAAAACTCCTTTCTGGGAGGAGAGCAAGATGGAAATGTACAGTTGAAAACTACAATGTACAAATTCATTATATACAAGGTAAAATGAACATAGTAGCTGACGCATTATCTAGGAACCCGAACACAATTCAGGTCGCGGCGTTAGATCTCAAAGGAAATATCCCAAACCACGAGGATATCGCAAAGGCACAAAGACTTGACCCAATATGGTCTAAAGTTATATGCAAGTTAGAAAGTGGAGATGACATACAATTACCCAAACTGCATGTCCCACTCGAACAATTCACAATGGTCAATAATACATTATACAAGAATAACTCTAAACAACCAAAACGCCAAAGAAATACTAACCAGTTGGTAGTACCTAATGACATGATACCCCAAGTATTACGAACGATACACGATAGCCCACATGCAGGACATCCTGGAAAGGATAAGACATTCAAACAAGCCCAGCTGTTATATTACTGGCCTTCATTACGAAAAGATATAAACAATCATATAGACAAATGCGAATCATGTGCGAAACACAAAGGATACCCAATCACACCTGCACCGATGGGTAATTACCCTGTACCACATCAACCATGGGACGTTGTCGCTGTTGATTTACTCAAGATGCCATTATCATACAATAATAACCTATACTTATTCGTAGCAACGGATCATTTTCCCCGTTATGTCATTTAGCTCCAATTAAAGATAAAACAGCAGAGACAGTAGCAAAGGCAATAACAGATAATGTAATATGTCGCTTTACTACCCCAAAGGTACTAATAAGTGATAATGGAGGAGAATTTAATTCTGAGATCTTACAAGAAATATGTAAACAATACAACATCAAAAAGGTTAACGTTTTGGCCTATCACCCAGCATCGAATGGGTTGGTAGAGAGACAAAATAAAAAAGTATTAGATGTGCTACGACACATTCTCAGTGAAAATTATGCAAGCTGGGATGATTGGATTCCCAGAGTAGAAGCCTCAATTAATGGATCTATAAATAAATCCATAGGTGACACACCACATTTCATTATATATGGCACAGATAAAAAATTACCATATGAGCTCCTAGAAGGTGACAGTATGCCTATATACAATTACGATGATTACTCTAAACTCCGTTTACGTGAATTCCAGGACATTCACAAAAGAGTCAAAAAACAATTAACGATGTCCAAGGAAGAAATGACGGAGGCATTTAACAAGAAGGCAAGAGATTCACCTAACAACTCAGGAGACATTGTTTACGGTGTCATTCATACGAGAGACAATAAATTATCCCCAAAATTTGAGGGCCCATACAGAGTAATTAACATAAAAGCAAACAAAGTTTTAATTAAGTCACTTTCAAGTGGCGAGGAGAAACAAGTTCATATTGACCATTTAAAACGAGTTTCAAGGGAATTATCACATAATTATTCAGCCTCGGATACAACCGAACAGGCGAACGTACCTCAAGAAACCAAGCAAGAACATAACAATGATTAAAAAAAGAAATTAAGGTCATATACCAAACAATCGAACATAGGTGCAACTGTTCCAATCAAATCTACAGTACATCATTTACGAGAATTAAATATCGATTTAAACTCCTTCTATAAGTGAAATAACAATCAACCATAACGCACATCATCACTATCATCGACCACAGCATGACCATATTAGGAAATTAATAGATTTTTTTTTTTTCGGTAGGTTACGATGAAGGGACTTATGCTATGGATTCTCCTCTACATAGCAAGAGGATATGCGCACTTAGACCCCCAACACATAGTACGACAAGGATGCCTCATAGCTCCAACGGCCACGACTACAATCGTTAAGGACGTCATGAGTACTGAAATAAGTCTAGATTACTTGTATGAATTACCTATTTATCTAGACAGACTTGCGACGCCGATGCGAACTCTGGACTTCATGATAGGAAATTATGTTTCACAAGCACATAACACCAAGGAAGTGAATGAAATGGTAAAGTTAGCGAAATGGAAACTAGAACAGGCAAAGTCAACTATGCTCATTGAAATGCGTGGCTTTGACGGACACACATATGGTACTCCGGAATATTCCGGAGAATACCATAGTATCCCCGACAACAAGGCGAACCAGAAACAACGGAGTTCGCCCACGAGAATGCCGACACCCCCACTCGGACCCCACGGGGTAGCCGCCACCAGCCACCACCATTCCGGGCAACAACGACGTATGTCAGCCCGGGCTGTGCGCCCCTGTGACATTCAACCACCACGCCGCCGCCACCATAGGCGAAAGACACTACCTTCGCGTGGCGGAATCACCGAGTTAGCTAGGGGTGGAGTCAGAAACTGTACTCCAGGCAGCGCCCCTAAGGTAGAGACGATCTATGGTCGCTCTAATAGTGTCAAGGTAAAGACGATCAACGGTCGCTCCCTTCAAAACCAGGTAGAGACGATCAATGGTCGCTCCCATAAAAAAAAGGATAGAGACGATCTATGGTCGCTCACATAAAAATCAGGAAGAGACGATCAATGGTCGCTCCCTGAAAGTTCAGGTAGAGACGATCAACGGTCGCTCCCTCAGCACACTGGTAGAGACGATCAATGGTCGCTCCCATAAAAAAAAGATAGAGACGATCTATGGTCGCTCACATAAAAATCAGGAAGAGACGATCAATGGTCGCTCCCTGAAAGCTCAGGTAGAGACGATCAACGGTCGCTCCCTCAGCACACCGGTAGAGACGATCAATGGTCGCTCCCATAAAAAAAAAGATAGAGACGATCTATGGTCGCTCACATAAAAATCAGGAAGAGACGATCAATGGTCGCTCCCTGAAAGCTCAGGTAGAGACGATCCACGGTCACTCCCTCAGCACCCCGGTGGAGACGATCGATGGTCGCTCCCAAGGTATAGTAAGGAGGAAAGACCTCCCTGTCTCCCCCGGCCTCTGTTCCCTGCACGAGGCCCTTGAGAAGACCCACCTTTCGGGCCCCCGTGACATCCGCTGCCGCAGTCCTTCCCTGCCAGCGCCCCTGCCCATAGGAGACCGCAGTCCGTCGCCGCTTCCGGCCCACCCCAGGACACCCGGGCGAGACCTCACCACGCCCCCGCGACGCCGGGACCTGACCCAGAGGTTCCTAGCCCTCTTCGGCCCCAGTCCGGAGCCCAGTCCGGAAACCCCCAGACGTGAGAGGACGCCCTAGCGAGTCGCCCCGTGCCCTCCCGGCTCGCCCTACCCTGACGACGCCCTCAGTCCGACCGGATCATCACTGAGGTAACCGTGTTTCTCTCCACGAGAGATACGAGTGATCCTTTAATAATTGTGAAGTAGGTTAAGTGTGACTCCTTTTCTCTTAGAATAAGACTAGTGCAGTAATTTCATGTAATTTCCATTGGGGTAACCCAGGACATAATGCTCCATTAGCGGGCGAGAATATGGGTAGAGACCTCAAGTGAAGATACGTGCGAGTGTCATCCCGAGTTTACTAAGGACTTCTCTCTAGAGCCCAAAGAAAGGATAACACATTATTGGAGTGCTATTGGCTAAGCTCTGAGTAATACAGTGGAATAGAATTTACGAGGGTTCCGACTTTGTTACGCGTTGGGAAGTGCGAGTCTACATAACCTACCCGGGAGATGTGTAATATATAAGTTGTGCTGACGGAAATCTAGTGTTACCAAAACAACGAGGACAGCGAGTAATAACTGTATTCCCCTGTTCCGCACGCTATCCCTAAAAACTCTCTCCATTCCTCACCCCCGCTCTTAAAGTCCAAATAAGAACCAGAGTTAATTGTCAAAGAATTCTTGCCAATAGAAAACACCTAAACTCCCTTGTTAATATCGGGCCTTATTAAATATTACCATAACTTCCCCCTCGCCGTTCTAAGTCACTCTCCGTGTCTCCCTACCTCCCCGCCCCTTCCTGGTAAATCACAAACCCCCCTCTCTCCCCTCACGCGCTCTGCGCGCACGAGTATTTACTGTACTCCTAGTACTAAGATTTGTTTTATTGTCATTAATATCTAGGAAGCTAGTATCCTGCGAGATACACAATATTTTAGATAAGGTTTTGTATTGCTCTATATTGTGATGAAATGTCTACTGAAATGTCTTGTGTCTAACTGAAATAATACACGTGTATGGTGTTGCCGAAAGTTTTTATGTCCTGCCTCTCTTCATTGCACTAGCTCCGGTCTCGAAAGAGGACCCCGCTCAGTGTTGAGTTGATTTGGGACGAGAAGTCGAGCCATATTCTACTCAGCATTACACTGGTGGCCAGCGGTGGTTCTAGATCCGAGCGTAGAAGAGAGGTAAATAGGAAATATTTGGAAAAATGGCAACTAAACCGCACGTCCAGTTATCCAAGTTTGACCCTGACCAGTATGACATACATACATATCTTGCAATAGTTAAACCCTTATTGGATATTGGCTTCGATAATGACCAACAAAAAATTGCAGTCACACTTCCACTACTGGGTAAAGCCGCAGCTAACGTTGCGCCAAAAATTGTCCCAGAACTCACCTGGCAGAACTTTACCAAGTTCGCAGTCCAAAACATCACCCCATCACTAGGGAAAGTGGTGGCTCTATCCAAATTGGATAGCTTTACTTATGACGGGGATTTAGATAATACCCTGTTACAGGCAAGACGCCTGGTTACTGCTGCCTACCCGGAGGCAGATGAAGAAACCCGGGATCAACATACATTTAATACTCTGCTCAGAATACTCCCAAGTGTTGTAAGACAACACTTCACTATCCATGATCCAACAGGAGACATGGATAGAGATATCAGTTTAATGAGGCGCCTTTTAGCCGTCCATGCCACCCCTCAACGCATTGGCGAAATAAATCAATTCCCCATTGACCTCATCACCATCAACCCGTGGGAATTTTCTCCGTGCTACCACGGATGTCCGATCCACGACATCCGTGAGCAGCTAGAAGCTGCCCAGTGCAGCCAAATGACACGAGGGCGCTTACAAACCTCCCCACCATACGCAAATTCCCCTAAGCCCCAGGGGAAGAAAAAACAAAAAGGGAAAAACAAAAAGCGCCCCCCTGCCCCCGCATCCCACCGTAATGGCGGGGGCCACCTCACCTCTCCCCCAGTCTACGACAGGGGAGAACGTTATCTTTCCTTTTCCCCCCCTCTCACTATCTCTTCTGTTCTACCTTCCCCTATTCCTGCCCCTAGTTCTAACCTTCCCACCCCACACACCACTATACTCCCGCAACACAAAACCGGCCTCCCTCTTCACAGGCCTCCTAGGACCCTCTCCACGTCTTCCCCTAACCTACTTCCTAAAACCACCTCCCCCCGTCTACTGCCTTCCACCTCCCACCCCGTGCCACCCACCGCCATCACTTCACCACCGTTCGCTTTCCCCGCCCACAAGGTTAACTCATTCACCTTCCCTATCACACCCTCCTCCTCATCCCCGAGCATTCAAACAACCCCGCGAGACCGCATCTCCCCACCACCACCGTCTCTCTCTCCCCCTACACTTCACCCCACCTTTCCTCGGCTCCGACGGCACACCCCACCTGCCACAGCCCCTGCCAGGCCACCACGGGTTCAGCACCGCACACTGTCCGCCATCGCCCCCACACCCGCATCCTCCCCTAGCTTCGTACCCACCGCCCACCCCACACCACTAGCACAGAGCCCTGCTACCGCCCAGACCACTCCACCACCAAACACCGGGATGGCACCACAAGATCGCACTCCCTCCTCACCACCTACCCTCCAAGCCAACTCTCCTGCCACCTCACCACCACTACCGACCTCACAACCCCAACCCCCCCCTGCTCCCGCACCGCCGCTCACTTCCACATACGAGTGCGATGGTTCCTCCTCGCCATCCCCCTCCACCTCCCCTACCACCTCAGCCTCCACCGCCTCCACCACCCCCTGCACCACACCTGACATCTCACCCGCCACGCCTCGCTCACCCTCACCCCTTCCCTCCGCCGCCTCACCCTTTCCACCCAAGCCCACGTGCCCCGCCCACCCCGCCACCCCCGCAGGACAACCCACTACCACCGCCCTCTCCCCTCCACACCTACGCACGCCCACTCCGACGTTCTCACCTTCTTCCTTGTCCCCAACGCGCGCGACGGCCCGCGCTAACCGACCCCGCCCACCCCGCACGCCTGCTTCCCCACCCACACCCACCCTCAGAACCACCACCACCACCCCCTCTGGCCGACTCTTATGCCCACCCACCCGATACACACACACCGTCAAGCTACATCAGGCCCAAATCCCTCCTACCTGTACTCCCCAGAGACTCAACGCCGCATTACCGCGACACAAAACCCGGCCTTCACCCACTCTATCCAGCATTCAACCTCCAACCACACCGACAGCCACACCAAGCAACATGAGAATTAAGCGGGCTGTATGGGCCCCTACCCTTACCAAGAACCACCGAATCCGCGGGCCACACCACCTGTTAAATATCCTCCAGTCGACCACCGCCCCCTCAGCCCTCTTCCTCACCTATGACCAAGCACAGGAGGAAAATTCCTACACTGTCGCCTGGCAGAACACACTCCGACACCTCCAGCCCGTTTACACCACCTCCAACACTCTAGCGTTCCACCTCCAGCCACAGGGACGTGACTTTTTTCAAGAACACGGTGGTGAAATGCGTGGCTTTGACGGACACACATATGGTACTCCGGAATATTCCGGAGAATACCATAGTATCCCCGACAACGAGGCAAACCAGAAACAACGGAGTTCGCCCACGAGAATGCCGACACCCCCACTCGGACCCCACGGGGTAGCCGCCACCAGCCACCTCCATTCCGGGCAACAACGACGTATGTCAGCCCGGGCCGTGCGCCCCTGTGACATTCAACCACCACGCCGCCGCCACCGTAGGCGAAAGACACTACCTTCGTGTGGCGGAATCACCGAGTTAGCTAGGGGTGGAGTCAGAAACTGTACTCCAGGCAGCGCCCCTACGGTAGAGACGATCTATGGTCGCTCTAATAGTGTCAAGGTAGAGACGATCAACGGTCGCTCCCTTCAAAACCAGGTAGAGACGATCATTGGTCGCTCCAATAAAAAAAAGATAGAGACGATCTATGGTCGCTCACATAAAAATCAGGAAGAGACGATCAATGGTCGCTCCCTGAAAGCTCAGGTAGAGACAATCAACGGTCGCTCCCTCAGCACACTGGTAGAGACGATCAATGGTCGCTCCCATAAAAAAAAGATAGAGACGATCTATGGTCGCTCACATAAAAATCAGGAAGAGACGATCAATGGTCGCTCCCTGAAAGCTCAGGTAGAGACGATCAACGGTCACTCCCTCAGCACACCGGTAGAGACGATCAATGGTCGCTCCCATAAAAAAAAAGATAGAGACGATCTATGGTCACTCACATAAAAATCAGGAAGAGACGATCAATGGTCGCTCCCTGAAAGCTCAGGTAGAGACGATCCACGGTCGCTCCCTCAGCACCCCGGTGGAGACGATCGATGGTCGCTCCCAGGGTATAGTAAGGAGGAAAGACCTCCCTGTCTCCCCCGGCCTCTGTTCCCTGCGCGAGGCCCTTGAGAAGACCCACCTGTCGGGCCCCCGTGACAGCCGCTGCCGCAGTCCTTCCCTGCCGGCGCCCCTGCCCATAGGAGACCGCAGTCCGTCGCCTCTTCCGGCCCGCCCCAGGACACCCGGGCGAGACCTCACCACGCCCCCGCGACGCCGGGACCTGACCCAGAGGTTCCTAGCCCTCTTCGGCCCCAGTCCGGAGCCCAGTCTGGAAACCCCCAGACGTGAGAGGACGCCCTAGCGAGTCGCCCCGTGCCCTCCCGGCTCGCCCTACCCTGACGACGCCCTCAGTCCGACCGGATCATCACTGAGGTAACCGTGTTTCTCTCCACGAGAGATACGAGTGATCCTGTAATAATTGTGAAGTAGGTTAAGTGTGACTCCTTTTCTCTTAGAATAAGACTAGTGCAGTAATTTCATGTAATTTCCATTGGGGTAACCCAGGACATAATGCTCCATTAGCGGGCGAGAATATGGGTAGAGACCTCAAGTGAAGATACGTGCGAGTGTCATCCCGAGTTTACTAAGGACTTCTCTCTAGAGCCCAGAGAAAGGATAACACATTATTGGAGTGCTTTTGGCTAAGCTCTGAGTAATACAGTGGAATAGAATTTACGAGGGTTCCGACTTTGTTACGCGTTGGGAAGTGCGAGTCTACATAACCTACCCGGGAGATGTGTAATATATAAGTTGTGCTGACGGAAATCTAGTGTTACCAAAACAACGAGGACAGCGAGTAATAACTGTATTCCCCTGTTCCGCACGCTATCCCTAAAAACTCTCTCCATTGCTCACCCCCGCTCTTAAAGTCCAAATAAGAACCAGAGTTAATTGTCAAAGAATTCTTGCCAATAGAAAACACCTAAACTCCCTTGTTAATATCGGGCCTCATTAAATATTACCATAACTTCCCCCTCGCCGTTCTAAGTCACTCTCCGTGTCTCCCTACCTCCCCGCCCCTTCCTGGTAAATCACAAACCCCCCTCTCTCCCCTCACGCACTCCGCGCGCGCGGGTATTTACTGTACTCCTAGTACTAAGATTTGTTTTATTGTCATTAATATCTAGGAAGCTAGTATCCTGCGAGATACACAATATTTTACATAAGGTTTTGTATTGCTCTATATTGTGATGTAATGTCTACTGAAATGTCTTGTGTCTAACTGAAATAATACACGTGTATGGTGTTGCCGAAAGTTTTTATGTCCTGCCTCTCTTCATTGCACTAGCTCCGGTCTCGAAAGAGGACCCCGCTCAGTGTTGAGTTGATTTGGGACGAGAAGTCGAGCCAAATTCTACTCAGCATTACACTCATCATGATCCAAGATCTCCCATCTTATGGAACGGAGGTACTGAGCGACAGGAACAACATCACACGTATTCGCCAAAAGCGCGGTTTGTTCGACCTGGGTGGCGCAGTTCTTGGGAACATCTTTGGATTGGCTACAGAGGATGACCTTAAAGAAATAAACAACAAATTTAATAAGATAGCTCAGGTACTAACATACCAAGATAAATTCATCACAGGACAGAACTCAGCAATGAAGACAATTGTGAAAAATCTGAAAAAAGCAGAAAACATAGCTCTCGAGAGTGTAGATAAAATAAATGAAATGGAGGGAAACGTTACACTTTTCCAACACTTCTCCATCATCACAGAACATATTGACACGATTCTACTACAATTAGAGAACACTAGAGATCGTTTCAGGGCACTTATGCAAGGAATTTCGAATGCTGGTGATGGCAAGATCACAATTGACTTACTCCCAGTTCATGAGCTATGTCAGATAGTTAGTCAAGGTATACATAAACATAAATTGAAGCCGTTGTTCCGCAGTAGGGAATTCATGCAATATTACCCATATTTAGAAGCAACACTAACACCAACATCAGTAGTAGTTCATGTACCATTCATCACTGAAGACCTGTTCACAGTATACCAAATACACCCCTTCCCCTATAAAAAAATCAACACTTTGGTCATCATCAACATCAACACAGACACCGAATTCATCATGGTCTCCATGAGACGGGACACTGTCACTTTCGCAAGTGAATCAACGATTGAACGAATGTGCCACACATCCTTACATGCTGTTCATCTTTGTCCTGCGTACATTTTCACGTTTCAGCCTACTGATACGGTCCCTTGTGAAATGGCTATCATCAGAAATGACAATATTCATCATCATTGCAACTTCACTTTTGCTCCAGATAAACTTGTATACCATCAACGCATTGGACACTCACAGTTTTTTTATTTCCCTCATAACACATCAGTTTACATAGTCTGTCCAGATATACCACCATCTCATACATCAGCATCAGGATTATACATAGCACCAGACTACTGTGCGGTATTTACACCAGCCACGTCTACTTTATCCACCATCAATCACTACGCCATTCTCAATCATACACACAAACATTTCCACCCACTGCCTGATATGAACTTAAACATGAGCACAAGTATTAAGTTGACTTCACCTAAGTTTGAAACTATGCAACTGATCAATGAAACAATGAAGCCCTGGGAAGATTTGAGTTTGAGTATGTTCAACCCATATTATGTGTATAGCCCAGCAGCTACTGTCTTTATAATCGTCTGCATTGTAGTTGCAGTACTGCTGTTCGCAATGCACAGAATGCATGCAAGAATTGCTAATTTGGAGTCATTATTTAGTGGGGGGAGAGTTAACATCCAAGTTAACCCCCCTGAATGAAGTGTACATATTTTGTATATAGTATTAATTACATATATATATATATATATATATATATATAAATATATATATATATATATATATATATATATATATAAAAAAAAATACAAATAAGAATGACCCATGTATGGCATACCAGTACCATTATCTTTAAATGAAATATTAATAACTCTTACCATAATCTTAATTTTAAACTATTTTTTTTCTTGCATTGATGCATTTCACTACAATAACCCAAGTACATACTGTATTACAGTTAAATAATTTATTTTTAATGCATTTATTCAAATATGTATACAACTTGTTTAAAATGTAATATTGCTGAATAATCACTATTTACTATAAATATTATATGTATACAATATTATAATCAATATTATGTACTAATAGATTAGCATGTGTCAATGATAATTGCTGTCGGAGGTCCTTCAGCTGCGTGGACCGAGCATATGTTATGAGTCCATATTATAATTACAAATCATAATAGATAGATAGATAAATAGATAGATAGACAGCTCTATGCGAGCCTGGGAATGGGAAATGATCTTGCAAGTTACACTGAGGAAAAGCTGACGACAGACTAGGAAGTAGGAGTCAGGAGATGATGCAGTTAGTTGGTCAGCGATCACCAGGTGAACACACATACACACATACTCACACACAGGCTTCTAGAACTTTTCAATCACAGGGAACACACGTGATACGACTCCTGTTTCACCAGAATTTAGGAAAGAGAGCTCAGAAGGAAGCTAGCCATAGAACAGACAGGTCGTAAGGAGAAGGGCTTAGCAACTTGAGAGAGAGAGAGAAAGCAAGACAGGGAGACAGGGACTCTACTCATACTCACTCGTGAGTGAGAAACTTGTTAATATTTCCAAGACAAATAAAAATAGTCCCATACTATTCTTTACCTCTCCTGTCACTACATGACAAATGGGAAAGAAGATTATCTACTTACAAAGCTACTCAAGTATAACAACCGCTCGTCCACAAGTCTAATATATATAACTTCTCTACAAGTAACTACAAAGTCTTATATGACATAAAAACATACTTTTTTTTTTTTTTTTTTTTTTTTTACAGATCATTATCCACTCACTTGATATAGTGCTGCCTACTTTTTCCTTCGCCTTTATCATTCTTTTTCTGTGTCTGCCCTCCTTTCTTCCTATTTCTCCCTCCATCGCCTTCGTTTTTTATTACTCTTCTTTCCTTTTCAGGTGGCTTTGCATTGAGTGACAAACCTAATGGTTACCTGTAAGCCAAGAAATAATTTACAACGCTGGGTGGTAACCATACAAACAACCAATACGTGTTCCCTACGTGCCAACAAGTGGTTTGGCGTGTGTTAGTGTCCCTCTCCGTAAAACAACTAATGCAGAGACAAACGGACGGCCACTCCTTACAGGATTATGGCGTGTGGCGATAGATAGATAGATAGATGAACGGAAGAAAAACAAATTAAATTGTTAAAATGTGCTATATTTTTCACCATTTTGATATGGAATGCCAATCCATTCTATTTTTGTTTTTTTCTTTTTTTACAGAATATGAAATGAGAAAGAAAAACAAATATAAAAGATGCTATATTTCTCATTTCTATACCTGGATGTCTAATTTCTTTCAATATTTTTGCCAACTTCAGGTGAGTTTTTAATCCTCTATGAGTGAGTATACAAGCACTTCTTCGTGACTAGCATTCCGTAGCCTTTACCTTTACTTGGGCATGATTTTCTCCCTAATTAAGTTTTCTCATGTAGCCAGTGGAAGAAAAATGACCGTGATATGCAATTGTCATCTATCCATAACACTTTTTCGTGACTAGCATGCTCTTCTCGTAATCTTCTGCTACTACTACTACTACTACTACTACTACTACCACTACTGCCACCCTCAGCACCACCACCATCACTACTATACTACTGCTACTCCCACTGCCATACTACTACTACTACAACTACCACCGCATCCACCACCATCACCTCGATTACTACTACTCCTGCAACTACTACTACCACTACATCCACCACCATATCCATTCATCACTACTACCACTACTACTACCAATACTTCTGCTGCTACTATAAAATAGTAGGCTGTTGTACGTAGTCTACAATAATTTGACAGGCGTTCCGAAGTTGTCATCAGCAGAGATTGTATGGAATGGTTTTATAACGTGGAAATACCATCGTTCTTTGAAAATTATTAACCTGTGAAAATTGGCCTTTACTATTTGGCTGGTGGCATGAGAGAGAGAGAGAGAGAGAGAGAGAGAGAGAGAGACTTGCTTTCAATCACCGTCAATAATTCTCCCGATATGCAAATGACAGTGGACAAAATCATCGGTACATTATATGCAAATTGTTACGAGCTTCTGTGCCCAACGCCAGGTGAGGAGACGGGCCGTTAGGGGATTTTCCTTTCTTTATCTGTTTATCTGTCTATCCGTTTTTCTGTCTATCTACCTATCTATCTGTCTCGATCTAGCCATCTACCTCTCTATTTGTCCGTATCTAATTATTTATCAGTCTATGTATGTATGCATATATGTACCCGTATGTATGTATCTGCCTACTTCTCTCTCTCTCTCTCTCTCTCTCTCTCTCTCTCTCTCTCTCTCTCTCTCTCTCTTTCTCTCTCTCTCTCTCTCTCTCCATTCATCCGTCTGTCTGTTCTTCTGCCTGTTTGCTTCTTTGTGTGTGTGTCTGTCTATCTCTCTCTCAATCTCTCTATCTTCTTCCCAACTTCCTCCCTCTACACACTTTTCCCTCTCACACTCTCCTCTCCCCATCTTCCTTCCTCTTTTCCGCTCCTTCTCTCCCCCCTCCACTTCTCTACCTCACTAGCTATCAATGCAACATCCATCGTGAATATTGCCATCCGTTTCAACCCTCACTGCCCGCCTGCCAGACTCCCTCACCACTTGTTCCTTCCTTCTTCCCGCCCCAACTCACCTCCACTCCATGTCAAATTCATTTTGTTTGTAAGTCGGTCGAAGAAGGAGGATGTTTATAGAGGTTGTATGTTAGGTTTCTCTCTCTCTCTCTCTCTCTCTCTCTCTCTCTCTCTCTCTCTCTCTCATATCATAAAGCTGCCATGCGGGAAAAGTGAGAAAATTTATTTCCTGGATGGACGCCACATTTGCATCGCTCCACCCAGTTACCGTACCGCCGCCGTAGGCTCCACATCACCCCGTTGTCTGGTTATATGGTTGCCACCCAGCGTTATAAATAGTAGAGATCCCTGAAGTGAAAAGAAGGGTAATAAAAAGTGACAGGAAAGAAAGGGAGAAGGGACAAGAAAGGATGGCACACGAAAGAGAATGATAAATCTGAAGAAGAAGTATGCAGCACTATCAAGTGAGTGGATGATAGTTGCCCGCACCTTCCACAATTGTTAAAAGAATAATAGGAGTAGTAGAAGTAGTAGTAGTGGTAGTGGTAGTAGTAGTAATAGTAGTGGTGGTGGTGGTGGTAGGAATAGTAGTAGCAGTAAGACAGTAGTTGTAATAGAAATACAGTAGTAGTAGTAGTAGTAGTAGTAGTAGTAGTGGTAGTAGCAGTATATATATAAATACATATAAAAAAATGAACAAAGACTTCAGTGTTCGACTCAGTACTGAGGACAAGCAGAAGGAATGAGATACGTGCATGATGACCTTTTATCGTGTGTGTGTGTGTATTCTTTTTCTAGCAGCATCCTAGTACGGTACTGTGTTGATATATGTACCGTACGTCCCTGTGTGTGTATGTGTGCGTACTTGTGCCTATGTATGCAAGAGTGTGTGTGTGCGTGTGTATCTTTCTCTTAATTTTTTCAGCAAATCTATTCTTCACCAATTTTCCTTCCTCTTTTTTCGTGAGCAGCTATTCAAAGTAGGATTTTGTTTTCATTATTACAGTTTGCATTTCTCCGTCCGTCCCCTCCCCTCTTTCTTTCTCTCTCTTTCTCTCTCTCTCTCTCTCTCTCTCCCCCCCCACTCTCTCTTTTTTCTTCTCATCCTGTACCCCCTCCAAATTTGTCTACCCCCGATGTATATATGTCCCCCCCCCCCCCAATGCATACATGCCCCCACTAAACTTGCTGACCTAGCACACTTTCCCAGGGCATGAAGCCTGGGAACACGGCGCCACAGTTCAGTTCATAGCAGACAGCCAAGACAGGCAGACTATTTTGCTGTGAGCTCGTAATAAACTCCTTATCTAGCTGTTTGTAGACGGAGTTTCTATCACCAAAGTATTGCAAGTTACATTTGGTAGCAGCGGTGTTTCGAACCATCAGATTCTGACCGCCTCCTCCGATTTTTAGTGACGCCAACAGATACACGACGTCTCGCATCTCCCACCCTCACCCCTCCTCAGTGCCTCTAGTGGTGTAATACCTGGCTGTGCTTTCCGAGTGTACAATTTCTCTCACCAGTGCTCACCTCTCAAACAACCCCACCCACACACCTTGTTCCTGACCGCAAGTGTCACCATCGCCGACCTACGCACCTGTTGCACCTGTTCCCAGCACCTGTTCCGAACTCATCATAACTCCTGTCCCCACGATGCCACTTATCACTGTCTGCCCACTGTCTGCCCACCGCCATTCTCTGCATTTGCAACTCAACAGCTCTACACCTGCATTGAACCAACATCTGCCCTCACAACCCACCACCGGCCCCATCGCCGCCACGCCCTGCCTTCACCCACATGTGGTCTGAATTACGTGAGCCTCCTAGGACCGCCACTCCCTGCCGGTGACTCGTCGCATCGTCTCTTCTCCTCTCCACCCAACTGTCTCTCCACTGCCGCCCCGCCCCGCCCCGCCCCGCCCCGCCCCGCCCCGCCCCAGCCCCGCTACGCCCAGCCACACCTGCACTTCATACATCTCGTCAATCCCGTCTCTACTGTGTAACTATAGTATACCTTACCTTTCTATAGAGATTATACTCGATTTTCTCTACAGATTGGATATTTTGTAAATATTCCATCTCATTTCCATTACCCCGTTTTCATCTTCACCTACGTTATTTATAATCTATCTCACCCTTCACCTTTTATTTAAACCATCCATCCCCGCACCTTCATTCATTTTCACACTTACTCGTGTATTCCATTCTCTCATTGTTATATTATACATTTCCACCTACTTATCCATCATCATTTCATCTTCCATTACCGCATTAAATGTCATACTTTCCACGTCAACCGCTTACCACCAGCCCTCTCGACCCGGAAACATCACCTGATCATACACCGTCTGCCGACTCTAACACACTCACTCATTTACGAAGTGGCAAAGAGTACCACCGCCCTGTACCTGAGACTCCCGTTTCACTTCCCGCAGCATCACTTACTACCCATCCTACACTCGTAAATCCAGATACCTCCTCCTCTACTCCTGCCTCTACACTCCCTTCTTCTTCCTCTACTCCTTCCCCTGTCGTTCCCTCTCCTGCCTCCCTTCATACCCCATCTTGCTCGCCCTTAACTACACTACCTTCTCTCTCTCCCACTCCTCTCCTACCGCCCCTTCTGCACTTCCAGCCATGGCCAACCCTCCACAGTCTATCTATCTCGACGATGCCAATCGTCCCAAATTTACCGGCCAGGACTCAACTTGGTCTGTCTATGATTTCCTCAGAGAAGTCGAAACAGAAATCCACAATAGGCAGATCACCGATGAATCGCTCAAAGTAGCCTACCTCATGGGTCACTTGCACCACGGCAAATCGGACATCGGATCCGCGATCCTTGCAGGACATTTCAATAACATTCATACCTTTGCTGATTTTCGTACGGAACTCATCAGCCTTTCTTGCCAGCATTCAAATACTGTGTCTCTCATGGGATTCATTAATCTCCTAAGCCAACTAGATGAGGACTTGCGAGTCCCAGCGCAATATGCCAAGCTCCGCGAAGCTGCTACCGCCATGAAAGCAACTAGTAGCTTGATGCTCCAATTACTGGTAGGCACAAAATGGTTAGAAGACATTAATGGTGTTCCAATGCTTTCACTCACCAACTTTGCTGACTTAATTGGTTACCTGAGATTCCTTCACTGGCTTACTCCTAAACAGCGAGAGCTAGCCTTGGAAATCGGTTTCAATCCAGGAGATAAAATTATTCAGGTCACTAAAGCCATTCATGAAAGAACAGGTTTGAACTACACGCGTCAGGGCACCAACCAACCCTTGGCCTCCTCAGTTTGTCACACCTCCACTACCCCAGACCACTCTCGCTCCCATCCCACCACACGCGGCAGACCTGCCACGCATTGTTCTCCTACCGCAGGTCGTGATCAATCTAGCGTCCAACGGAACAGACAATCTTCGACTCTTTGCTGGCACTGTGGTCATCCTGGACATTGAGCATCCAGTTGCGACCATACATACAGACGTCCTCACTCCCAAACTAGACAGCGTACGCCTTCCCGCTCACGTCATCCAAAATGCAAATACCACAAATCAAGCACGACTCACACTACTGAGGAATGTCGTTACCTCAACTACCAACAGTCGGGGGAAGCGCCGCGCCCGTATCGGCCCAATATCACGTAGAACCAGAAACTCAACTCCCCATCTGCCATGTAGGTCCCATAACATCCTCGGGTTTAGTCATTCTCGGATGCAGTCATGACATACCAACGTCATTCTTCTTGGACACAGGATCTATAGTAAATCTGATCTCCGACAATTCCTTACATCTTCTTCAATTACATCACACCCACGTCAGTTTCCTAGAACCACCAGACATTCGCCTATGTGATGTCGAAGGCTCAGAGTTTAAGGTTAAGGGAAGAGTCACCCTTGAAGTCAAACTCCACAGAGATTTGCCCCCTATCCCAATTGAATTTCATGTCACTAATGACTTGCAGTATCCCGCAGATGCCCTTATTGGTTTCTCCACCATGGCACAACACTCCATTGCCTTATTACCTGCCTGTGGTAGTATAGATATTTCTGGATTCCCGGTTTACAGTATGGAATGTCCCCGTCCTGTTCTTACGATCAAATCAGTCCTTCAATTACCTCTGTCCCTATCACTACCATAAAGTCCAACCCAGCCCAAACCACCACTATCATCATCTGAGAATACAGAGATCATTCCTTTACTGACTGCGAGCAAAGACTTAAAATCCTCAATGTCTACTGATACATCATCTCAGCCTTCGGACATGGCTCTTATCTCCTCTCCCGACAACACTATCGCTGACTCAGACATGTCTCAATTACCTACCTCACACAGTGTGAATGATCTTCTCCAACACGCAGAGACGAAACGTGCAGTAACGAATACGTGCACAATTTTGTTACCGCATGAGTTCATCAAAGTCTCTGTTTGTGTTGCCAGTGCGAAAGAAGGAGTGGATGTACTATCACTACCTGAGACGTGTTGTGTGAATGGCTTGACTTATGAGTCAGTGTGGTGTACAGTCTTAGAGGACAGTTTATGCTACCTGTACTTGCTCAATGTCACAAATGCTCCACTAAAACTTAAAAGTGGTGTAAAGATTGGAGACTTCCTAGTATACCCAGCGGCTGTAAAGGTGTGCCAGGATTTCTCAATTCCTATTATTCAGACTGATGATAGTACGCCAATTGGTGTATGTCCTATTAACTCTACGGGATCTGCGCCGACATATTCACCCGATATGCTCTCACATCTCACTTGCACAGATTTCCCATAAAATACGCCTCAACTCCTCGACCTTCTGACCTTGTACAGAAACGTGGTTGCCTTACCCGGTGAACCAAGGGGTAGAACAGACCTTGTCAAACATACAATTGAACTACTACCAGGAACTCAGCTGATTTACATACCAGCGTATTGATTTCCTCACAGCCAGAGAAAGCAGACAGATCAAATGGTACAGAACATGTTAGACCAGGACATTATTGAGCCCTCCGTCAGTCCATGGAATAGCCCACTTTTCTTAGTACCAAAGAAGGACGGCAACTTTAAACCAGTAGTCGACTCTCGTAAGGTCAATTCTGTCACCGTTCCAGACCGTTTCCCGTTACCCGTCCTCACTGATTTGCTAGAATCTCTTGGTGAAAATAACGTAGTCTTTTCATCTTTAGACCTCCTCAGCGGGTACTGGCAGGTCGAAATGGAAGAATCCTCTCCCCCAGTTACAGCCTTTAGCACCCCTTCCAGACATTTTCAGTTTAAGAGACTCCCTTTTGGTCTGAGAAATGCTCCTTCCGTGTTCATGCGACTTATCCATTCAGTCTTCAGCGGTATGATGGGACACTCTCTTTTTGCTTACCTAGATGATATCATTGTTGTGAGTAAATCCATCCCTGATCATTTCACCAAGCTCCGGCAAGTCTTTGAACGCCTCCAGCTCACAGGCCTGAAAATCAATCTCAGTAAATGTGACTTCCTGCGAAAGAAAATCAAATTCCTAGGCCATGTCGTAGATGCACAAGGCATTCATATTAATGAGAATAAAACTAAGGCGATTATTAACTTCCCAGAACCTACCATTACCGAAGCTGTACGAAGTTTCCTGGGCCTCAGTGGCTATTATCGTAGATTCATACAAGGCAACGCAAAGATCACTGCTCCTCTGACCCACTTACTCAAGCAGAATGTGCCCTTTGTTTGGACTAATGACCAGTCACAGGCTTTCCAAAAGCTAAAGACAGCTCTTGTAAATGCCCGTGTTCTAGCATTCCCTGATTATACCACACCCTTCCTTCTCTGCACAGATGCCTCAGGCACTGGACTTGGTGCCGTTTTGATGCAACTCAATGAAGCATCAAGGAAGCGCGTAATAGCGTATGCTAGTCGCACCCTTACAACCGCTGAACGTAACTACAGTGTCACAGATCTCGAAGCGCTAGCGGTAGTCTGGTCTTTGAAACATTTCAGAGATATAGTCTATGGTTATCCAGTGCATATCCGGACAGACCACCTTCCACTATGTGATTTGTTCAAGAATAGCAACCTAACAGGTAGGCTAGCTAGATGGTCTGTCATCATCCAGGACTTTAATCCCACTTTTCAATATGTACCAGGCAAGTTGAATGTAGTCGCAGACGCACTCTCACGTCACGTAGCTGCAGCTATAACATCACTGCAGCCTGAAGTAACTGAAAACACTACACTAACGTCAGAAGTTGTTTGAAACTTTCAGCGCCAAGACCCCATATGGTCCAAAGTCATTTATTTCCTAGAATCTGGCGATGCCTCGACCTTACCTACTCTGCCAGTATCACTAGATGAGTTCATGCTAGATGATGATCTCTTGTACAGGAAAACACTACTAACAGGCAAAGATATGCCCAATCGCGAAGTACGCCAACATGTTGTCACCACTGCCCTGATACCAAAGGTTCTTCATATTGTTCATAATACTCCTCAAGCTTCCCATCCAGGTAAAGACCGATGCTTGCGTCAAGCACGTCTCAAATACTATTGGCCAACCATGCGCCGCGATATCAATGCCCAATGTGACTCTTGCCTCTCCTGCCACCGCCACAAAAGATCAACCGGCTTACCAGCACCTCTCTTACAATACCCAATTCCGTCACGACCATGGGAAACTATCTCAATCGAACTCTTAAAACTACCTCTCACAGAATCTGGTGCTGAGTACTTGTTCGTAGCGGTCGACCACTTCTCCCACTACTGTGTCCTCGTATCCCTCTCCGACAAGACCGCGAAGAGCGTTGCACGTGCCTTTGTAGATCACGTAATTTGCCTGTTCAGTTCCCCTCATACCATTCTTACTGACAACGGTACGGAGTTCAACAATAGCCTTCTAGATGAGATCTGTTGCCGCTTTCATATCAGTAAGTGCAATGTCGTGCCTAACCATCCGGCTTCCAATGGCCTTGTAGAACGTCACATCCGAAAAATCTTAGAGTGCCTTAGACATCTAGGCTCCCATAGTTCGTCCTGGGACGACTGGATTCCCCAAGTGGCATCCTCAATCAATAGCTCCATCAATGCATCCATTGCTGAATCTCCCTTCTTCGTCCTCTTTGGTTTTGACAAGGACCTCCCATACTCTCTCTTATCCTCAAAGCCAGAGCCCATCTACAACCTGGATGATTATGTTAAACTAAAATTGGCCAACTTCCAGACAATCCACCAATATGTCCAATCCACTTTGGCTTCCTCTCAGGAGGACATGCTGCAGCGCCAACATAAATCCGCCTCTCCTATCACCATCAATGTAGGCGATCATGTCTTTCCTCATTCCCATATGCGTTCCTCTAAGTTGGATGACAAATTTACAGGGCCCAGCCCCACCGCGTCCTCACTCAACAAGGCAACAAATTTCACCTCCAGGACCTGTCCACTAAGGACACCAGATGGGTCCACGTTGATGACTTAAAGTGAGCACCCCGTGGCCTCGTGTTGGAAGAGTCACTTACACAACCTCCTGCTCCCTCTTCCCCTCCACACATCCCTCAGTCTACTTTGTCTCCACCTATCCCTCAGTCTCCTTCCTCTCCACCTCCACCTGCTCATTCATCAACCAATCAATATCGGTCCAAACTGCGCTCTGCCCATCAACCTCTTCACGACCTCCCCCATTAACTCTACCCTGATTTTCTAGGTACGATGTTAGCGATCTCCCTGCTGGCAGTGCTGACCCTTCTGGGGTCTGGGTCAGGTCAGGACGATGGTGGAGTACGTCCCGGGGCCTTGGTCGGCTCGGGAGGCGAGGTAATGCTTATCGAAGAAATAGCCTCCTTGCGCTACGATCTTGTGCCCCTGGCCGACGTAGCCATTGCCCTACCTGCCTACGTGCACCAGCTCCACGGAATCAGGAACCATCTCACGGCCATCATGGGGACACACAACCCAAATGAGTATCTCTATAACCTTTTCCTACCACTCTCCTGGCAATTGCAATACATAAGTAACAGATTCACTGAGCTCAATGACACATTTTCCATTCAGACACCCGTTGGTCATTCTCTTGTGAAACGAGGTCTCTTCAACTTCGGCGGTGAGATTCTAAGTGGCTTGTTTGGTGTTGCTACAGCCCGTGACATTTCTGGCTTCAAATCTGATCTCGCTCATTTAGCTTCAGCTCTAGAATCCCAACGCTGAGTCATTAAAATCCAACACACTATGTTACAAAAGCTCACGACCCACCTCAATGAAGTCACGTCCACTCTAAACAATTTCACTGATATCTTACAATGCCACCTTTCAGATCTCAACGTTATCTCTCAGTTCTTCTACCTCAAACTCAACATGGATAATCTCCAACTGGCCATTGACTCTCTCCTGTCACAAGTCTCTACCTTGGTTCGTATCCTGGTCGATGCTATAAATGGACGTGTCACTGCCGACTTAGTACCTGTCTCAGCTCTCCGTTCTGTCCTGGAATGGGCTCACTCCACCTTCGGTCTCTCCCCAGTCCTCCCCTACTCCTCCCTTGAATATTATTATCCTGTTCTCGAAGCCACTCTTACCACATACGTCGTCGTCCACATTCCTCTCCGTTCTGCCATAACCTTTAACCTTTTCCACATCATTCCCTTCCCTTTCCGCCTCAACGACTCCTTGTTACAAGTATCTGTTCCTTCAGAATATTTCCTCCTCTCCCATGATCATCTTTCAGTTGCCTTCCTTTCTTCTACAGACCTCTAGAAATGTTCCTCCCTTACTCCGACCTCTCGTCTCTGTGCTGCCCACCTTTTCGCTATCTTCCCTACCAGTGCTACACCCTGTGAGTCTGCTTTAGTTCGCAACCATTCCATCTACTCGGCCTGTTCTTTTGTCCCAGCTCCTGACCTCCCGGTCCACCATGCTCACCTCAACCATGTCCAGTATTTCTTCTTTGCTGTTCCCATCTCTGTCACAATCATGTGTCCTGGTTCTTCGGTTCAATCCGTCCCCGCTAGTGGTCTGTACAAAGCATCAGACTATTGTACCGTCAAATCAGAGTCCGTCATCACTTACGCCACTCGCTATCACCAAGCTGTCCATAAACACTCCTATGACATCTTTCAACCAATCAACATGCCTTCCACCCTACCATCTGCCAACATTACCATCACCTCCCCTAACTTGCACATGCTAACATTCCTCAATGACAGTGATTTCATTATGGATCAATTTTCTCTGGCCTTCAGCCGTTCATGGGTTCATCCAACAGTTGTGTTTCCCCCTGTGGTTATCGCTTTCATAGGTTTTCTACTCATCATATGTGCAGTGCATTGTTGTTTCAGAAAAATGGAATGTTGATTCCGGGAAATCAGAGTCGCTACAGGCATAGTACGCCCTACACACGACGTAGAAACTCCCCGTACTTAGTGCCCTCACATTCAGTGACTACCAATGCCATCTGACAATTAACCAAACTGTGAACAGAACTCTGCCTACTAGAAAATGATGGTATTTCTTTAATGCATAACTGAGTGACAGTGAATCCTACAGAAAAAAAAAAAAAAAAAAAGAGAGAACGAAGAACAACACTAGAACTCTCATTTCTACTTGTTTATCATGTATCAAACTATTATTGTGTAATTCCCATTATGTCTATGTATACCTTCGACCCTTACTGGACTCGTACCTATTAATCCTTGTATATCTTATATGTATATATCCTTCTATTTCCCTCCCCTAAACATGGCCATGTCTCCCCTACTGCCCCTGTATCATACTTATCACTTGTACATACCTCCCCGACTTTGCCTTAATCCTATAATCAAACACCATATCACTCCTGGTGTCAGGAAACACCGTCTCAGCTACCCGGGGGAGTAGTGTACCCCCTCCACAATATGTCTACCCCCGATGTATATATGTTCCCCCCCAGTGCATACATGCCCCCACTAAACTTGCTGACCTAGCACGCTTTCCCAGGGCATGAAGCCTGGGAACACGGCGCCACAGTTCAGTTCATAGCAGACAGCCAAGACCGGCAGACTATTTTGTTGTGAGCTCGTAATAAACTCCTTATAGTTAGGCGGATAAGACGGAAAAATAGGGTCCATCGTTCACTTTTTCAGGAAAGCACCAAATTTGGTGCAATTAAAGTATAGACCCATACAATTGATTTTTGAGGTGGAGCCCAAAATTCGGGGCCCCCTGGTGGCCGCCATATTGAATTCCAATATGGCCGCCTAGTTAAATCTGTTATGTGCAATATCTCCATTAATATGGCAGATACAGTCTCACTTTTAGGGTCTACCCCCATGTTTTAAGGGTCTGCAAATTTAATGAAGCCATTTATAATTGTGTTTGCGTCCTCCATCTTGGATTTCAAGATGGCCGCCATCCCGATAGCATTTTTGTAATATCTTTGAAATCAGAATTGATAATATGAAAATTTGCAAGAGATGTACGTTCCCTTGTTGACGTCATAGAAGATATGGGTAATCCATTCACAGATGACAGCAAGGAGTTACTGACTTTGGATGCCAAGGACATTATGCCTGCCGATGTTACCAAGTCTGTAGCTGGAGTGAGGACTTTAGGGGTCACACAATATGAAGCATATGTGGAGGAGCGTTTGTCAAAGAGAAATCAGTCGGTTGATGCCACAATACATCGCAACAACATTCCTCTCTTCAGCAATCCAAAGCACAGTGTAAAATCAGCAGAGAAACAGAAATCTACTGAACTGAAAAGTGACTGCAGTTTATTTTCTAGACTGTATATTGCTAGTCAACGCAGAGATGGCGACCTTGACACCTTCTTCAGTCACGAAAATCAACCCCAGCCACCATCACTCAGTAAGAATGGGAAGATGAGGCAAGGAGATAAAGCTGATCTTCTAGACTGTTTAGAGGCTGTATCCCCTGCTCAGAAGACCGCCCCGACTATAGATGCCAAAGTTTTTGATGGAGGAGCTGTTATGAACTTTCTCCAGGGAATCCCAGGGGAAACCTTCCAAGAGTACGGACAGGACATTTTCCTTCCTTATCTGGAGGGACAACTGGAATCTACTAGCCGTGTGGATATAGTGTGGGACACATACCGAGATGATAGCCTAAAGTCTCAAGTTCGGGGGGATAGGGGATCTGGAACACGCAGGAGGGTAACACCAAAAACAAAGGTTCCTGGGAACTGGAAAAGTTTCTTGCGAAACACCAGAACAAAGGGGAGCTCTTCCAGTACTTGTCTGATGTAGCTGTGAACGCACCCATCACAGGAAGAGAGATATATGTTACCAGTGGAACATCAGTTTTGTCCTCAGATCCTAATGCTGATGTGAATATTCTGAGTCAATGCAACCACGAAGAGGCGGACACCCGAGTGATCTTACACGCACTGGATGCAGCAAGAAAGGGAGCCTGCAAAATCTTGATTAGAACTGTTGATACCGACGTAGTTGTCTTGGCTATAGCTCATTTCTTTTCCATCCAAGCGGAGGAAGTGTGGATAGCATTCGGCACTGGCAAAAAATTCCGGTATATACCTATTCACAAAATCGCAACTGGGCTAGGCAAGAGGAAATCAGAAGCTTTAGCGTTCTTTCACGCCTTCACAGGTTGTGATACGACTTCCTATTTTGCAAATAAGGGCAAACTTTCAGCTTGGAAGACATGGGAAGTTTTACCAGACATCACTCCATGTTTCCATTCATTGTCGTTAAACCCTGACTCCATCACCACAGAGTTTCACAAGTTAGAGCGTTTCGTTGCCGTCTTGTATGACAGAACAAATGACTCAGGATCCGTGAACAAAGTGCGGAAGTACCTGTTTGCCCAGAAGTCCAGAGAAATTGAAAACATCCCTCCGACTGCAGATGCTTTGGAGGAGCACGCAAAACGTGCAGTTTATCAGGCTGGTCATGTGTGGGGCCAGTCATTAGTACGCCAACAGGAACTGCCGTCACCAGCATCATTTGGGTGGAAACGGAAGGGAGATAGCTGCTGGATCCCTAACTGGATGAAACTTCCTGTCGTGCAAACTGCATGCACAGAACTTATCAGCTGTCATTGCAAATCATCATGCAAAGGCAAATGTAAATGCTACAAAGCTAATCTGCTATGTACCTCTTTGTGCGGGTCCGATGGTCAGTGTTTTCAAGACTAAAACATGGTAAGACATTGGAAATGTGTTTTCATCTGTCATATTTTCCATAAATGTCATCTATATTGAGCAGCATAAAAGGAATGCTGATCGAATGAATGGTGGCCATCTTGAAATCCAAAATGGCTGACTCAAATTCATTTGAAAATGGCTTCATTGAATTCATAGCCCATTAAAACATGGGGGTAGACCTTGAAAGTTTTTTTGTATCAGTTATAATATGAGAGATATTAACAAAACAGTATTAAGGAGTGGCGGCCATCTTGAAATCCAAGATGGCGGACTCAAATGCATTTATAAATGATTTCATTGGATCCGCTGCCCTTTAAAACATGGAGCTAGACCCTAAAAGTAAGACTGTATCTGCCATATTAAGGGAGATATTGCTCATATGTTTAGCTAGGCGGCCATATTGGAATCCAAAATGGCAGCCACTAGGGGGCCCAGATTTTTGGGTTCCACCTCAAAAATCAATTGTATGGGTCTATACTACATGTGTACCAAATTTGGTGCTTTCCTGAAAAAGTGAACGATCATTTGACTTATCCGCCTAACTATTATCTAGCTGTTTGTACACGGAGTTTCTATCACCAAAGTATTGCAAGTTACAATCCAATCCATTTACGACCTGTTTTAAAACAATAGCTCTGAGATGTTTTATCCCTCGCATTCTTGCATCTCTAATCTCATGTATTATTTTTAAATTTAATTTGTTTTTCCTTCATCTAGTCATCCTCTGTAAAGAAAAAAAAAAAAGAAATTTCATCTGTCAGGATTTGCTTCTTTATTGTTTTTTATTTTATTTATTTATTTTTTTTAAGCTGCGTTGGTTGTCATATTTGAGAATCGCTATTATTATTATTATTATTTTTTTTGTAACAGGTAATGTGGGTTGGAGTGGAGGAGGAGAAGGAGGAGGAAGAGGAGGAAGAGAGAGTTGAAAACGGAGAGCAAAAAATGGGCAGAAGAAGAAGAAAATGAGGAAGATGATGCAGAACTAGAAGAAGAAAAAGGAAAAAAAAGAACAACAAGAAAAAGAAGATGAAATAGAGGAATAAGAGGACGAATAAGAAGAAGACAGAAGAAGGAGAAAAAGAAGAAAAAGAAGAAAGAAGAAGGAGAAAAAGAAGAGGAAGAAGATAAAAGAAGACGGAGAAAAAAGATGAAATAATATTAATAGTAGTAGTAGCAGTAATAATAACAATAACAACAACAAGAACAACAACAACAACAAGAACAGCAACAACAACAACAACAATAATAATAATAATAATAATAATAATAATAATAATAAAATAATAATAATAATAATAATTATGATGATAACAATAATAACGAATAACTTAATACTTACCGACAACATGAGGCTCATTAATGGCAGTCAGTACTTTCTAAGTCCAATTTTTCCTCAAGAATAAGACCTACAACAGTCAACATAATATTTATGTCCCTAATTGTACTACTGACTGAATATGAACAAAGGGGAAAACAACCTTCTTCCAAGAGTCTGACCAGGACGAAAATCGCTCTCGGGTTCTATCAGTCGCAAGGTAGATCTGCTAACCACTGCACCAATGCCCACTGTCCCCTCCTACGAAACTGTTTATATTCGGAGAGGCTGCATCTGTAATCTCTTCTGGCAGGATTTATTTTCATCTCTCTCTCTCTCTCTCTCTCTCTCTCTCTCTCTCTCTCTCTCTCTCCTAGTCAGTCTTCCTATCCCTCACATACTATCACACTGTATTTCTCCCCTTCATTCTTTCCATGTCCAAATCACCCCACTTTTTTTAAATTAAAACAAATTCAACGGCAAAAGAAAGTGAAAAAGAATAATAAACAAATGAAGAGAGAAAAAAATAAAGAAAAAAAGTTTCATATATAAGAGAAAGAATATGTACTTCGCCAGCATTGGAGTGTGTGAGAAAACAGTGATAAGATTTCACACTTTCCCTTCCCATTTTCATTCTGCCTGTTGCATTGTATGTTAGAAATCCCTTTGTATGTTAATGAGGAGGAATTTGTTGATATATGTGTGAAGGACAGATTAAACATTACTGATGTAGGGGAAAATAAAGTTTCTGCATAATGTGACAAATGATGAATCATCATTGACCTCAACATCATTATGACCTACATCATCATCATCATCATCACATTTAACATCACCACCACTACCACCATTATCAAAGTAGATCATCACCACCACCATTACCACAACCATCACCAGCACCATCACCAACACCAACACCATCATCACCACCACTACCACCACCATGATCATCAACCAGACCCTGTTCACCAACCAAAGGATGTAGGAAAAAGGCATGAAAGAAACCATGTCATTTGAAGGCGAGAGAATGACTATACTTCGCCGGCATGAGAGTATGTGAGTATGAGGGAATATTCAGAGGGGTGGCAGTATATCATCTTGGTGAGAGGAAGAGGGCATATTTGAAGTGTGTGTGTGTGTGTGTGTGTGTTTATTCAAGGCTCGAATGACCACGGATGAAAAGAGACAGAGACAGAGACATACTGAGACAAAAGATGCACAACAGATGGACATATAGGAAAAGTAAAGATAGAGTTAAATATAAATATATATATATATATATATATATATATATATATATATATATATATATATATATCAGAGAGACAGACAGACAGATGCAGAGCAAAAAGTGATACATAAAAAGATGTAGCGTTATTTATATAGACAAAAACAGATATCTCTCTCGTGCTGAATGGACTGATACACACACACACACACACACACACACACACACACACATTCTCAGTCTTGGTATGGAGCAGTTGACAGGATATTAGACAAACAGGTTCAAATATCGATCGACAGCTACACAGAGAGACATGCAAACAGACAGACAGACATAGACAAATAGAGAGATAGATAGATAGATAGACAGATGGACAGACAGGCAAACCGACAGATAAATATACTGAGTGAAGTAAGCCATTGCAAGCGGTCATAAAACTGGGAAGTGCAATTCGAGAGAAATGGTAAAAAAAAAAAAAAATCACACTAGCACGCATGCACCATTACTTCCATGCTCTCTCCATTTCACACTCTGATTCCCACACTTCCACACTCGGTCTCTCTGACTGACTGACTGACTAAGTAACCTGTTCAGTGAGTGAGTGAGTGAGTGAGTAAATGAGTGAGTGAGTGAGTAAATGAGTGAGTGAGTAACTGACTGACTGACTGACTTAATAATTGCATGTCTACCTAAATGCCTGACTGACTAAACTATTTATCTGACTCTCTCTCTCTCTCTCTCTCTCTCTACGTGCAATATGTAAGAAAGCCATGCCTTCAACTTTCTCCACGACACCATTCTGCTCACGGTTGATTCACTATACAACTTAATACCAAAATAAAAAAAAATGAAAAAGTCACGAGAATTTCCAGCAAACAGGGTGTGAAAAGTGGCCTCTGAGTTTTTTTTTTTTTTTGGGGATATTCGTCCCAGTTGAACTGGGACACGGGCAAACAAAGAGCCCGTCACAGTTGCACATATAGTGCTCATTCCGAAATTAACGTGGTGGAGGGTAGTCCCTCACCATGTTAAGTAAAACATTAAAAGGCACCCTGGCAACAATGCCAGCAGCATCCCTAAATTCATCACCCGATCGGGCATGGCGACCATCGGGGCAAGACCTTAGCAGAGATGTAGCGGGGGCCTCTGAGTGCCTGACAAATAATACAGCGTGCTAAAACGTATTAACCTAACCTTCTTGTGCATGACTCCTCGACCCGTGTTCATGATCGGGTCTCTGTGTAATGCCATATTGTCATGAGTTTAGAATGTTTAAGTGTAATGCAAAAAATTGAATTATAGAAAGAAGCTATTTTCTCTCTCTCTCTCTCTCTCTCTCTCTCTCTCTCTCTCTCTCACACACACACACACACACACACACACACACACACACACACACACACACACACACACACACACACACGCACACACATACACACCTTTGTTCAGTCCTGGTGGGGGACACTTTCACTCTTAGTATATATTTGACAATGCATGATAACATTAAAGTACGTGATACAAAGTGTATACATATTTAGAACATATTTAACACATATTGTCTTCCATGGATAGGCGACTATGAATGGAAGAATGAACAGGTGAATCATGCAAGAGGTATGGAGAGAGAGAGAGAGAGAGAGAGAGAGAGAGAGAGAGAGAGAGAGAGAGAGAGAATGATAACATGCTTTCTTTATGCATGACACTCTATCCCTCTGTGCATGATTGACCCCTCCAGGAATATAACAGTCACGAAGAAGTGCTAAATACGTCTCCTTCCTTCATGATTTATTCTCACAATCTTCTATGCATGATTCCCACATTCCTGCATGACTCTCCCCTTCACTAATAGAGTTGTATTCTGTCACTGTAAGATTTGTTACACTTCTTCATAAGAGATTTATTTTGCCACCTTTATGTTTCGTTAAACTCCTTCCTTAGTGATTTATTTTGCCACTTTTCTGCACGACTCACTTTTCATGCCTTTGTTCATGACTGACTCCGTACTGAAAAACAGATTGGTATCCTGTCATTGTAAGTTTCGTAACACCCCCTTCCTCAGCGATTTATTTTGTCAGTTACACCTTGACATTCTCTTGTATGTTCCTTTTATCGTGCTGGCAAAGTTTTCATCATCTGATATATGAAGGTCTACCACTGGGTAAAATTTCGTGTTCCTATCTCTGAGCTTATTTATTTATTTATCTATTTTTCTCTTTTCTTTTTTTGGTCGAGGCCCCCTTAGGCAGCCACGCTCCCTCCCCGTGGGGTCTGATCCTGGGGGGTCCCATCCTTTCTAAAACTGACTCGAGTGAAGGTCTACCGTGCGCAAAATTTCGTTTCCCTAACTCGCACCACATAAGAGTCGATAAGTAAGTAAGTATGTAAGTGACTGAGTGAGTGTGTGACTGAGTGGGTGAGCAAGTGAGTGAGTGAGTGAGTGACACAGTTAGGGACAAGCACTGTCTTTAGCCGCCCCTGTGAGAGTTGGGGGGGGGGGGAAAGACATCCTCGTGCCCGAAGTGTCAAATCTAAGCTCTTACCTCCCTCACCCCTTTCTCTCGGACGTCAATGGCTATATGTCCCCCGGAGGCCCCAAGACCCTCCGAGGGCTCCTAGCCCCCCCGAGGGTCCCCCGGTTCACCCGGGGGCCACTCGAACCCCCGGGAGGCCCCTCCTTAGCCAGGGGGTCCCTCCTCCCACGGGGGGCCCTCCTCCCCTGGGGGCCTTCGGCTCCCCCGGGGGCCCCCCGGTCCCCCCGGGAGCCCACCGGCCCCCACGGGGAACCCTAGCCAAGACCACATTATACTAAATTTGCGCCAGTAATTTGGCTCATAATCAGGTTAAGCTTTCTAAAGAGGACACTTCTTGTCAGTATTTTTTTTTTTTCCGTAATCTCATGAACACGAAAAGCTCTACACTTCCAAAAAGCTCTTCGAAAATTATTTATATGATTTGGCAGAGATTTGACCTTTGAAGAAAGTTGTCTTGTTGTTTTTGTGTATTTTGAGGAATAAATGAATGTTGACTTTGGAGTAGTAGTAGTAGTAGTAGGTCTTAATGTTGTTGCTGTTTTTGTTGCTGCTAATTTCCTGATGTATACGCCTGCAAAATTCTCTCTCTCTCTATCTGTGTGTGTGTGTGTGTGTGTGTGTGTGTGTGTGTGTGTGTGTGTATTTTACTGCATATATATTCCGCTCCTGAATAACATCACTTGCGTACATAAATAAACAAATAAGCAAATAATAAAAAAAAAGGCCCAAAAGTCGTGATCCTATTGGCAGTCTTACAAGCCAATTAGCCTTTTTAGACACCCTGTAGTTCCTTTCAGCATCATACACCTTCTCAAGAAACATGATCTTTTTCGTCCCCTGTAGCTTCTTCCTTCATAATCAACAGCTTATTCATACCAAGATTTTTTACCACTCTGTAGGTCCTATTCAGCCGTTTATTTTACCATGCAATTAAGGTGATATAATTTTTTGGGCACACTGTATCTCTCTCCCTACCACACAACCCACCCATTGAAGTCTAACTTTTCTGACACACGGTAGTTTTCCCTATTCGCTGCATTCAGTAATTTTTGTGCATTGTCGCTACACTTTTTTGCACCACGTTGTTCCCTCGTAAAGGTTATGTAATGTTTGGACACCCTGTATATTGTGCTCAGTTCTGGACAGAATTATTATTATTATTATTATTATTATTATTATTATTATTATTATTATTATTATTTATTTATTTTGTTCATTTTTTTTATTCACTGCTATAACTACTATTACTACTTCTACTACTATCATAATAATAATAATAATAATAATTATTATTATTATTATTATTATTATTATTATTATCATTATTATTATTATTTATGATTCACTGCTACAACTACTATTAGTACTTCTACTTCCATAATAATAATAATAATAATAATAATAATAATAATAATTATTATTATTATTATTATTATTATAACTAACGTAAATTTTGGACATCCCGTTGCTTTCGATTCCTCCATTGCAGCCTCCCTAAGCAAGGTTCTGATTTTGAGCACTCTGTAGTATTCAGATTCCCACTACATTGTCTTCAATTATTGCCCGTTCCCGCCCCGGAGGGGCTCGGGGAAGGGCATTGTTTTCGTTTCATTTGTCTGTTTGTGTGTTTGTTTGTCTGTCTAACTCTCCGTTAAAAACTTGACGCAAAAACTACTGGTGCGATTTTTACTAAAATTACAGGGATGATGGACTACTGTAGACCTTCTTATCATCGGATTAAATTATGGGCCAAATTGGACCAAGGCCCAGGCTGTAGGCCCCCCAAATGTAAAAAGATAATATATGGGCAGCCTTTCTCTCTCTCTCTCTCTCTCTCTCTCTCTCTCTCTCGCAATAACCACTTTCAGATTTGTCATATCGACATTAAACCAAAACCTAAATGTGCATCTTTCAAATCTGCATCCTATAACATGCCTCATTACATCCGGGGGTTCGCCCCCCAGTTAGCGGTACGGGGGTCAGTGTCAGGTGGTTCTAACCTAAAATTTCAAATGGACATAAAATCGTCAATTTTCACTCGATTTACTCCAGATTTGATATGTGACATCTTTGACTAGATATCCTGTCGTGTTATACGTCAGCACTAAAATGACTGCCGGGGACGGGTTTGCTGCGCCTTGGCACCGCTTCTTGTTTTGTTTGGGACACCTTGCTGATCTCTTCCGTGTTACATAAATCATTTTAACATTGCCATACTAACACTCAAGAATAGTAACCAGATATATTCAATAATAACTCACTAAGGAGATGGTGTTAGGGAGCTTTCTCAACGATGGTTTGTGCATATGGAGAGAATGGATAATGAGCGATTGGTGAAAAAGATAACTAGATCTGATGTGAGAGGTGTAAGGCTGAGAGGAAGACCACGAATAGGATGGATGGACAGTGTGAAAGCGCTGGATGCGAGAGGATGTCTGTTGTGCAAGGAAGAGTGGCTGTGCATGACAGAAATAAATGGAGAGAAATTGTGAATGAATAAGTGATGACGCAGCCCTGAGGGGATATTCTCCCGCATTTGGTCTGATCAGCTAGTCAGGTCAGGTGCGGGTAAGGGGATGAGTCTGTTATGATGTGGCAGGGGTAAACCAGCTCTGCTGTCGGGCCCTGCTGCGGATGTCACCAGTTGCATTGCGCAGTTGACCCTTGTGCGGTGTGGTGCGGTGAGGATCTGTCCCTTCTCCTCTTTGGGGCTAAGATGCGAATGAATGTGTTTGAATGGATGAGTAAATGGGGAGTGTGTCGTCCTGTCTCGGCTACCTCCCTTTCCTTGGGGGAAGCAGCCTGAAGAGAAAGAATTTTTTTGTATCATTAATCACTGGCTCTCAAAAAAAAAAAAAAAAAAAAAAAAAAACGATTACAAAGGCAGGACTACAGGATTACTGGCTTTGATATAAGACAATAACCTTCAGCTCAGGCGTCTTTTACATTTTATTCCTGTCATTTCCAGGCGAGTTTACCCATTTTAGAAATTATCTCAGATGATGGCACAGATCGACCCACCTCAGACCGTTCCAACCAAGAGTGCCCCTGCCCTCACCGACCCAACCCACACCGCCCATACCTACCCCAGCCCAACCCAAACCGTACCAACCCAACCCAATCCAAACTGTCCCAACCTAACGCAACCCAAACCATTCCAACCCACACCTACCCAACCCACACCGATCAAACCCAAACC
>NC_137057.1:34484732-34554732 GCF_032717465.1 Coenobita brevimanus
CTAATTATACTTCCACGCCCACACACGAGGACGAAAAAAAAAAAGGTGGAGAGAGAGAGAGAGAGAGAGAGAGAGAGAGAGAGTAAAAATAACGTTGCGTGTTAAGTGGTGCTACTGAACAAGGAAGAATATTACCACTTTATTACTCAAGGGAACACGTGTGGCAAAGATTGTCAATATCCTATGTAGGAATGGCGAGGGCTGAAAATTGACCACATATGAGTTTTGACTATAAGGAAGTTGATGATGTTGATGATGATAAGTGTAACGGTGGTGGTGATGCGATGATACTGATAATGATGATGGTAAGTGTAATGGTGATGATGTTGGTGATGATAATTGTAACGATGATGATGATGAACATGATGCTAATGATGATGATGATTATGATGGTGAACATGATGATGTTAATGATGATGATGATGATAAGTGTAATGATGATAATGATGAAGATGATGACGATGATGATTATGATGATGAACATGATGATAATAATGTTGATGATGATAAGTGTAACGATGATGATGATGATGATGATGATGATAAGTGTAACGATGATGATGGTGAACATGATGATAATGATGATGATTATGATGATGAACATGATGATAATAATGATGATGATGATAAGAGTAAAGATGATGATGATGATGATAAGTATAACGATGATGATGATGAAGATGATGATAAGTGTAGCGATGATGATGATGGTGATAAGTGTAGTGATGACGATGATGGCGGCGATAAATATAACGATGATGATAAGTACGATAAATGTAATGATGATGATGAACGTAAAATACATAATAATGAAAATGAAGATAAGTGTGATAATGATGATGATGATGATGATGACAGGTGCTCCCCCCCCCCCACGCACTTCCTTCTGGCGCGTCACTCAGATAAACAGGGAAATTACAAAGACTGTTTGGCCGGAGAATTAGGATCTCCGCGCTGTTTTTTTTTTTCTTTTTGAAGAGGCGCGCCCCTTACACCTCGGCGGGTTACACGAGGTGGTAGAGGGACGCCTTCAAGTGGTGGCACAGATATAACCAGGCTGCTCAATTACCTGGTGATACAAACGTCCCTCAACTGCTTCTCTATTTCCTCTTCCACTCTGCGAGTTACACATAATAGTGGTAGTTGTAGCAGTAGTAGCAGCAGCAGTAGTAATGGTAGTAGTAGCAGCAGCAGCAGTAGTAGTAGTAGTAGTAGTAGTAGTAACAATAGTAGTAGAGGGACGCCTGCACGTGGTGGCACAGATTTATGTGTGTATGTCTCTGCCGTCCAGGTATACAAAGGTCCTTGAACTTTCTCCCTAATCGCCGAGAGGAGGATGGTGGGATGCAGGAGAAAGAGAACCAGCCTTAAGTCCAATGATTTCACGTTTCAAGCAAGCGCGGGGATACTACGTCCCTCTACTACTATTACCACCACCACTACTACAGCTTCCACTAATTATTCCCACGGTATTCCATTCGAGACGTAGGGACGAGAGGCAAGATTATCGTGACTCCTGTACTAAGTTTGCCATAATCGTTTGTCTTCGGGATTAAAGGAAATAGGTAAGAAGGGTTAGGGTTTGTAAGGCTAGGTTAGATTAAGTTAAATTTGGTGAGGTGAGGTCAAGATAGGTCAGATTTGCTTAGATTAGGTTAGGTTAGGTTAGGTTATGCTACGGAGGGAGAGGGGAGGGTAGATCAGGTTAGTTTTGGTTTGGTTAAGTTAGGTTATGTTAAGTTTGGTTAGTTTAGGTTAGACTACATTAGATTAGGCTAGAGAAAGTTAGGATCTCAATTCCAAGGCCTAACATTCACCGTGATATGAAGTTAGGCATCATAGTGTTTGGTACTGTGTTGGAATGTGGCCGAGGCTTTGAGAGAGAGAGAGAGAGAGAGAGAGAGAGAGAACAAAAAGAACTCTGACACTCCACCGCGACTACTGATATATATATGATCGAGGCACATTAGTTTACTATCAGTTTCATCCACCTATTGTCAATGACCCAGTGAATGACAGTTGAGAATTTTTAGGGGTCAGTGCCAAGGTATGTAGTCTCTCTCTCTCTCTCTCTCTCTCTCTCTCTCTCTCTCACACACACACACACACACACACACACTCAAAAAGGCAGAGGCATTGAATGTTGGATGTATCGGCAATTAAAACACACAAGTGAACCACAAGCAACTGAATGTTTTCTGCTTTATTTTTTTTGCTTTCATACTCAGGTTTCCGTCAAGAATTTGATATCATTGTCATCATCATCATCAACGTCATGATCATCATCATCTTCTTCGCTTTCATCATTACCCTCATCATCATTTTCTTCTTACCTTACATCATTATCCTCATCATTCTTATATCCCATATCATCGTCACCATATATCATCATTATCATCATATTTCTCTCTCCCTCTTCCTCTCCCTCTCCCTCTCCCTCCCCTCTCCCTCCCCCACTCCCTCCCCCTGTCCCTCCCCCTTTCCCTCTCCCTCCCCCGCCTCTCTCTCTCTCTCTCTCTCTCTCTCTCTCTCTCTCTTTACTGCCACCGCAGCGCCTACAAGAAGCCATTATCAGAAAGGGTCATTAATAATGTCCAAGTATTTTCTAGGACGTAACCCACATTTCTTAGAGAGAGAGAGAGAGAGAGATTTACACCATAATTCTTTATTCACTGACGTGTTAAGTGCACAGGTCTTGTTAGAGAAAAAGAGTAACAGCGGCGACGTGTGTGTGTGTGTGTGTGTGTGTGTGTGTGTGTGTGTGTGTGTGTGTGTGTGTGTGTGTGTGTGTATCTCGTTTCTGCACTTTTTCTATCCCTACACCTTAAGAGTTTAGATTATTTTTTTCTTTCTTATCGAGTTACTTCAGGTTCGGCCACGATTTTGAGGGGTGTAAATGAATTATTGCTCGCTGGCTCTACAAAAACTGATCTTACTGCTTGCTTCAGCGGTGCCAACTCTGAAATTCATGATGTTTGGGTATAAGCACTGACTGCTGCTCTTTGTATTGCGTGTGGCAGGTTATCATTTCAAGCTTCGAAACATTTACTGAAATTTCTGTCTTTCTATCGATCAGTCTATCTATCTGTCTGCCCAACTATTTGTTTATCAACTTACTGTACCTATCCATCAACCCAATATATATATATATATATATATATATATATATATATATATATATATATATAAAATGTCTATCCGCCTGTCTACCTCTAGTCTAAACACTTTCTTTTTTCTATTTAATCTCTATCTTTCCACAAACCTATCGCTGTGAATCACTCTTTCTTTCTATCACTTTATCTCTCTCCTGTGTCTGTTACTGTCTGCTTCCTGTCCTTGTTAATCATTCCATCTCTCAATCTATCACTTTATCTCTCTGCCTCTGTCTCTGTCACTATCCATCTATCACTCATCTCTGCCCCTGTTTCTATCACTCTGTCTGCTTCCCAACACCGCCCCCCCCTAAAAAAAAACACCGAAAAAGATATTTCAGTAATGACTCTTTCTCAACTTCGTACCACCTCCTCCATCTTGTCTACCTTTCCTGCTTCTTACAGTAGCGATTTGTTATCCACACACACACACACACACACACACACAGGTCCCTATGCTCGGTCTGCCACTGTAACAGTCAACCATAGACACGAAGTCACTAGCAAACAGTCAAGCCAGCAGCAAAAAGGGTTAACCCTGTGCAGTTGCAAGTGTCAGTTAAGCACGAACGCGTACAATCAACCACAAACACTTACAGCCGACCACAAATACATAGTCAACCACGAACACTTACAGCCGACCACAAATACATAGTCAACCACGAACACTTACACTCAACCAGGAGCACAATAGTCAACCACGAACACGTACATAATCTCTCCCACTCTCCACCATCCATCCAGCCAGGTATTATTTAACGCTAGTGTGTGAATTATTAAAAGCCTCGATATTAATGTCAGTCAGTGATGGAAACGTGGAGGGAGGTGGTGGTGTGAGGTGGTGAATATTTTAGTGTTACCCCTGAGAGAGAGAGAGAGAGAGAGAGAGAGAGAGAGAGAGAGAGAGAGAGAGAGAGAGAGAGAGAGACGGTGAACTATAATTTTTTTCTTAAACATGCAATAAAAAAAAAAATGTCTTTTAACTATTATCGAGGTTGCCTTGAAGGTACAAACCCCTGTCGTATACCGAGAGGTGTGTATAGTCTACGTAACCACCCAAAACAAATACAAATACCTCGATTTCGTTCACCGTAATGTATGGGTCGTTTATGTATCCATCTAACACAGTGACATATACTTCAAAATTAATGGACAGCGAAGTGTAGTAGTAGTAGTAGTAGTAGTAGTAGTAGTAGTAGCTGCAACTCCAAGCCCATCTAAATGTGAATCTGGTGGACTGCAGGCAGAAGCTACCCTCCTGCAGTCCATCATCTCCTCTTGGAGGAAAGGATGGGAATTGAGAGATGTCTGTATAAGTAAGCAGCGGAGCCACCTGGTCATATCGGTGCCACCATGAGAAGGCGTCCTACTCCATGCCATCAAGAATGCTATCCCATGTATCTAGCACGGTCACACGTACCTCAAAGTAGAGTGTCAGGAAGCAGTGTGGAAGCACCAGGGCATCTGTCGGAGCCGCGGTACACACTTTTACCAGATAAAAGATTCAAGGGACAATATTGTAATATATGAGTACGTTCTGCCATGACATAGTGGCAATACCAGTTTGTTCCACTTATGGACTCCCAGCACGCGAGTTTGCCTGGACGCGGAAAGTGGATTGTGCTGTTCCCTTGTCCACTTAGGTCATCATTCGTCCACTTTAGCTTTGATATCCGTTCATTTGCAGGCATCTGGAAATGGGTGGATCATGAATTTGGCTTTCTTTTGTTCTGTTTCTCAGATTTTCGTTCATTTGCAGGCAACTCGAAGTGAATGATTCATGAGTTTGGCTCCTTTTGCTCAGTTTCTTAGATTTTCGTCCATTTGCCGTTATCTAGAAGTGGACAGATGATGAATTTCGATTTCTTTTGTTCATTTCGAGGAAAGAACATATTTGCGAGCTTCTATCCAATGGTTCTCTCTACTTTGCATAAACAAGAATTCTCTCTCCTTCTTCTGTCACTTTCTCTCCTTCTCCTGCTTTCACTCTTCTTCTTCTTCTTCTTCTTCTGCTGTCACTGTCTCTCCTTTTCCTTCTGTCACTCCCGCCTTTTCCTGTTGTCATTCTCTCTCCTCCTGCGGTAACTCTCTCCCCTTCTACTGCTGTCATTTTCTCTTCTTCTCCTGCTGTCACTGTCTTTCCATTTCCTGTTGTCATTCTCTCTCCTTCTCCTGCGGTCACTCTTTCTCTTTCTCCTGCTGCCAATCTCTCTCCTTTTCCTGTTGTCAATCTCTCTCTTTCTCCTGCGGTCACTCTCTCCCCTTCTACTGCTGTCATTCTCTCTTTTTCTCCTGCTGTCGTTGTCTTTCCTTTTCCTACTGTCACTCTCTCCCCTTCTCCTGCTGTCACTCTCTCTCCTCCTTCTGCTGTCACTTTCTCTCATTCTGCGCTCGCTCTTTCACTTCTGTTCTACATCCTCTCCACAGTGCTTCATGACAAGCACCGTATTACAATGTTGTTTTTGTATTTAGTTATTATTCTGCATTCAAGATGGAGATGGCAATTTTAAGTCAAGCTAAATATGTACAATGTATAGTTAGGTGGTTGTGGAGTTGGCTGACTGACTGACTGATTAATTGACTAACTGACTAACTATATGACTGACAGACTAACTGATTGGTTGTTTTGTTGGCTAGTCTTTTAAGTCTATATATGTAACACTGTGTAACAAAGACTTTGTTTATTCAGTTATTTTGGTCTTGCTAGACTCTGTTCTCCACGCCGATTCCAATGGTGTATATTTTGTTTTTCAGTCTCTAGGTTTTTGTCAACAACTGGCAATTGTTTATTTCCAGTCTTGCTACCGTGCGCCAATGTAATGGTTGACGTAATGGCTGACCATGAGGATGACGAATCGTATGTTGAAGAATGTTCCAGAGACACTCCACACTTTCCCAGTCACAAGAACTGGATGACTTGGTCTGAGATTGGACTCACCAAGTCCAATGCTGAGCTGCTGGCGTCACGTCTAAGTCAATGGAACTTGTTGGATCCCAGTTGCAAGATGAGTTGTAGGAATCACCACGGTAAGTTTGCATTCTTCTTTAAATTTTGTGAAGAAACCTCGTTGTGTTATTGTTTTGATGTTAAGGGTTTGTTCCAAGCCATGGGAGTGGACTACAAGGCCTCAGAATGGCGAGTTGTCAAAGACAGTACTGTGGTGAGCCTAAAAGCTGTACTTTTACATAACGGCAACGAACTCCCATTAATTCCAGTTGCACATTCTGTGGAAATGAAAGAAGGCTATGAGAATGTGAAGATTTGTCTGGCAAAGATCAAGTACTCAGATCACAGCTGGGAGGTATGTGGGGATTTCATAATGATTTCGATCCTACTTGGAATGCAAGGCGGTTATACAAAGTACTCATGTTTTTTTTTTTTTTTTATGCTTGTGGGACAGCCAGAGCGATGCAGAACATTTCGTAAGGAAAGACTGGCCTCTCAGAGAGAGTCTCACACCAGCCTCGTGCAACATTGTAAGAACTCCACTGATCTCGAGAAAGAAGGTATTGCTACCGCCGCTACACATAAAACTTGGTATTGTGAAAATATTCGTGAAAGCCATCGACAAGGATGACGATGCGTTTCTGCATATCTGATCAATGTTTCCCAAGTTGATTGTGGCAAAGATGACGGCTAGCATGTTCACCGGGACGCAGGTTCAAAGAATGCTTGCAAGTCTTGAACTCCAGGTTAAAATGACTGATGATGAAGAACGTGCTTGTAATGCTTTCAGAGGGGTTATGGAAAGTTTTCTTGGCAACTAGAGTGGACCAGATTCAGCACAGCTCGTCGATGACCTGATCGACGAATTTCATCGGCTTGGATGCAGATTTTTTTTTTTTTTTAATAATAGAACAGAGGAAGGAAAAACAAATGAATAAAAAAACAAATAAACCATACACAAGCTTACTGGTGTCCTCTGTTCATAAAATATCTGTAACAGTTAAACTTGAACAGCTGTAGGTTGAAGTCTGGAGGGAAACAACTCTGGGGAAGCGAGTTCCAAAGAGATGCAGCTTGGAGAATGAAAGAATTCTAATAGGCAGAAGTTCTGCAATGTGGCTGAGTGACATTCCAGTCATGAGCGCTACCAGATGTCCGTGTAGCACGACGGAAGGCATGGACAGGTGGCACCATGGACGCAACTTCGTCTGAGCATTTGCCATAAAAATATCTGTAAAATAATGCAAGGGAAGCAACATTCCTTCTTACTTGTAGGGGAGGTAGTTTATTTGTAACGGCAGGGTTGTTGATAATTCTAACAGCTTTGTTCTGAATTTTGTCTAATTGTTTTAAGACAACCTCTCCACATCCATTCCACAAGGGTGAGCAATATTCAAGCTGAGAGCGCATATGTCTCTTATAAATTACAGCTAACTGCTCGTCAGTGAAGAAGTTACAGACTCTGTACATTAGTCCAAGTTTCTTTGAGGCGGTTTTAGCAAGTGATCTAACATGAGAGGTCCAGCTGAGGGCGTTGGTAACTGAAACGCCGAGAATTTCAATACTTTTGGAGATGGGAATATTAATAATACTGAAGGAAATATACGAATCTGGCAATACCTGCCTATTGGTAAATTGTATAAATTAAGTTTTACTAGCATTAAATGAGACAAGGTTGTTTTGTCCCCATTCACTGATCGTAGATAGGTCTTGAATTATGGAGATGGCTGTACTGAGTTGACAGGTAGAGATATTAGACTTTGTAAATGGGTGTCTGAGTGCGAATGAACTATGTTGTATTGAGTCATCTGCATATGAGTGGATGGGATTGTGGGTGACAGATAAGAGATGATAAACCCTTTCGCGCACGATAAGTTTCAGTAAGTTTTCTGATCCCGGAATTTCGACTACGAAGCCGCCCGGCCGGTGAGCGCGCGCGCGGCAAATTTGAGCAAATTTGAGCGAATGAAACACATTCTTGCCTTATTTTCGCCCCCCCAAAATCAATGTATTCCCATGAAACCTATGTCCAGGTATGCATGGATGTTTGTTCTATCTGATAAACATGACCAAAACACAGGAAAACAACAGCACAGAAAGTTATGAGCCCTGGAAGGCATGTCGAGTAAACATTTTTGACTTCCCAACATCGCCGTTTGAATGTTTTCCATCCTACAGGAAAATGATCTAATATTTTTTTATAGAGAATTTCATCAGCTTTCTAACGAAACCAATCTGGTTTAGATACGATGTATACTTTTCGAGAAAATGGTCAAAAACTGAGAGCCATTTTCGAAAAATTTTCACTGACCTCTGAGAGCTAAGTTTTCCCAGGGACCTAACGTTTTTATTACATAGTAATATGCCCCCATTATCCAGCTTTCCCACTGTGACGGGAAAACCCCATACGCCTCATAGTTCTCGAGTAAATCGAAAAAAAGTACAAGGCACTCCGTGCGTGATTGACTTTCGTGATGCGCGCATGGCGTACGCAATGTTCCCGTCTACGTAACCACGAATTCTTATGAGAAATATTACATATTTATGTATTGTACATATATAGAATTTCCTGCTCTTCATCATGGTTCAAACGTGAAATCGATACGTCCAATAGTTTCCGGGTAATTGGCAGAGAAAATGAGAGTATTACTACGAGCCTTTTTCAATGGTAACAGCCGGGAAGAGACACTCATTTCCACTGTCTTTTATCGCACAACACGTAACATAATGCTTACATTTTGGTATTGATCATACGTAGAATTTAGTGGTATAGATCATGGTTGTTACAGAAAATCGATAAGTCAAACAGTTTTCGAGTAATTGGCCGACAAAGTGAGGTTAGTACTCCGAGCGCTTGTCACTGATAACAAATGCGAGGAAAAACATTTCCCTCGCCTTTTACCCCCCAAAACGCTACCAAAGGCTTACATTCGGGTATTGATTACACGTAGAATTTAGTGGTATTGATGATGGTTGTAACAGAAAATCGATAAGTCTAATAGTTTTCGAGTAATTGGCCGACAAAGTGAGGTTATTACTCCGAGCGAATGTCACTGATAAACGCGAGGGAAAAAAAAAAACATTTCCCTCGCCTTTTATCCCCCAAAACGCTACAAAAGGCTTACATTTTGGTATTGATCATACATAGAATTTAGTGGTATTGATGATGGTTGTAACAGAAAATCGATAAGTCTAATAGTTTTCGTGTAATTGGCCGACAAAGTGAGGTTATTACTCCGTGCGAATGTCACTGATAACAAACGCGAGGGAAAAAAAAAAAAAATTTCCCTCGCCTTTTATCCCCCAAAACGCTACAAAAGGCTTACATTTTGGTATTGATCATACATAGAATTTAGTGGTATTGATGATGGTTGTAACAGAAAATCGATAAGTCTAATAGTTTTCGAGTAACTGGCCGACAAAATGATGTTATTACTCCGAGCGCTTGTCATGTCACACAACAACCGCTAGGAACAAAAACATTTCTCTCGCCTTTTACCCCCCAAAACGCTACCAAAGGCTTACATTCTGGTATTGATCTTACGTAGAATTTATTGGTATTGATGAAGGTTGTAACAGGAAATCGATAAGTCTAATAGTTTTCGAGTAATTGGCCGACAAAGTGAGGTTACTCTTCCGATCGCTAGCAACTTTTACACACACTGTTTCTTCCTCGCACACCGGCCTGAAGACTATGCTACTAACTTTCTTTTTCCCCTATCTGTACAGACTGTTACATCTTCCATGGATGTTTTTCTATCGTTATAACCTACTACACATAAACAACTCTTCTATAGTTACTGCTGTGGAGATTTACTTTCTTTCATATATGTAATCTGTAGGAGAAAATGGTTATTTGTCTGAAAGTGTGAGAGGTAATGGTAATAGATTATTACATATATCAACAAAATTTGCAGAACTCACTTCCTCCAGGGGTGTTGATCCAGTTAGACCACGGATTTGAAGATGAGGAGTTATGTAGTGTGTGTGTGAGTCAGCTTCTCCCTGAGAGTATGAGGCAACGCTATTTTTAGCACACACCACACTCGTTCACGGAAACTCGCAGCTTGTTTGACGTATATTTCATACAATTCCATACGCATTTACACTATCAGAATCACAATAATTCCAGCCCTAAAAACACCGGTAATTCTCCCCTCCCAACTTCAGGTTTGCCCCTTCACAACACTCTGTTTCATGCCACACATAACGCTTGCTGGCTCCATAATTTCACCAAGCCATCCACAGTATGTTTCACATAATATATATTTATGCCTTGGCTTCATTTATATACGTATTTCCACTCACGCCATACGGCCTACGGGGGGGGGGGTGGAGTGGTGCAACCCCGCTACACTGACCATGTGTCTGGCTCCAAGGCCCAACGATTGCTAACGGCCAGAATTGCTTTTCAATACATATATGAATGTTCCATCAACAATATCACATCACTATATGTTCACATACAATGTATTATCTCACTGAGTCAATAGGGTCTTTGCCTTGGGCAAGAGGGGGAGAATTATGGACGATTTAAAGGGAACCACGAGCTGTCAAACATCACTGGCTGACTGCTCAACAAACACTGAGGTTGAAGGGAGCGGGCTGAGGCTGATAAGGCAAAGCAGTGTTGCCAATGACTTACCTCCAGTAGGCCTTGGCTACCCTAAGACGCGCCAAAAAATCACGCAAATCGGCCTATAAGTTTTTTTCTGACGAATATTTTTGGGCCTTGAAGGGGCCTTAAGGACGCGAGTCGCGTGACTGTGTCTGGCGGAGTGCAAGCCGATATCACGCGAATCGCGCGACTGTGCCTGAAAGGGTAAATATGAATCAGGAATAGGGTTGGTGCCAGAACTGATCCCTGCGGCAAGCCGGCGTTAATTGAGTGGAAATTGGAATATACATCATCTACTTTTACTCTTATTTTCCCGTCACTGAGATATGAGGAAATCAAATGAACAAAAGACGTTAGTCCATAGCAAGGGAGTTTGGACAGCAGGAAACGGTGCCATACTCTATCGAAAGCATTAGAAATATCATGAGCTACTGAATGAGTTTCTCCATGTGGGTCAATTGATTGATGGATGGTATGAGTTAGGAGATAGAGTATGTCAATGGTGGATCTTTCGTGGCGAAAACCATAGTTTCTACCACTAATTAAGCTGTTGGATTCAAGATGTTTAACAATGTGCTTATTAATTAAAGTTTCAAATACCTTACCAAGAGAAGATGTGACTGCTATTGGTCTGTAATCAGAGGGGTCAGGGGAACATCCTTTCTTCGGAATTGGGTGGATATTGGATTCTCTCCATGAATTTGGGAATAAAGAAGTACGTATGCATAGTCTGAATAATTTAGCTAAAACAGATGCAAGTTCAGGGTAACACTTTTTCAAAACAATTGGCGAAATTCCATCTGGGCCTGGAGTTTTGTTGGTAGGTAAATTGTCTAGGATGGATTTTACGTATCTTGTCTGTATTTTAAGTGGAACAATTTCTGGAGAGTCAAGTTCTAGTACTGAGACGTTCTGGCTGGCATCGTCTATGGTATAATTTTTGGCAAATGTACTGGCAAAGATATCTGCTTTCGCACGTGGGTCATTTGTAATGTTGCCATCTGAAGATTTTAGTGGGGGAATAGATGATGACTTGTTAAAGTAATTACTGAAAGAATTAAGAGTTGACCAAAATATTCTATTGTCATTAGGATTGTTAAGTAGTTTTGATGCTTGCTTTTGAAGGAAGATTTAGCTTCATTTATTACAGTTTTTGCATGATTTCTAGCAATTTTAAATTGAGAGAGTGATTCAGATGTTTTTTTTTATTTTAAGAGTTATATGCTTATGACTTTTGGGCTGTTGCTCTGGCACAGTTGCCATCAAACCATTTTTAGTGAACTGTTGACTTGGTATGAATAAATCCATACCAGCTAGCATTTAGTCGCAAATGTGGTACTGGGTAGAATTGGGATCACTAGAGAAGAAAGACTGCCATGGAATGTCAGCAAGATAATTTCTAAATCCATCCCAGTTTGCCCTATCAAAGTGCCATCGGGTCACCCTGACAGGTTCAGAACGGGAAGGTGTGGGGGGGTTAACTAATAAGGCTTTGATGGGATTGTGGTCAGAGGATCCAAGTGGTGACAGTACCTCTATCCTGTATTGATCTGGATTATTTGTCAAGAATAAATCCAAGAGATGGGCATTATGGTCAGGATTATCAGGTATTCTGGTTGGTTGCTTTACCAGTTGCGTGAGATTAAACGATTCTGCAAACAGCTCACACTCTAGACCAACATCATCAGTCTTGGCAGAATGCATTAACCATTCAACATTACGTATGTTAAAATCACCCAAAATGGTAATTTCGGTGCTAAGGGCAGGATTAAGGTTACTCAGCTGTGTGGATGTGGAATCAAATACACTGGGTTCCAAAGAAGCATTGGGGGAGCGATAGACTACACAAATATATTTGGTAATATTTTGACAATTTAGTTTATACAATGAGTAATCAAAACTGGATGAAGTGAAGTTTATAATTGTGTCAACTGCATATTGGGATTTGATATAACAACAGGTGCCGCCCTTCTTACGGAAGTTTGTGACGAGATGGTAACCGGGAAAACAAAATGGGGATATATCAGTAGAGGGTGAGATTTGTAGTTCTGTGAGGAAGATTGCCAGAGAGGATATGGACTGAAGGAAAAAAATGAACAGAGTTTAAATTTGTACTAAGGCCGCGGATGTTGGTGAAGAATAAGGCCGCACTTTCTCTTCTTCGCTGACGAGCATCACTGGAAATTGCAAGAGTCGCTGCCGGCACAGTCGCTTGATGGCGACCGATAGGACCCTGTGCCGCCAGCCCTACCCTGCCAGTGTTGGCAATCCGAGGTACCACCTCATTTGATAGTAACACTGCAGCGGCCATTGCTAAAGAGATTGAATAGACGGTGTGATATGTTATGTGCGTGTAGTGTGGTGTAGACAGTTGAAGGTAGAGGAATTATGAGAGCATGCTGGTCTACTCTCTGTGTAAATGAATGAATGTTCAGCAAAGGGAGATGGTTAGGATCAAGTCCTGAGGGCTGGTGAAACGGGAGCTCCAGCTCTCCCTATCACCAGCTTGCCATCCACCTCGGGAGTACTGCCCTGTTCGACTGGTGCTACAGTCTACTCCTTTATAATGTCAATCAAATTGCACTATCTGCATTCCCACCTTGATTTCATCAAAAGCAACTTGGGTGCAGTCAGCGAGGAGCATGGCGAACGGTTCCACCAGGACATTCTGCTGATGGAAACCAGATATCAGGGCAGGTGGAACGAGGCGATCATAGGCGATTACGTTTAGGGATTGTTGCGCGATTGTCATTACAGTTACAGAAGAAAGTCAAGATCAAAAGTGCATTTCTAGATACTATGTGCCCTGCATTCCTAGTGATGTTACTGTTTGCTCATTTTCTAGTTATATTCATAATATACACCCAGAAATATATAAATTCTTTGACATTCTCAGCATTCTCGAATTGGTAACAAGTTGCATTTCCTGTCCTTGTACGATACATATGTTGTAGCATAGTTTCTGTAACTCTAGATTTACACAAAAGCAAATAGCATATTCGGTATCTACGCCTTGACATTGATCAGAAATAGCACGAAAATCAACATAAGCAAAAAATTGGTTTAAGTTTGTTACACAGTGTAATCAGAGACACAGAATGTTGCTCTGCCCCTGTAACAAAGTGGCAATATGGTTTGTTACACGTACTCGTACTGTACAGACTCCAAGCACGCGATTTTGCAGATACGCGGAAAATGGATTGGCGATTTTAAGGTGGTCTGCATCTTTAGCTGGTTGGTTGTTTGGTTGGTTGGTTAGGTGGTTGAGTGGTTGGTTGTTTGGATGGTTGGATGGGTAGGTTATGTGATATTTTTATTGCGGACGGTTTACTGGTTGATTCTGACAAAGTTGCAGCGTCCTTTTGTTCGTATTTTCTCGACAACACACACACACACACACACACACACTATTTATCACCAATTCTACGTAAGCTGACACACAAGATTCTCTCTCTCTCTCTCTCTCTCTCTCTCTCTCTCTCTCTCTCTCTCTCTCTCTCTCTCTCTCGCCATTTCAACATTCGATGTAAAGAACACTATCCAAGTACAAGCCTGCGCCCTCCACGGTGATAAAATATTGACCTTCTCATGGTAGTGGTGGTGTAAGAGTGCGTGTTGGTAGCCTCTTGGGTGTGATGGTATGAGGGGCGTAGGACGAGTACTTAATTGTGGAAATGGCTGGGTACGCATATTTGTGATTCACTGCCAGCTGGGTTGTGATATGTATAAACCCTCACTGTTACCTGAATGTAGAAGGAAAAAGAAATTACAGTTATCATCCAGGAATCATCATTGTTATCATCATCATCATCATCATCATCATCATCATCACCATCTGGTAATTTTCATGTATTGTTAATCTGCTTGTGATATTTATAGTCTTTCAGTGTTATTTAAAATTAGGGAAAAATGACGAAAATATATAGAGAAAAAGATACTATCCTCATCATCATCATCTGGCCATTTTCATGTGTTGTTAGCCTGCTTGTATTATAATATACAATCTTTCATTTTTATTTGAGTGTTGAAAAAAAATTACCAAAAGTCACCAAACTTTCACTGTCTAATTTTGTGTGGAAAGATATGGCTACAATTACCATCCGTATGCAGTAATAATAAGTAGAATGAACTCAGATGGCATAAACCTCCGCCAACGCCATTAAATTTTGATATACTGCTGTAATTCCTCTTTCATGCAAGACAAATACTGTTATGGTCTCACAGTCAGTTAATTCTACCGTCTTAATTCGGGCCGTTACACAATCGCGGAGAGCGCACCCCCCCAGCCCACGCCAATATAACATGTGATTTACTCCTACATCCAGATTAGGATCTGCCTCAAAATCTAATCAATATTTCGTTGACTCATTACCCATCTAACCACTAGAATTCACTGAAATCCAGTATCAAGTTTTTTAGGTATGTTGTAGACAGAGACAGAAAGACAAAGAGATACTGGTGAATACCAAACCTCCTCAAACTTCGTTGGCGAAGGTAGGCTAAAAAAATAAAATAAAATAAAATAAGATCCTTCATCATAGAGATGGTTTTAAGCTGACCTTGAGCTCCAGGTATTTAGGGAAAGTTGGTGTGGGGCAGGTAAGATAAAAGAAGGGGGCCATTTATGAAATTATGGAGATGAAATAATGGAAGTAAACACCTAAGACTTTTGTTGGTTTAGCCTTGGGAGTCTGTGCTGGAGGGCTGGCTGGGTTACTTCAGCCAGTGTGTTGATATGGTGGGTAGAGTGGATGGGAGTGGGGAGGTGGTGTGGGTGAGTGGGTAGGTGGGAATGGGCGACGGGGGGAGATAGTGGGTGGGTGGCTGTTTTGGGATGGACAAACGGAGTGGGTGAGTGGGTGGATGGGGTGGGTGGGAGGGTGTGGGTTGCTTTGGACAGGATCTGAATTGGAGGGATGAGTCGGTGGGGTGGAGAGAGAGATTGGTTGGGTGGGTGGGTGGATGTGTGGGGGTGGACTTACGGAGTGGGCATGTGGGTGGGTGACTGGAGATAGGCTACTTTATACAGGATGGGATCCGTGAGTAAGACCGGACAGATGGAGTGGGTGGGTGAGAGGGAGTGGGCAAACGGAGTGGATTTTAAGCAGTAGTAGGTAAGTGGAGTGGATACATGGTTTGGAGTGGTGAGTGAAGGTGAATAGACTGAGTGGGTGAATGAGTGGAGAGACAAGTGAATGAATGAGTGAGCAAGAGTGGGTAAATAAGTGGGTAGGAGTGGGCGAATAGAGTGGACAGGTGGGTGAGGGTGGGCATATGGGATGAGTAGGTGGGTGAGGGTGGGTTTAGTCATGGTTGCAGTTCCGTATATGCAGGTCTTTATAATATCAAATTGAGGTAAAGATGACGAGTAATAAAGTGAAAAGTCTAGGGTTATATTATGTAATGTTTCCACACAAGGCCTTTATCACACAAATTGACAGAACCAGATATTTTTTATAGTGAAACCTGGACATCATACCATTTTATACCATACATGCATAATACCACTTCACTGTGTGTTGGACGCCTTCAGGTGGTGGCACCGATATAACCATGCATCTCCACCGCCCAGTAATATAAACATCCCTCATCTCCATCACCATCCATCAAAAGGAGGATGGTGGACGATCGGAGAAAGGCACATTTAGCGTGTGGTCCCTTGGTTCACGTTTCATATGAACTTAAGGCTACTACTACTACTACTACTACTACTACTACTACTACTGCTACTACTACTACTACTACTAACTACTGATGTTGCTGTAGTTGATGCTACTGCTGCTGCTAGTGATACTTCTATAACTATTACTGCAACTACTACTACTACTACTGCAACAATTACTAGTACTGCAACTACTACTGCAACTGCTACTACTACTGCTACTGCTACTACTGCTACTACTACTACTTCTACTACTGCTACTACTACTATTACCCTACTACTGCCACCACCATCACCACCACCAAACTGACAGCAATATACGTCCACCAAAACTCCTCTAATGTAGGTGTAATTTCTTCGCTGATTCCTCGAAGACTCAATCCATCAGTGTCTCAAGATGCATCAATACACCTTCACTTAATCTAATACCTGCCTAATGGTACTCTCCTAGGAAAACTATGTCAAACTCAGGTACTGGATGGTAGGCGATCAGAATAAGAAGAAAGAGGAGGAGGGGGAGGAGGAGGAGGAGGAGAAGAAGAAGAAGAAGAAGAAGAAGAAGTGGAAGAAGAAGAAGAAGAAGAAGAAGAAGAAAGAAGAAGAAGAAGAAAAAAAAGAAGAAGAAAAAGAAGAGGTAGAAGTGGAGGAGGAGGAGGAGGAAAAGGAGGTGGAGGAGGAGGAGGAGGAGGAGGAGGAGCAGGAGCAGGAGAGGAGGTGGAAGAGGAGGCGATTCATTCAATCATCCCTAAACAATCAAATAAAATTCAATGTGCATTTTTTTTTTCTCTCGATTTTTTTTGCACCACCTAATTAATATATGATAAAATTTATCGTGCTTACCATCCATAAATTTATTTGGCTCTTTGCTTGTGGTGTTTTTGTTTGTGTTTGTCGCTGGTTTAATGGAGTAGAAAGTGAATAATTACACCCACACTCGCGAAGGGAGAGCAGGTCGTGTGTTTTGAGATGTGTGTGTGTGTTCTTGTGTGAGATTGGTTTGGGGTTTGTGTGTGTGTGTGTGTGTGTGTGTGTGTGTGTGTGTGGCTAAGATCCAGTATACTTAAACATGGCGGTCTTTATATCTTCTCTGTTCATATATCAAAATCCATCGTACTTTGCCTTAATGACTCAGGTAAAGCAATAAAAATAACTCTAATGTATGAGCAAACACATACAAGCCACTCCCAAGACTGAGTGAAAGTTTGAGTGAGAAATATTGCCTGCCCAAGTGGGGAAGATGGGTGATGAATTTATAAGCTTGATAACGAAGTCAAAAATTCATTTATACTTTCGGAGCTGTAGATAATGATGCAATCTGCTCTGTCTGTCTGTCTGTCTGTCTGTCTGTCTCTTTCTCTCTCTCTCTCTCTGTCACTAAATCTTAACCTTTTCAGTAAGAGGAAGCTTTTTCTTTTTATCTTTTTTTTTTTTTGCCATCACTTGGACGATGCAAGGTAGCTGACTTTTTATATTGTAACTGTTACATAAATGGTACATATTGTTTGTAGTTACATAATTGTAGCAAGTGTAACATAATGCAATCGTTTGTCGTTACATAATTGTTACATATCGTTTGTAGTTACATAATTGTAATAAGTGTAACATAATGCAATCGTTTGTCGTTACATAATTATAATATGGAGTTACATAATTGTTACATAATTGTAATAATTGCAGTCCTAAGACATTGTTTGTTTGTTTTTTTTCACTCATTTACCTATAAACTGCAACCCTTTTCAGGACTTATACGGCTTTCTCACCCCCCTCCCCGCCACCCAGCATTGTCAGTTTCACTGTATATAATAACTATGCCTTTTGAGAGAGAGAGAGAGAGAGAGAGAGAGAGAGAGAGAGAGAGAGAGCAGTACTTATTCAGTAAACCCCCCCCACACACACACACAAGTAAATATGTGTCTGCTCGCAAAACAAGTTCTCAATCACTTCTCTTAAAATGAATAAAATCGCCAGGACATGGCCAGAATAAGGTTAAAAAATGCCACTATAATGACAGAATTAAGTCCCTAATCAGTTGCATATCAACACACACACAGGGGGGTAAATGTGTGTGTGTGTGTGTGTGTGTGTGTGTGTGTGTGTGTGTGTGTGTGTGTGTGTGTGTGTGTGTGTGTGTGTGTGTGTGTGTGTGTGTGTGTGTGTGAACCATGGCCTCAGTAATGTAACTATTATTGCTTCGACCCAGGGCACCAAACGAGGTCATTACTGATAGTCCAGATTCCAGGCCATCTACCTGTCTATCTATCTATTTGTCTATCTATCTATCTATCTTTTAGTCCAGATTAGTTGCCATAATGCAACCAGCGCTGCCAGTAATATAGTCTGCTTTTATAACTAGTGGGAATTTGTGTTGGGGAAATGTTGATATTTTAGCTAGGCGTCATGGAATTCGGCTTTATCTTTATTTATCTATCTGTTTATCTATCTATCAGTCTATCTATCCATCTATCTAGGTGTGCCGAGCAGAGAGGTGTACATTTGTATATTATTAATCCGTTCCTGACTCATCAGATATTTTACCCACTCACTGCTTTTGTTCATATTTTTTTCTTCCTTGTGATAGTAGGTTTTCGTTGTTGTGTATTTTTCAGTCCACAGGTGTACTTTTGCAATCTTCCATCTGGGCCCTGACGCTGCTCTTCAACTGTCCTCATATCTCCAATGCACTTCTGGAACTGTCTCCCTCTGTCTGTATTTCCTACTTCCTATGACCTCCAGTCTTTCAAGCGCAGTGTGTCCAGGCATCTCGAAATGAACAGATCTTGAATTTGGCTTCCTATCATGCTTTTGTTTTTTCTTGTAGTGATCAATCCTACGAGCTTCTGGCCTTTGGTTCTTTCTTTCTTGCACAAGAAAAAAAAACACGGTATTCTTACATTTTCGTAATCACATCAAATATCATCGTACATAGATATAAATTTCCCTCATTACCAGAAGCCGTAGAAACAGTACAGCCGAGGAAAGAGGCGTATGTGCAGCCTGGAAATCGTCTGGAAGTAGTGTCAAATCCAGCGTTGTCCACTGCTAAGCCATTTACAATCTTCTTAGCTACTGTTTCCGTCTTTCAAATATCCGTTTAAATAGTTACTCCATCAACAGAGGCGGTGGCAACAGTAGAGCCGAGGAGAGAGCTGTATGTACAGCTTGGAAGTCGTCTGGAAGTAATGTACCAAGTCCAGGGATGTCCACCTCCAGCCTTCCTCGCCTGGAACAGAGGAGTCTACCCTGTTCTTACCCCGAAGGTCAACGATTTCCAGGTCACCGATAATAACGCGACGACGCCTGTTTCCCAACTCACCCTGGCTCGATCCCACGCCACACCCTCCTATTCTACCTACACGTGCACTTCCACGTGTACAGAGCTGCTGAATGTTACGGTGCACGTGTTGAAAGGTGATATGAGAGTCACTGAGCCTTCTGATATAGCGTTTAGTTAAGGTCTTGCTAACTTCTAAGGTGTTATTAATCTTAGGAAGGACCTGTAGTAATTAAGGTGTATATGGAAGGTGTATCTTACCCCACCTGTTCAAAGTGTCTCAAATGTTCACTCGAAATATAGAGCCATTACAAGTTACAGTGCACGTGTTTAGTAGTGAGTTTCGGCATTCATACTTTATTCTTGCTACCTCCAAACTACTTTACTGATCTGAGAAGGACCTCGCACTGTCTCAACATATACCACGTTCCCTCATACTCGTACTGCCACATCACACACTGTCACACTACACACCACGTTACCTCATTCTGCCATATACCACACTGCTACCTCAAACTACCACCTAACACTACCACTCCCGGCACTACCACTTTTCACACTAACACGCCTCCCACTGCCACACCAAACACTGCCACATCACACACCACAACACACTCACTGGCACACCTAACACTGTCGCACCCAACACTACCACACCTCATATCGCCACATCTCAATCTCATTTTACATATCCTCTCACTCCTTACACTGCTATACCTCACACTGCCACATCTCACTCTACCACAGTACACATTACTACACCTCACACTACCCCTCCTCACACTACCACACCTCCCCATCTCATAATATTAAACAAAGGCTGATCTAACACAGTGCTATCCAACACTGCAAATCGCTTCAATATGTAATAGGAATCCAAATGCACCTATCACGTGTTATGAGCTGGAGACTATGCAACATCATAGTCACTGCAATTTTCAATATTTTCAATACATGTATGATACCTGTATACATGTGAACCATTACTTTATTGAGAGTTTTTGAGAAATACACTTTGATTACATGGAGTTTGGAAAGTAGGTGTAAAACAGACATTATTATTTTTCATATTGCCAACCTATATATTGCTACACCTCATACACTGCCACACCACACACTGCCACACCACACACTGCCACACCACACACTGCCACACCTCATACTGCCATACCACACACTGCCACACCACACACTGCCACACCACACACTGCCACACCTCATACTGCCATACCACACACTGCCACACCACACACTGCCACACCACACACCGCCACACCACACACTGCCACTCATACTGCCATACATCACTCTACCACACCACACACTGCCACACCAAACACTGCCACACCAAACACTGCCACAACACACACTGCCACACCAAACACTGCCACAACACACACTGCCACACCAAACACTGCCACAACACACACTGCCACACCAAACATTGCCACAACACACACTGCCACACCAAACACTGCCACACCAAACACTGCCACAACACACACTGCCACACCAAACATTGCCTCAACACACACTGCCACACCAAACACTGCCACACCAAACACTGCCACAACACACACTGCCACACCAAACATTGCCACAACACACACTGCCACACCAAACACTGCCACAACACACATTGCCACACCAAACACTGCCACAACACACACTGCCACACCAAACACTGCCACAACACACACTGCCACACCAAACACTGCCACAACACACACTGCCACACCAAACACTGCCACAACACACACTGACACAACACACACTGCCACACCAAACACTGACACACCAAACACTGCCACACCAAACATTGCCACACCAAACACTGCCACACCAAACACTGCCACAACACACACTGCCACACCAAACACTACCACAACACACAGTGCCGCACCAAACACTGCCACAACACACACTGCCACACCAAACACTGCCACAACACACACTGCATATGCAAAACCTGTCAAGTGGAGGATTTTAAAACAAGTCTCCGTTCCCCCCTTCAAAAGAGGAGAGAGAGAGAGAGAGAGAGAGAGAGAGAATGACGCCCTCTGATTTAACGTGATAAAACTAATTCCTTAATGCATGACTATCCACGAGTAATGAGATCAGGTGAAGGTGATGCAACAGGTCACTGATGGTGGCTCCATGCATACTGACAACACACACACACACACACACACACACACACACACACACACACACACACACACACACACACACACACACACACACACACAGGTTAAAAGCCCAAATCAGAGGTCATGCAGGTAAAAATCAGGTGTGCAGCTCAATCATGCAATACACACCTCTCATGACCTCTTCACGTAAGCCATCGGATACAACACACGCATTACCTGTATATCAATATTCTTTTGAGTTAAAGCCAAAAGGTAGATTACTTTTCACATTTCTCTCTCTCTCTCTCTCTCTCTCTCTCTCTCTCTCTCTCTCTCTCTCTCTCTCTCTCTGCATAAATTAATTCTAGAACCGTTTGATTTATTTCTTTTCTTGTATTCCTCTCTCTCTCTCTCTCTCTCTCTCTCTCTCTCTCTCATGACGAACACTCATATACTCCCTATCAACACCAGCAAGATCTAATAATTATCACTTATATAGGCTATTATCACTTATATCGTTTATCACTGTTAATTACTCACAGTGCATAAAGTAATGAATTTCAGATTTGTCTCTTTAATTTCACAATATAATAAGATTCTTGTTATTATTAAGACTCTAGGGCTGGTATTTTCGTCGGGTAAGAAGTATCGGCATCAGTATCGTAATCGGTGGTATCGGACCATTTTTAGACTATCGGTATCGGAATCGGTATCGGCTGATTTCCTGCCGATACTACCAATACTTGAAAGGAATTTAGTGCGTAGCGTATCACTCACTGGAAGTTATTTTGTTAAATAGAAGTTGGATGTTTTATATGGATGAAAATGTGGTAATGAGCCACATCTGCCACCATGGACATGTACGAGACAGGTTGGAAGCCCCGCATCAGCGGCTCAGGGCCCTGCCACAGCCCTCACACGACAGGCACCACCCTCCCTCACTGGTATCGGTATCGGTATTGGTAGTAGTATCGGTATCGGGCCAGTTTTGTGGTATCGGTATCGATATCGGTCAAAATTTTGGTATCGGTACATCCCTACCCAACACTTCTTCCTTACCGATTTTTTATTTATTTATTTTTTTTTTTATATGGCTGGCTAATATCCTTTTGAACGTTACTTATGACGAGAAGGTTGATAGTAGAACGATATAAGTAACAAGGAAGAGGACGGCAAGGTGTAATAAGCAAAAGAAATCGCTTAGGAAAAGGTGTTAGGGAGCTTCCTTATCCGACAAGAATGTATGCTACGAACGTTTGCTATAATTTTGTATCATATCTGTATCACTATCAGTTTACTTATTAGCCTACTATACTCCTTTTACTTTATCTTGGCCTAAAACTGTCATCTCTTTATTTTGAATCCTGAGGTGTAGCAATGGATTTACACTACAATATGGTGTTAGTCACGATGAAAGGCTTATGAAAGGATGTAGAGCCGTAGTACTGTCTTCTTCTTCCACTGAGTCATGTGCAATAAGCTGCAAAAAGACGAAAATCTGGGGCAAGTTAGAGTGAAAAGAGTGCAATTATTGCCTTATTATGTATCACTTTGTATCATTGTCATTATTATCACTGTCATTATTATCATTATCATTCTTATCACTATCATTCTCATTCTTTATCACTCATTATTATGATGTTTTATTATCATTGTCATTATCGCTCATTATTATCGGACAATATTATCAGTCTTTAATATCACTCTCACTATTCATCACTGCCATTATTATCATTATCATTCTTACCACTGTCATTATTATCACTCATTATGTACAGCTTATTACTAATCTCCCTAATTAAACTTCATGACATTATTTTCAGGTGAGGAATTAGCAGCTGTGCAACACCACAACACCTCCTGCCTACCTACCCTACCTACGAGCCTAGCCTGTTCATTAGTAGCCTCTGCCACCCTACTCCTGCTCACTGGGTCCTGGACTGAGAGCCTGCTGCAGTGCCCCCAGCGAGGAGGAGAGCCCCGATTTCTGTCACACTCGCCCCTCTCTCTCTCTGTCGCACCCTGCCCCAACCACCAACACTCAGGCAGGGAGAGGCATGGCACTAGGAGGGTTAAGGCTTACCCAGGTGAGGAAGGGGTTAAGTTTGTGTAGGTAGGTAGACAGACAGATGAATAGAGAGAAAGGTTTACTAACGGACAGAAAAATAGGAAGGCAGTACATGAGAAGAGATTTATCTAAGGAGAGAGAAAGAGAGAGAGAGAGAGAGAGAGAGAGAGAGAGAGAGAGAGAGAGAGAGAGAGAGAGATGCGTGTCCTCAGGTATGGGAAAGGAAGCCAGGTAGGTAGTACATAATTATTTACCAAAGCAGCTTCTTATTCACCTCCCTAACACGTGTCCCCTTCCCTCCCCACAGCTTCGGCTGTGATGGTAGATTTACCTCCACCTAATTTCCTCCCTACACACCTGAGTCCGTATTCTTGTCGGCTGTGGGCTCCCTAACACCTTTTCCTAAGCGATTTATTGTGCTTATTCCACCTTACGTGCATTTTCTCTTCTGTGTCCCATAAATCCTTCCATTATCGCCACTCTCTGCATTACTTACAAAAGGATACTAACCCCCCTTCTCAAAAGTAAATCGCTACGGAAGATGTGTGAGGAAGCTTCATTAAGAGACGGGAATACGCGTAGTGGACCCGTATTGTCATAGGCTGAGGAGGCTCCCTAACATCTCTTCCTTACCGATTTATTTTTTGGATATGTGTGGTTAATATCCTTTTGTGTGTTATGAATGCGTATTATGGCGATACTGGACGGATTTATGGAACACAGAAGAGAATAGTAACGTATGGGCAAAATAAATCGCTATGAAGAGGTGTTGGGGAGCTTCCTTGAAGGACGAGTGGCATTAACATGGGTCTCGTTCTCGTCGGGTATAATTTCTGCTTTCTTTATTTATCAATTTATTTTTATTTATGTTAAAAGGCTAAAAATAAAATACGGGAAATTTTAAAGGAAATTTATGAAAGAAATTTATGGAATAATATGAGGAAGAATATCAAGGAATAAGCATGGTATGCAAAAATAAATCGCTAAGGAAAAGGTTTAAAGAGCCCTGCCGTACCGAAAAGAAATGGATCTGATAATTTGTTCTGTTTTTTCATTACACGTGAATGATATTTATGGAAGACGGCATTAATTACATACAGAAAATTGGCAAGGTGTAATAACCAGAACAAATCGCTATGGAAGAGGTATTAAGAGTCTTATTGTGCCGACGAGAATTGGACCCCTAAATATCCCTTTACTTTTTTTTTATTACATGTGTAAGTTATTTATTAAAAAAGACATTAATTACATAGAAGAGAATGGAAAAATGTGCAAAAATAAATCACAAGAAAGTTGGTCCCCTAATGTTTCTTTCTTTTTTTTACTGTATGTGACGCCACTGTGCACATGGAGATTATATATATGTGTGTGTGTGTATGTGTGTGTGTGTGTGTGTGTGTGATGCTTGCTGGTTCCTTCATTGGTATTTTTTACCTTCTTTATACCATATACAAAAAATGTAAAAAAAAAAAAAAAACAGACAAATGCACACAAAGAGAGAGAGAGAGAGAGAGAGAGAGAGACTAGCCACATGATCCTCTAAGTAGAATCTAAATAAAAATCAACTGAGGGAAAAAATGCGTCCTCGTGGTGAAAGGATTATTACTGCTCTTATAATTGCTTCCTTTGTGTTGGTGGAGCGTCTGCCTTTAATCAGAGAGAGAGAAAGAGAGAGAGAGAGAGAGATTAACCACCGACTAATGTGACCATTTACAGTATATCATGTTGCAAAAAATATTGTTGTAATTATTAGGATCAAGAAAATGTGTGAAAATAATTACTGAAGGAAGAGATGAAGAAATTAGGGTCATTAAAGTGTAATTAAATGTAATACGACACACACACACACACACACACACACACGTTCTCCTGCAGCGAGTAGACTAAAAACCATTTCACATCTGCTAATTCTCTACAAGAAACCAAAAGAAGCCATGCAGTCCTCCTCAGTCTCATTGGTTTCTTGTGGCCTTTGAATCTCGTCTTCGGTCTCGTCAGCGTTTTCAGATGGTCTCCCTTGATGTCTCGTCATTAAATACATGAAATTCTTTTGATCTCATTCAATTTATTTTATTTTACTTTTTTTTTTTTTTCCTCAGAGGTGTTGTTTATAAATGAAAGGCGTCTGTTAAAGGATGTATGTATGGATTTGTGTGTGTGTGTGTGTGTGTGTGTGTGTGTGTGTGTGTGTGGAGAGAAGGGGAAGTGTGTGTAATTGACCAAGGAAAAGAAAACGAAGCAAGAGACAGAAGACAAGAAAAAAAATCGATAAAAGGATAAGGAGAGGGACAGAAAGACGGAAAAGAATTAATACAGATAACAGAAAAGAGAAGGGAAAAGAGAAGGGAGAATATAAAGCGGAGAAAAAATGAAAAATAAACAGAAAATGAGGAAAAAAAACGGAAGAGAAATGAAAATGAGAGTCGATAATGGGTCCCAGTAGAAGAGGGGAGACTAGATTATTATGCATTCTGTATTCGGTCGTGCGTGAAGAGTTTGACTGTTGACTGTATATTGTGTTACTTCCACCCTACCCCACCTCTCTCTCTCTCTCTCTCTCTCTCTCTCTCTCGAGAGAGAGAGAGAGAGAGAGAGAGAGAGAGAGAGAGAGAGAGAGTGAGAGAGAGAGAGAACAAATTTATCACCCGATCCCAACAAAAACTGATGGAATGGTTAAGGGTCAGCCAAGGGATTAACCTTTTTTTAACACAATAGGTCAAAGGGTAAGATCAAAGGATAAGGTCACAAGGGTAGTTCAAAGCTTCACCAGGGAAGACTAATTTAAACAGTTTTTATCAATCTTAAGACTAAATATGAAGGAAAGGGATGAGAGTTAGAGAAGAAAGATGGGATTAATTATTTAGAACAACCAATATAAGGTCAAGGTCACAGGAAAAGGTCAAACATCTTCCCATGGGTGACTTAAACTGAGTATATCTAAATTTGCCCGTAAGTGTATATACAGTCTCCCTTATAACATGTGTCAAAGAAAATGTGTGTGGTTGTTCACTCAGTGGAACAGAGAAAGAGAGAGAGAGAGAGAGAGAGAGAGAGAGAGAGAGGAATCAGTTGAGTAATAAGAAGGAAAAGTCTAAAATAAATCAATATCACGAACGAATGGTCTCAATAAAGCCTAACAAAGTGGCTTGGAGAGAGAAAAAAAAATACATGACTGAAGTGAATGGACAAAAAATAAATAAATAAATATAAAATGATAAACTGGGAAATGTGAATGGATGGTCTTAGCTTAAAGGAAGGAAGGATTCAGTCTGCGCATTCTGGGAGAAGCAAATACTCCTGCACAGCTTCCACCTACACTGCGCATCAACACGCAACATCATCGAAGCCAAACCGTTGACTAATCTCGCTACATTTTAGTCACAAACACTACTTTTGCTAAGGGGGCGTACATAAAGAGCTAAAACAGAGAAATGATTCACTACATCTTAAACAATACTGCTTTAATCTCACACAGTCCCAGTTATTGTCTCCCTCCCATTCGCCCACTCTCTGCCACAACCACTTCCTTCTCTTCCTCTCTCCCTCCACTTCCCAGTCTCCTTTCCTTTCCCTCCCCCATCATCTTCTTTCTACCACACAAAACCATCCACTTATCTTTATTCTTCTTCAGCAGGCCTTAAATTCTTGTCTAGTTACTCAAATAAACCGAAAACTTATGTCCAATTAATGTTACTTCAATAAAACGTTAAGTAATCCCGTCATGCTTAATGAGAGGCCCAAACAATATCCGTCACGCCTGAAGAGTGGCCCAACCAACACAGCGCATCATGGAGTCTCGAAGCACAGCATTATTACATCATGCCGTATTTCTATCATCCTTCGCTTATCACACCTCCACAAGGAGACAAGAGACACTATAACAATTAACTCTAAGGAAAAAATAATCAGGGCACAGTGATAAGGCAGTGAAAGGTTAAGATCAGCTGAAGACAATACAGACGCAGTACGAAGCTCGAGATGTAAAGAAACTCTCTTACATTACCTCTCTCTCTCTGATGATACCCCGACTCACTCCAGCTTCCTACTCCCTCAGTCATCTTGTACTTATATTCTCCTTACGTCTTTTCCGCAAATGCACTCACTGTTCGTCAATAAATCATTGTAAAACACGAAAAGCAGATGCAACGTGAGAGAGGCATGCACACCTTAACGACAGGTAAGGAGCACTGGGGGACACTAGAGATGACGCCAATGAGAGCCTTAGTTCAGTTTCTATATAGTACATTGATTGCTCCTGATGCAGTTGGCGGCCGAATCTCTGTATGGAATTGCGGATAAAATATGGGGATACCTGAGGATGATAAGATACAAGTGAGGTTATTATTTACTCTGATAATTGTTGAGGCTATTTGTCATCATCATCATTATCATTATCATCATTATCATCATCCCTAATTTCTCTCCTACCTTCCTCCATTCCGAAGTAGTGTTTGTTAGTTTATTACATCCTATCGCAATGTATCTGCAAATTTCATCTTGAACCACACACACACACACACACACACACACACACACACACACACACACACACACACACACACACACACAAGAAGATAGATAGATTGATAGATAGATAGAGAGAGAGAGAGAGAGAGAGAGAGACAGACAGACAGACAGACAGACAGAGACACAGAGAGACAGACAGACAGACAGAGAAGAAAATGTATAATACACACACACACACACACACACACACACACACACACACACACACACACACACACACACACACTCACACACACTCACAAACGTTTCATCACAAACTGCAGTATAACCTATAAATTTTTCCTGTAAATGTAGGTATGTATGTATGTATGTATGTATATGGATCTAAGTATATAGCCTATAAATTTTTCCTCAATACGTATGTATGCATGTATGTATTTGTATGTATGTATATATGTATGTAACCTATAAATTTATCCTGTATATGGATGTATGTATGTATATGTATGAATGTATGTACTGTGTGTGTAGAAAGGCATTAAAAACACTACATCATTTCCAAGAGTTAATCACATACATTACGACACAAGAAGCCTCCTCTTGGCCTCATCTCGAAGAGTAATGCAATCTGGTTCTGTGAAGATTTAATACAGGGATAGGGCAGGTGTATTTCGTCATCTCTATACAGGTGTGAAATGGCGATTGTGGAGCTCTATTATGTTGACAGATGAGGTACCGGTAGGGTAGAAAACTGTGGAGTTGGGTGGGGTGCTGTGGGGTAATGGTGGGGTTGGGTGGGGTGCAGTAGGGTAATGGTGGGGTTGGGTGGGTTGAAATGGGGTAATGGTGGGGTTGGGTGGGGTGCAGTGGGGTAATGGTGGGGTTGGGTGGGGTGCAGTGGGGTAGTGGTGGGGTTCGGTGGAGTGCAGTGGGGTAATGGTGGGGTTGCGTGGGGTGCAGTGGGGTAATTGTGGGGTTGGGTGGCGTGCAGTAGGTAATGGTGGGATTGGGTGGCGTTCAGTGGGGTAATGGTGGGGTTGGGTGGCGTACAATAGGGTAATGGTGGTGTTGAGTGGCGTGCAGTGGGGTAATGGTGGAGTTGGGTGGCGTGCAGAGGGGTGATGGTAGGGTTGGGTGGGGTGCAGTGGGGTAATGGTGGGGTTGGGTGGGGTGCAGTAAGGTTATTGCGGGGTTGAATGCAGTGTAGTAGGGTAATGGTGGGGTTGGGTGGGGTGCAGTGTGGTAATGGTGGGGTTGGGTGGGGTGCAGTGGGGTAATGGTGGGGTTGGGTGGGGTGCAGTGTGGTAATGGTGGGGTTGCGTGGGGTGCAGTGGGGTAATGGTGGGGTTGGGTGGGGTGCAGTGGGGTAATGGTGGGGTTGGGTGGGGTGCAGTAGGGTTATTGCGCGGTTGAGTGCAGTGTAGTAGGGTAATGGTGGGGTTGGGTGGGGTGCAGTGGGGTAATGGTGGGGTTGGGTGGGGTGCAGTAGGGTTATTGCGGGGTTGAGTGCAGTGTAGTAGGGTAATGGTGGGGTTGGGTGGGGTGCAGTGGGGTAATGGTGGGGTTGGGTGGGGTGCAGTGTGGTAATGGTGGGGTTGGGTGGGGTGCAGTGTGGTAATGGTGGGGTTGGGTGGGGTGCAGTGTGGTAATGGTGGGGTTGCGTGGGGTTCAGTGGGGTAATGGTGGGGTTGGGTGGGGTGCAATGGGGTAATGGTGGGGTTGGGTGGGGTGCAGTGGGGTAATGGTGGGGTTGGGTGGGGTGCAGTGGGGTAATGGTGGGGTGGGGTGCAGTGAGGCAATGGTGAGGTTGGGTTGGGTGTAGTGGGGTAATGGTGGGGTTGGGTGGGGTGCAGTGGATTTGGGTGAGGTTGGGTGGCGTGCAAAGAGGTAATAGTGGGGTTGAGTGGTGTGCAGTGGGGTAATGGTGGGGTTGGGTGGCGTGCAGTGGGCTAGTGGTGAGGTTGGGTGGGGTGGAGCGGGGTAATGATGTGGTTGGTTTGGGTGGAGTGGGGTAATGGTGGGTTTGGGTGGGGTGCAGTGGGGTAATGGTGGGGTTGGGTGGGGTGCAGTGGGGTAATGGTGGGGTTGGGTGGGGTGCAGTGGGGTAATGGTGGGGTTGGGTGGCGTGCAGTGGGGTAATGGTGGGGTTGGGTGGGGTGCAGTGAGGTTGGGTGGGGTGCAGTGGGGTAATGGTGGGGTTGGGTGGCGTGCAATGAGGTAATAGTGGGGTTGGGTGGCGTGCAGTGGCGTAGTGGTGAGGTTGGGTGGGGTGGAGGGGGATAATGATGTGGTTGGTTTGGGTGGAGTGGGGTAATGGTGGGGTTGGTTGGGGTGCAATGGGGTAATGGTGAAGTTGGGTGGGGTGCAGTGGGATAATGGTGGGGTTGGGTGGGGTGCAGTAGGGTAATGGTGGGGTTGGGTGGGGTGCAGTGAGGTTGGGTGGGGTGCAATGAGGTTGGGTGGGGTGCAGTGGGGTAATGGTTGGGTTGGGTGGCGTGCAATGAGGTAATGGTGGGGTTGGGTGGTATGCAGTGGGGTAATGGTGGGGTAGGGTGGCGTACAGTGGGGTAATGTTGGGGTTAGGTGGCGTGCAGTAGGGTAATTGTGGGGTTGAGTGGGGTGCAGTGGGCTGAAGATAACTGCATACACACATTGCCTGTCCTTCCCTCTCTCTCTCTCTCTTTCTCTCTCTCTCTCTCTCTCTGACACACACACACACACACACTCGACTTACTGATCATCATTGTGTTAGCATGGCGCCTTGTAGCGTAACTGTTATTGGTTGTGTATTCTTGAACGGAAATTAGCGAGAATCGTACGGATATTCTGAACTCTATAAAGGTAGTTGGAGTGGTGGTAGTTGTGGTAGGGCTGATGGTTGTCGTGGTAGTGGTAGTGCTGGTATGTGTGGTGGTGGTGGTGTCATTACTGGGTGTGGGGGTAGTGATCGTGGTCAGTTTTGGTAGTGGTTATGTTGGCAGTTATGGTGAAAGGTGTAGTGGTATTGTCATTGGTGGTAGCTGGGGAGGTAGGGATAGTTTTTTTTTTTATATTTTTTTGCGAGGAAGAAAGAAACAAAGGCCGCGAGCCCGCAACTGTTCTTCCTTCCAAGAGAAAAACAAAATACAAGAGAGAGCCAAATTCAAGATTCGATCATTTCGAGATGCCTGGACACACTGTGTTTGAAAGACTGGAGATCATAGGAAGCAGGACATACAGACAGAGGGAGACAGTTCCACAGTTGACCTGTTGCATAAATGAAGGACTGGGAGTAACGGTTAACTCTTGCATTAGAGAGTTGGACAGAAAAGGGATGAGAGTTTACGGCTAGACGGGTGCTACGCGCCCGTCGTAGAGGTGGAGGAATGCATGCAGATAGTTCAGAGGAGCAGTGACCATTGAAGTAGCGATAGAAAAGAGATAAAGATGAAACAGTGCCATGAAGAGACAGAGTTTGAAGGGAGTCAGTAAGAGGAGGAGAGTTAATGAGATGTAAAGCCTTTGACTCCACCCTATTGAGAAGAGCTGTATGTGGGGAGCCTCCCCACACATGAGAGTTGTACTCCACACAGGGGTTGATAAAACCCCTGTATAGAGTGAACAATTGTGCAAGGGTAATGAAGGAACGGAGTCGGCTTAGGACACCCAATCTCTTGGGAGCCGATTTTACAAGAGATGTAATATGATCTCTCCAAGATAAGTCCCGAGTAAATGAAACCCCAAACATGTTCAACGATGATGCAGGATTAAGCTGAATATTATTAAACATTAGTGGGTATACCTGTGGAAGATTTTGTCGGGTTGATAGGTGTGAAAATTCAGTCTTTCATGCATGAAAAACAAGCAGATTATTTTTACCCCAGTCAGAGATGCGGGCCAAGTCAGACAATAGGTGTGCCATAGCCTCATTCCTTGTTTGTTGAAGTAACTGCTGAGATGGTCGTTGCGGGAACCGAATGGAAAGGTGAAGGGTGGAGTCATCATCATAAAAGTGGATAGCGTTACATGTACAGCTTAGAAGGTCATTGATGAATAAAAGGAAGAGAGTTGGTGAGAGGACAGAGCCGTGAGGAACGCCACTATTGATAGATCTAGGAGAAGAACAATGGTCGTCTACAACAGCGGCTATAGAACGACAAGAAAGGAAGCTATAGATGAAGGCATAGATAGAAGCATAGAAACAGTAAGAGGGCAGTTTGGAAATTAAAGATTTATGCCAGACTCGATCGAGAGCCTTTCAGATGTCAAGTGCGATGGCAAAGCTTTCGCCGAAGTCCCGAAAGGAGGATGACCAGGAGTCTGAAAGGTAGGTGAGAAGATCGCCAGTGGAGCGTCCCTGATAGAACGCATACTAGCAATCAGAAAGAAGGTTGTGACAGGAAAGATGCTTTAAAAATTTTTTGTTAAGAATTGACTCAAAAACTTTTGAGATACAGGATGTTAAAGCAATTGGACGATAGTTAGAGGGTTGGGAATGGTCACCCTTCTTTGGGACTGGCTGAATGAGAGCAAACTTCCAGCAAGAAGGAAAGGTACAAGTTGATAGACAAAGGCGAAAGAGCTTGCCTAGACAGGGTGTAAGCACAGAAGCACAGTTCTTGAGAACAACAGGAGGGACTCCATCAGGCCCATATGCCTTTTTAGAATTGAGGCCAACAATGGCAGAAAATACATCTGCTGAAGAAATTTCAACATCAGCCATGAGGAAGTCAGAGGGGGAAAGTGAAGGAGGAACAGAACTGGAGTCGTCTAAGGTGGAATTGGAGGAGAAAGTCTGAGCGAAGAGATCTGCTTTATCAATAGAAGAAATAGCTACAGAACCATCAGAGTGGAAAAGAGGAGGGAAGGATGATGAGATAAAGTTGTTAGAAAGGTTTTTGGCAAGGTCCCAGAAGGAGTGGGAAGAGTTTGAGTTGGAGAGTTGAGAGCATTTAGTACGGATGAAATTATGTTTAGTAGAGCGAAGAACAGACTTAGCACGATTCCGGGCAGTAAGGTATAAAAGATGTGATTCAGGGGTGGGTTGGCTCCGGTATCTTATATAGGCCCTTTCCTTGCTGTGGACAGCATTAGAACAAGCGTGATTAAACCAAGGCTTTCTTGCATTATTCAAAATATATGAGAAAGGAATGTATGCTTCCATGTCCGAGAGAATAACCTTCGTAATGTGTAAGGCACACTCAGATGGCTCCCGGCCGTGGAAGCAATAATCATTCCAGGGAAAATCAAAGAACTGCTGCCTGAGGGCCTCCCAATCCGCAGCTCCAAAGTGCCACAGACGACTTTTCTTTGGAGGGTCCACAGGCCGTATCGGAGTGATAGGACAGGTTAAGGTGATAAGGTTGTGATTGGAGGAGCCCAACGGAGAGAAAAGATTAACAGTGTAAGCAGAAGGATTAGTAGTATGGAAGAGGTCATGTATGTTGGAGCTCTCTCCAAGGCGGTCAGGGATACGGGTAGGGTGCTGTACAAGCTGAGTTCACCACATGGATCGGTGATAGGATAGGAGAGCCAAAGGTGGTGGTGAACATTGAAATCTCCTAGAATGGAGATTTCGGAGAAAGGAGAAATGGATAGAATGTGTTCCATCGTAGAAGTAAGATAGTCAAAGAATTTTTGATATTCAGTAGAATTAGGAGATACGTAAACAGCGCAGATATATTTAGTCAGAGAATGACAGGAAAGCCGAAGCCAGAGTGTAGAGAATTCAGAAAAATCGAGTTCAGGAACACGAGAACAAGATAGGTCGTTGTGTACATATACGCAAAATCCACTTTTGGCTTTGAAATTAGTATAGAGAAAGTAGGAGGATACGGAAAAGGGTTTGCTGTCAGCTGCTTCAGACAGCTGAGTCTCAGTTAGAAAAAGAAGGTGAAGTTTAGAGGAGGAGAGGTGGTGCTCAACAGAGCGAAAGTTAGAGGAAAGGCCACGAATGTTGCAGAAATCAAGAAGAAGAGAGTCAGACAGTGATTCTAGGTAGCTCGAGTCGTCATCGGGAGAGGGGCGAAAGAAGGGGGTATTTAATGCCTCCCCCCCCCCCCGGGGACTCCGAGGCTTGGTTAAACGACGCCATTTTGGTTGAATTTTGAATATGAAGTGTAGTGTGTACTGTGCATGTAGTTTGGTGTTGATAGAGAAACTTGTGCTGGTAGTGGCGGTGGTAGCTGTAGTGTTGGTAGCTGTGATGGTGGTAGTGTTGGCATTAATATCCACCAATAATACATAATTTGTGTTAGAATTATATTTTCATCAACTGGAAAGACATTCAGTGTTTCAGCATCCAAATTAAAGTCTGATAATGAAATGTCTGTGAAGTTCGTGGTAGTGGTGATTGCGGTTGTGTCTGTGGTGGTGGTGTCTGTGGAGGTCATTGTGGTGGTGTTTGTGGTGGTGTCTGTGGAGATGATTGTGGTGGTGTTTGTGGTGGTGTCTGTGGAGGTGATTGTGGTGGTGTTTGTGGTGGTGATAGTGTTAGTGGGATCGAGGGATAGTAAGAGGAAAGTATCTAAGTCAGAGGGTCCGGTCGGCTGTAGTTCATACGTCCCCATCCACGTCCCCTCGGCTGCGTTGTGTCGGCACATCCTGAAGTTGACAGGATGGAGCAAGATGAGTTTAAGGACACTGTCTCAGATAGCGTGGAAAGTGTCGTGGCACATCTTCCTGAACGAATTACTCTGCATAATGCACCGTGATGTTTACCCCTGCCGGTGTAGTAGGACGGAGGTTATGTATTCATCAGTGACTGTTTGTGTACAAAATGTCTCAGACAGTTGTAACTGGATTTCACTGAAGTCTGTTGATAGGTGGGCAGTGGATCAAAGAAGAGTTGGTTAGATTTTGAGGTGGATCCGGATCATGATGCAGGGAAAAAAATATATATATTAATGTATACTGTATATGTATATCTATAGCTAAATCTGTCTATCCGTCTATCTATCTATCTGTTTATCTATATGCCTGGGGGGGGAACACTGGCGGAGGCATGGGCTCCTTGAGATTGCTTTGCAGGGCAAACTAAAATTGTAGAATTAATATGATTACGTGAGACGTTAAAAGTGTTGGTCTGGTAGGAAAGAGGAGTTACAATAATCAATCATAAATTTTAGTGGCGTTGGAGGAAGTATGCGCTCTCTGTGTTCTTTCTTATTAATATCGATAAAGTTTCCATCAGGACCACACAAGAGAATGATTGTGGTGTAACGCGTAGCATAAATAAATGATGAAAAGGCGTTCCGAAATATTACACTCAATTTACAACACTGACCTAAGAGCTCTGTATATCATCATTTTGTTCCTCCTTCTCCTCCTTCTCCTCCTTCTCCTCATCCTCCTTTTCTTCTATTTCCTCTTCCTCCTCAATATCATAATTTTTTTCCATTATAAATAGTGTGGGTTGGTTCCAAAAATGGGAATAGGAAAACACAATAGTAAGAAAAACGTATTTTACTCTGGTACCTTAGTTTCCCTATGTGTGTGCGTGCGTGCGTGTGTGTGTGTACTGTATGTGTATGTGTGTGTGTGTGTGTATGTGTGTGTGTGTGTGTGTGTGTGTGTGTGTGTGTGTGTGTGTGTGTGTGTGTGTGTGTGTGTGTGTGTGTGTGTGTGTGTGTGTGTGTTTATTATGAAAGAAGTATTAAAAAAATTTTCAGGGTATATGATGTGCTTGCCAGTATGTGTGTGTGTGTGTGTGTGTGTGTGTGTGTGTGTGTGTACTGACCAAAACACCTTAAAACTTTCCACCGTATGATCTGCACAACAAGGGTGGAGTCCCGTAAAAACACATCGACAAATCCATTAACTCACTTTGCAATGCTGACTTATTTTAATATTTCAACATTGTATCTACAGACGTATTATTATGTTTATTTATTTACTTTTCATTTTAGGGGACATTTTTCACACTGGAATAGGTATTTACATCTGTCGTTCACTCCTTTAGTGAAAGAAATTTGTCCTGAGTAGATGCAAAGATGGTTTATATTTTCTGCACAAATATATATATGACCAGGGTTCGTATTCTTGTCGGTTAAGGAAGCTCCCTAATACCTCTTCCTTAGTGATATATTTTTGGAAATGACTGGTGAGGATGGAGAGCGAGAGACTAAAGAGGAGAGTGTATGTGAGTAAGGTGGAGTGAGGGGCGGTAAGAGGGAGGCTGATGATGAGATGAAGGGATGGAGTGGAGAGGCTTATGAGAGTGTGTGAGCTGGGGGGAGGGCAGTGAAATGGTGGGGGACAGGGCGACATGGAGGCGATTTGTTTGTGGCCACCCCTTACTGGATTAAGGCTTCCTGCAATAGATAGATACATAGACGTTATTTATGAAGAGTATGGAGATAATGGAAGGATTCATGTAACACAGAAGAGGAAAGGGGGTGAAATAACTAAAATAAATTGCTTAGGAAAAGGTGTTAGGGGCCAAAGTGAGCAATGAAATAAGACAGACCAAAATTTCCTACATAATTCTGGACGTGAATTATTACCCAATTAGCAGAAGCAGCAGGAGGGAAAACAGATTCTAATATGTTTTTGTATAAATCTGTACCTGAACTCACCCAGCAGAAGCTGGAGCAGGAGCAGAAGACAGATTTTATTATTTCCTATGCAAATATCTACGTGAACTGTGACCCGCCTAGCAGAACCAGAAGCAGAAGTTGTGAGGAAAACCTTTTTTTTCTTTTCATATATAAATGCATACGTAAGCCATGACCCATCCAGCAGAAGCAGCAGAAGCAGAAGCAGGAGCAGCAGGGAAGGTGGCAGTCTGCTCTCATGCTCAGACTAGCTTTCCATTCCTCACAACTTGAAGGCTGACGTTGAGGTTTCGAGGAGGAGGTCCAGACGGCTATACCTCAACCTCGAGCGTCAAGTAGTAACTCAGGGAACTCAAATACCTGTTGAATACCACTCCCGCATCATACCTCGTAAGTCTCCCTTTACGACTGCCTGGTGGCGATTTGCTTACTCTGACGGTGTTTCAGGGACGCTAGAGTATTGTATTTTGGGCGATGCGAGAGGGGATCAAAGATATCTTGTTGCTAAAAATGATATTCACTTGCTGGCTAGGAATTTCTCTCAGCTAAGTGACAGCATTATTACACCCGCGTTCGCAAGAAAGAGAGAGAGAGGGGGGGGGTATTTTGCCATGAGTGTGTGTGTGTGTGTGTGTGTGTGTGTGTGTGTGTACATATCAGTCTTTGACGTCTTTGAACCGTATTCTCGTCAGTCAAGGAAGCTCCCTAACACCTCTTCCTAAGCGATTTAGTTTGCGTATTTTCCATTACTGTCCCCTCCTGAGCTGCAAAAATCATTCAAATTTCGCCACACTCAGCGTAAGTACAGTACAAAATTATATAAACTAGCAGGATCCAAAAACAAATCGCTAAGAAAAAGGTGTTAGGGAGCTTCCTTGCTTGAGGAGAAGACAGAACAAAGACATCACGATAAGGAAGAAGGAGGCCGTAAAATTAACAGCTTAATAATTTTCAAACAGTAAAAAAAAAAAAAAAAAAACTCTTTGCTATAAAGAGCGGATAAGTAGCGTATCTTATAAATTCGATTCATACGTGAAATGAGAGAGGGAGGTATGGGTTGGGGGAAGGGCAGCGAAATGGCAGGGTATAGAGCGAAATGGGGGTGATTTGTTTGTGGCCACCCCTTACGGGATTAAAGCGTCAGCTATAGGTAGATAGATAGATGGATGGATAGATAGACAGATAGACAGAGGGATAGATAGATGGATGGTTGGACAGAGATAGATCGATGGATAGATAAACAGATAGATGGACAGACAGACAGACAGATAGACGAATAGACAGATAGACAAATAGACAGACAGATAGACAGATAGATAGATACATAGATAAGCAGATAGACATACAGACGATAAATAGATGGATAGATAGACATAAATAGATAGACAGACAGCAAGACAGATAGCCAAACATACAGACAGACATAGAGATATAGATAGATAGATAGACAGACAGATAGATAGATAGATAAATAAATAGACGTAAAATGAACAGGTATTTGGAGTGGAAATTTCAGTTTTTTCACTTCAACAAAATCGCTTGATGCTTGCACGAATAAAACTTTCGTACTGAGACATTAAAGCCCACCACCTACCTTGTTCGTGTCTCCTCTCTGTTTACCCACGAATGCGTTAGGTTGGTGGCCATACAAGGGAGGGTAGAGACTGAGGCGTAATATCTGCATCAATGGGCAGAGCAAACACAGCACGTAATATAGAGAAACAGCAAGATTGATACTAATGTTGTTACGGTGTTAGAGTCGATAATTGTTGTCTTTCTCTCTAATCTCTGTCTGTCTGTCTGTCTGTCTGTCTCTCTCTCTCTCTCTCTCTCTCTCTCTCTCTCCGACACAAACATCTGGCCTATGACGATAGATAACTGTAGCAAAAATTATGACCATGGCTGAACATTAAGACTCAGGTACACCAATGTACCTAAATGACGCCTAAGACAATTATAAAAGGTAAGTAGATGGTATCACTTTAATTATTTACCTGATACAGGGTGTGTAAAGGGTTGCTATGGTAACGTCACCTTCCCATGCCTCACCCTGCCTCACCTTTACCCTACCTCACCCATTACCTTACCCTGTTTCACTTTTACCTTGCCTCATCTCTCACCCTGTCTCACTCACTCTGCCTCTCTCTTCACGCCGCCTTGCCTCTCACCCTGCTACTTAGATTTTAATATGCATTCGAGGTGGGAGTAAAGAACTGTCGAAATAAAGAATTGTGTATTTTGTTCAGGTACAAAAATGACTTCTCCGGAGCTACTTAACACTGCAGTTCATTCATTCAGGTTGGTGTTAATAGATTTTGAGATGATTTTGAAAGGAAATTGGAATGGTCTAATTATACGAAAATGCTGACCAAAATTGTAAAATCATCATTAGGCGTAGAAGTGGGGAAATTGGACAGGATCAGTAAACTACAAGAAATACTAAAGTAACTGACTTTAATCACACGGCAAATAGAACAGACAGAACTAATAAGGATCTATCAATCAACACCACATAAGAAGACAGACAAAAGAACCAATAAAATACAAAAATGAATAAATAAATAAATAAAACTGCTAAACACATACTCACAGACAAGGAAGGAAACTGGGGAGAGTCTACAAGCCAATCTGGGAAATCGCTGACCACACAACACCACATTTGACACTACCCACCTATCAACAGACTTCAGTGAAATCCAGTTACAACTTTCTGAGACATTTTGTACACAAACAGACAAAGAAGGAAACTAAGGAGAATCAACAAGCCGGTCTGGAAAATCGCTGGCCTCACCACACCATCGCCACCACCAGCTGCTCCAACCTGCCAAACTCTCCACAACTTTGACCTGATTCGATTTGATCCCAGGGCTGTTTTTCTCATTTTCCCTTTCTTTATGTCTGTGTGTCTTCCTCTCTCTCTCTCTCTCTCTCTCTCTCTCTCTCTCTCTCCCTCATTTCCTCTGTGTGTTGGCTTTCTGTTTTACCTGTGCCTTTTCGTCTCGTGTTTTTTCTTTTCTCTGTTTGTCGGTGTTTCTTTTTCTTTCCTCCTTCGCTTCGCTCTTCCTCTGTCCCGCCATATTTTCTGTGTCGTGTCCTTTTCTGTTTACCTTCGTGTTTCCTTGTCATCTCTCTCTCTCTCTCTCTCTCTCTCTCTCTCTCTCTCTCTCAGGTCTCGGGAGAGAGTGGGCAAGGAATTGGCTTAGTAAAAATTGAATCAGGCCTCAGGCACAGTCAGACTCGGAAAATTGTTACGTCCCTCATCTGCCTCTCCCCCTTAAAGTTGCACGTAACTCTTGCTCTACGTTTTCGAAGTATATATGGAGTCCCCCAAGATTTTTGAGAAACTATGTATCTATCTATCTATCTGTCTATCTCTCTATTTGCCTAGCTATCTCTTTCTTAGTCTTTTTTTCTTTCTTATTCCTTTCTTTGTATTTATCTATTTGCACCTCAGTCTAATTGTCTATATATTTGTCTATCTATCTATCTGCCTTTCTTTATCTTTCTATCTTTCTTTCTTTCCTTCTTCTTTTTCCTTTTCTATTTTTAAAAACAAATCGCAAGACACTTCATATGCCTGAAGCCTCCTGCCGTTCAGTAGGTAGTCCTTGAGTCTACCAGTCCTTCTGGCCTGGGTTCAGTCCCATCCGAAGCTGTTCATTTAAAAGGGACGTGAACCGTCACTGTAGCTAGTTAGTGCAAAGCTTAGAAATTAGTCAGAAGTTGAAAGAAGGAAGTAACAGCAAGTTCACCTGTTACAATATTGTTTATCCAACATCTATCCATCTGTAAAAAAAAATACGCCGAATTGGAGGTAGTAAGGTAATATGAGCAGAAAAATACATACATACATACATACATACATACATTCATACAGTCATACATACATACATACATTCATACAGTCATACATACATACATACAGTCATACATACATACATACATTAATATATACATTCACATATACAAACATCCATAAACACCTATACATTCATATATACAAACATACATAAACACCTATACATTGATAGATACATACACACACACACACACACACACACACACACACACACACATATATATATATATATATATATATATATATATATATATATATATATATATATATATATATATATATATATATATATATATATATATATACGTACATATATACATACATACATACATTCTTATATACGTTCATAAATAAAAGTAAATCTGTTCTCAGTTATGCCGGGCCACCTAAATAAGCCAGAGATATACTCGTAAATGGTACAGCCGACAGCAGAAGTTCGTCCCTTTTAGCGTGCGTGATACGAGCCTGTTGATCTGGTAACACTGTATGAGATAGAGTTGACAGATACGCTTTAAATGGCTAATAATAAAGAAATGTGTTCGGAGATAAGAACACATTCCCTAATGATAATATTAATTTGTAGCAGGTGGGATAATGTTATTGTGAAATGTTTGACACTGGTGTATGAAGATTCTTCGTTACGGACACAGACGCATAGGATTATTTGGACTGGACTGATGTTGCCAGCAAGTATTATATGAAATATTATAGAACGATTGCAGTCTTAAAGGTGAGGTTGCAAGAAAACACTAATTACGATGTCAGTTACACACTAAACAAACACAGAAACTGACAGTTCGTGTTTCGCCAGCATGCGGTTTAGTTTTACAAGTTAAATCACTTCCTTTTCCGACCTCTCTCCCCACCCGTCTCTTCTCTTCCTAGTCATGCTCTGCCATCATCCACGTTTTATCGTTAATGCTGAATACCGTATGTCTGTAGATAAACTGTGGGAAACAATATAAAAGTGTCAAATGAGCTTCATTTCCTCCTCCATCGCTTGAAATGTTATCCATGACTTGAATATAAATGTTAGTAACATGAGTAAATCGTCACTGTGATGGTTAGGAGACATTACTCGTCACATTATATAACATTTATATAACCATCGTTAATACAGTGCTCCAAATACACTCCCTCTCCACCCCCTCGCCGTCTCCTCCCCTCCCCCTTCCACTGTCTCCATCACTTCTCCCCCCTCCCTTCCCCCCCTCTACCAGTACCCCTTGTTTCTCTCCCTCAACACCCCCAACCCTTCCCAACGATTTCATTTGACTGACTCTGCTTCTGTTTACCTCCCTAACTAGATCGGTTCTTCATAATTTGAATACAGTTATTACCATTTACAGGACTTTGAGTCTTAATTGTAATGACATTATAAACACAATACTCGTGCATGTTATATTGCCAACTGTATTACACACAAGTAACCAAATTACTTACATAACAATATGTCCATCGTAACTATCAGTGTTCAATACCATCCCCCCCTTGTGGATTCCTTCCCTCCTCGCCTCCTTCCCGCTTTCTGTATCCCTCACTCCTCCCTTCACGTTATAACATATATATCTGTGTCCCAGCTTGTAATATATGTAATCCCTTCCCTCACCCAAAGTATTCCTGCTTCCATAATCCCCTCCCCTCCCCACACATTGTGTTCTGCACTAAAGTGAGACCTATGAGATACGTCTACTTATATATAATTTAAAACAATATGCCATCGACATACTTTGATCTGAACTCCCTCAACGCATGATCTTACAAGGTCAGAGAATGCAGTCAGCAAGATTATCCCTATCATTCCATTCCCATAGCTGCATTGCATGGTTAGAACAAAAGGTAACGGCATGGCTGTCCGTCAGCGCCCTGAACATCTGTTCTGCAACTGCCGATATTATCGATACAGGAGTGACAAGGACTCGGATGGATAGGAAGCGAACCTTTACCATAATTAACCCTTACACCGCGACAATCTCATACTTCCACTTACATCTACCTGCTGTCCGGGCTCATGACAAGCATATTCCGATAAGGGCTTAATCTACTCATCCAGAGGGGTATAATCCCCCTTCATCGTATATTACGATGATTATGGTAGCCAAATGTATGAGGATACAGCTTTTGTGACTATCATCTATTTTGCTATATTTAATCGTGACTGAAGATCTACAAATTATCACCAAGAATATTGACAGTACTTTTAAGAAAATATTTTCTGGATGCGTGTAGATCATACAACATCTATCTATCTATCTATCTATAGCCCGACGCCCTAATCCCGAAAGGGTTGTCGCAGACAAAACGCCTCCAATTCGCTCTGTCACCCACCATTTGACTCCCCTCCCTCCAACTCAACCCCCCCTCCCCCATATATTCCTCTCAACTCCATCCCTCCACCTCATCCTCGGTCTACCCCTCCCTCTCCCTCCCTCCACCTCACCTACATACACCCTCTTAGTCAGTCTTTCATTCTCCATTCTCTCCACATGTCCAAATCACCTCAGTCATACAACATACGCAATGATTATTTTTCATTTTATACATTCTTTAGTGAAAAGAAGGACGTTTGTGCTTCATATTTTATGTATGTTGGGATTTATAAAATAAGTGTAAGCAAGATATTAATGGCTAGAGGAGGAGAAATAAAATGATCATTAAACTGAGGCACTGACTGCCGTCCTTTGAACAGTTAATGCCTCTTGACCGCCATTGTCACGGTCATTATAATATTACACATTATTAAAGGATACTATACAAAAACATGACCCAAACATCGTTATGTTGTTCGATTCCCGAGACAAAAATGAAAAAGGGAGAGAAAAAGACATTTGAAATGACAAGGGAGAGAAGTTGGGCAGGGTCAATACAATAACACGGTGGGGAGGGATTCGGAGTGTTGCAGGCTAGAAACAAAGGTTACTGGAAATGGGGGCGGAGGGAGGGGGGAGAAGTGATGGAAACAGTGGAAGGGGGAGGGGAGGAGACGGCGAGGGGGTGGAGAGGGAGTGTATTTTGGGCACTGTAAGAACGATAGTTAGGTGTTACATAAATGATGACGAGAAATGTCTCCTAACCACCACAGTGACTATTTATTCATGTTATTAACATTTATATTCAAGTCATTGATAACACTTCAAGCGATGGAGGAAAAGAAGCTCATTGATACTTTTATATTATTTCCCACAGTTTACCTACAGACATACGATTTTCAACATTAACGATAAAACGTGGATGATGGCAGAGCATGACTTGGAAGAGGAGAGACGGGTGGGGAGAGAGGTCTGAAAGGGAAGTGACTTAACTTATAAAACAAAATCGCATACTGGCGAAACACGAACTGGCAGTTTCTGTGTTTGTTTAGTGTGTAACTGACATCGTAATTAGTGTTTTCTTGCAACCTCACCTTTAAGACTGCAATCGTTCTATAATATTTCATATAATACTTGCTGGCAACATCAGTCCAGTCCAAGTAATCCTAGGCGTCTGTGTCCGTAACGAAGAATCTTCATACACCAATGTCAAACATTTCACAATAACTTTATTATCCCACCTGCTGCAAATTAATATTATCATTAGAGAATGTGTTCTTATCTCCGAACACATTTCCTTAATATTAGCCACTTAAAGCGTACCTGTCAACTCTATCTCATACAGTGTTACCAGATCAACAGGCTCGTATCACGCACGCTAAGAGGGACGAACATCTGCTGTCGGCTGCACATATTCTCAGTTGCCTGTATCATTCAGTAACATTACACTTTAGATTGATACATATGAATTAAAATATGAGATTAATGGACCTGACCATGTATGTGTGTGTGTGTGTGTGGGTGTGTGTATGTGTGTGGGTGTGTGTGTGGGTGTGTGTATGTGTGTGTGTGTGTGTGTGTGTGTGTGAGAGAGAGAGAGAGAGAGAGAGAGAGAGAGAGAGAGAGAGAGAGAGTCGCATGCCTATATATATTTGCGCTTATTTGTGTGTGTGTGTGTGTTCCCCAGACATTAAAGCAGACAGGACCTCCCAGCCATAACACACACACATATATTAACACCTCTACCTCTGGTAGTTGTGGCGACCATCATCCAGTTGACGTAGTGCTGCCTACTTCTTCCTTAGCCTTTATCATTCTTTTTCTATGCCTGCCCTCCTATCTTCCTGTTTCTCCCATCTTTCCTGTCACTTCTTATTGCTTTTCTTTCCTTTGCAGGTGGCTTTACATTGAGTGACAAGCCAAATGGTTTCCTGTAAGCCAAGAAACCATTTACAGCGTTGGGTGATAACCATATAACCAAACCATACATGCTCCCCATGCGTCAGCAAGTGGGTTGGTGGAGGGTTAGTGTCCCTCCCGGTAAAATAAATAACTCAAAGTCAAATGGCCACCCCTTACGGGATTCAAAATTCAAAACAATGCTATTAGAATTAATAATACCTGTGCAATTACAAATAAACTACCTCCCCTTCAAGTAAAAAGGAATGTTGCTTCCCTTGAATTATTATACCGATACTTTTATGGCAAATGCTCAGACGAAGCCGCATCCATTGTGCCACCTCTCCACGCCTTCCCCCGCGCTACACGGGCATCTGGTAGCGCTCATGACACGACCTTCACACTGCAATATTGCAGAAATTCAGTCTAACAGAATTCCTTTATTCCCCGAGCAGCCTCTCGCTGGAATTCGCTTCTCCAGATTAGTTTCCCCCCAAACTTCAACCTACAGCAGGTCAAATCCAACTGTTACAGATTTTTGATGAATGGAGGAAACCTGTAATCTCGTGTATGGAAGTTTTGTTTATTTAACTTATTTTTCCTTCCTTGGTTCATATACCTATCTATCTATCTAAATCTATATCTATCTCTCTGTCTGTCTGTCTGTATGCCTCTCTCTCTATCTATCTATCTTTTTATCTATCTATATGCATACCGAAAGCCTCTTGTTTCTCCACGTATTGAAAATAAGAAGAGAAACTCCAGTGCAATATAAGAATGGTATATGTTTTCCTTTTTCTCTCGAAGAAATGTAAGTTCTTGTGTTTTTATTTTTATACTGCTATTTTCCAGCTCGTCATCTCGTCAATAGCCAACCCACTTTCTCTGAGAAACTAGGAGGGAGCGATGGTTTGATCTCTGTCTCTCTGTCTGTCTGTCTGTCTGTCTGTCTCTCTCTCTCTCTCTCTCTCTCTCTCTCTCTCTCTCTCTCTCTCAAGATGATACCAAGGCGGGGAGACCATCATGAAGGAACTTATTGCGCGATTGAGAGGGAGTGAGAGGCAAAGGAAGTATATGTGCGAATGGAAGGAACAGGAAGGGGATTCAGATTTCCTCAGGATTTTTGAGAGAGAGAGAGAGAGAGAGAGAGAGAGAGAGAGGTGAGTTGGAGGGAAAAGACACCACGGATGAGATGGAGGAATGGAGTGGCGAGATGTATGAAAGAGGGTTGTGTGAGTTGGGGGGAGGAAAGTCACATGACAGAGGAGAGGTGACGTGGAAGCGATTTGTTTGTGGCCACCCCTTGCTGGATTAAGACGTCTGTCAAAGAATGGTTAGACAGATAGACATAGCTAGATAGACAGATACATAGACTTGCGACAACCGATAGAGTAGTGGATGCAAAAATGACACAGTTCAGCCTAAAATTGTGTGTGTGTGTGTGTGTGTGTGTGTGTGTGTGTGTGTGTGTGTGTGTGTGTGTGTAAGGAAGTTGAGTCATTTTAACTTCTCCTGATGGCCAATAACCCTGAAAATCTTTAACGCACTTTGACCTCTCTGTTGAATTAAAGTAAGGGTCATATTAGGTTATTGATCAAGTGGAGGTGATGGTCGTGGAGACGGGTAGGTGGTGATGTTCAGGTCAGTGTGTTTATCTATTGGGTATTTGTCTATCGGATTTTCTGTGTCTGTCTGGATATATTCTGGTCTGATCTCTCTCGGTCTCTGGCTGTCTTTGTCTCCGTCTCTGGTTTTCTGTCTGTCTGTCTGTCTGTCTCTCTCTCTCTCTCTCTCTCTCTCTCTCTCTCTCTCTCTCTCTCTCTCTCTCTATCTATCTATCTATCTATCTGTCTGTCTATCTATATATCTATCTTTTGGTGAAAAAGAAGAGAGTAGTAGCAATGGGTGTACGGTACATACTATAGAACAGATGAAAGACAGTGACGATGAAACAGAAGGTAAGTGATATTTGTCAGTGTGGTATGGTTAGACAGACACAAGGCACCGACGGTGAAACAGAAGATTGTGGTAGTAGACAGTGGTATGGTTAGACAGACACAGGGCACAGACGGTGAAACAGAAGATTGTGGTAGTAGACAGTGGTATGGTTAGACAGACACAAGGCACCGACGGTGAAACAGAAGATTGTGGTAGTAGACAGTGGTATGGTTAGACAGACACAGGGCACAGACGGTGAAACAGAAGATTGTGGTAGTAGACAGTGGTATGGTTAGACAGACACAAGGCACAGACGGTGAAACAGAAGATTGTGGTAGTAGACAGTGGTATGGTTAGACAGACACAAGGCACAGACGGTGAAACAGAAGATTGTGGTAGTAGACAGTGGTATGGTTAGACAGACACAAGGCACAGACGGTGAAACAGAAGACAGTCAAATAGGAGAGAGAATACTGAAAGATTTAATATACTTCAATTACTTCGTGAACGTCTACCCAAAGTTTCAGTGGCAGTCAGTGGGGCTCTAACCCACTCCAGAAAGTCGACCAAACGTGACGCTTGTGCAAAACGGACTCAGTCACTCCTTTACTGTGTTACTGGTTATCATATTCTTTTTTTATTAGAAGGGAAGGGAGGAAGGTAAGAAGAGTAAAAAGAGGAGGAGAATGAAGAGGAGTGGAATGAAGAGGAGTGAAAGGAAGAGGAAGAGAAAAGGAAGGGGGGAAAAAGGAAAATGGAGGAGAAGAAAGGGGAGGATAGGAAGAGGTGGAGAGAAATGGAGATTGGGAAAAGGAGGAACACACACACACACACACACACACAATGCTACAGCCTGCTAAATAATGAGTTCCTCTCACTCGAACATAAAAATACAGTCCAACAGCTTTCTTCAGGACAATTAACCAAGAGTTGAGAAGTGCAATGAGCTCTCTCTCTCTCTCTCTCTCTCTCTCTTTCTCTCTCTCAAGTGGCCCCTTAGGCAAGTGGTGGGTGGGTTATATTCAAAGAGAACTTCGTACTTAAGTGGCAAAGGTGCTCCCAACAAGAACCATTTCCAAGCAGTATTAGGGTGAGGGTGAGGGTGAGGGTGAGGGTGAGAGTGAGGGTGAGGGTGAGGGTGAGGGTCAAGGTGAGGATGAGGGTGAGGGTGAGGGTGAGGATGAGGGTGAGGGTGAGGGTGAGGGTGAGGATGAGGGTGAGGGTGAGGGTGAGGGCGAGGGTGAGGGTGAGGGTGAGGGCGAGGGTGAGGGCGAGGGTGAGGGTGAGAGTGAGGGTGAGGGTGAGAGTGAGGGTAAGAGTGAGGGTCAGGGTCAGGGTGAGGATGAGGGTGTGGTGGAGGGTGATTTAAGAGTGAGGGTGAGTTAGGAATTACGAGGCAAGATGAATATAATAAAGGTGTCCAGCATCATTTTTATTTTTTTTATATAAGATCAATGAGAAAGTGAGATAAGAAACTTGTTGACTTGTAAGATGAGCTAAGGAGAATGAGATTAGAATGAGATTACGAGTTACAATAGGAAGTAGTAAGGATGATTAGAAGTTAAGTTTCGTAAAGGAATCTTGAGATGTTTTATGAGGACTTAAGAAATCAGGGTAAGGATGGGATTAGAGAGACTGATAGGTAAGCACACACACACACACACACACACACACACACACACACACACACACACACACACACACACACACACACACTCACACACACACACACATTCTCTCTATATTTTTCTATCTCTCTCTCTATCTATCTATCTATCGTTTGTTATTTTTTCTGAAACTTCTCTGCTAAGGGAATCGACCTTAACAATGCAGTAAGTATCGGAATCTCTTTCTCTGTCTCTCTGTCTCTGTCTGTCTGTCTGTCTGTCTGTCTGTCTGTCTGTTCTGTCTGTCTCTGTCTCTGTCTGTCTGTCTGTCTGTCTCTGTCTGTCTCTGTCTCTGTCTCTGTCTCTGTCTCTCTCTCTCTCTCTCTCTCTCTCTCTCTCTCTCTCTCTCTCTCTCTTTTAATTAATCCACAGGTATCCAACACCTCCATGTGGCACACCTTCCCTTGCCTACCTTTTTAACTCATACTCCTTGTCTCCATAAACCTCTAAGTAGTATTCCAAGTCCAAGCACCTTTTCCTAAGTGATTTATTTTGCCAGTTACACCTGAACAATCTCCTCTATCTTATATATACCCTTTCCATATCGGCATATTTTCCACAACATATATAGAAGTGGATTTTAAGGTGTAGTGTGCAGAAAAAATGCCAAGTAAAATGTATTAGGGATTCTACAGCACAGTCAAGGCTAAAGCTTTGTCTTATTCCTTGACATCTTTTGAAAATTTTCCTTAAGTGGATTTCATTGGTTCTATGTGGATTTAAGTGGTTCTAAGTGGATCTAAATGGTTTTAAATGGTTTTATATGAATCTAAGTGATTCTAAGTGGATTTAAGAGGTTCTAAGAGGAGTTTAGTGTATGTAAGTGGTTCGAAGTAGTTCTAGGTGGTTCAAAGTGGAACTAAGTGGTTCAAAGTAGATCTAAGTTGTTTTAAATGGATGTAATTTGTTGTAAGTGTATTTAAGTGGTACTAAGTGAATCTAATTGGTCTTAAGTAGATCTAAGTAGTTTCAAGTGGATCTCAGTGTTTCTAAGTGGATCTAAGTGGTCATAAGTGGATCTAATTGGTTTTAAGTTCATCGAAGTGGATTTAAGTGGTTTTAATTGGTTCTAAGAGGATCTAAGTGGTCGTAAGTAGATCTAATTGGTTCTATGATGATTTAAGTGATTCTAAGCGCATCTAATTTGTCTTGAGTGGATTTAACTGGTTGTAAAAGAACCACAGTGGTTATATGTGGATCTAAATGGTTCGAAGTGGATCTAAATGGATCTAAGTGGATGTAATTTGTTCAAAGTAGACCTATTTGGCTGTAATTGTATATTAGTGGATCTGAGTGGATCAAAGTGGTTCTATGTGGATTTTTTTTTCTCCATTCTATTTTATTCAGTTTTACTATTTCTTTTTTCGGTTTTTTGTTTCTCTTTCCATGTTTCATGGTGTTTCTCTCTCTCTCTCTCTCTCTCTCTCTCTCTCTCTCTCTTTCTCAGGTGGGGTACAGCAGGTGAATCATTACATTCCCCTGTGGTTACCTGTCGACGTGTTACGGCCAGGTAAGCATAGTGAATTAAATAGGCGTCTTGCTCTTCCGAAAGCTGAGAGAGAGAGAGAGAGAGAGAGAGAGAGAATTTGCCATTTTATTCCCATCACACATAGGGTTAAGACTGGACTGCACAATAATAAAAATAACAACAACAGTAATCTATCTATCTATTTATCTATAGCCCGACGCCCTAATCCCGCATAGGGTGGCCGCAGACAAAACGCCTCCAAGTCGCTCTGTCACCCACCATTTGACTACCCTCCCCCCAACTCACTCCCCTCTCCCTCATATACCTCTCAACTCCATCCCTCCACCTCGTCCTCGGTCTACTCCTCCCTCTCCCTCCCTCCACCTCACCTACATACACCCACTTAGTCAATCGTTCATTCTCCAGTCTCTCCACATGCCCAAACCACCTCAGTGTATTTCTCCTAATCTTCTCAACCACATCCACATCCACCCCACAACGTTCCTTCACTTCTTCATTCGTCAACCTGTCCCTCCACGTCACTCCACATGCTCCTTTCGAGTAACTCATTTCCACTGCTCTCACTCTTGACTTGTTCCCCCCTTGCAAGGTCCACGCCTTGCTTCCATACGTCAGGGTAGGGATCACAATATTATCATGCAGTGACTTCTTAACTTCCATACTCACCTCCCTATTTCTCATCACTCCTTTCAGTGAACCAACAACCTTCCTTCCCTGCTGTACCCTTTCATGCATTTCATCCCCCAAAGTTCCATCCTTACTCATCACACTACCCAAGTACTTGAATGCACTCACATTCTCCATATCCTCACCATCCAACCTCACTGTACATTCTGTGACTTCATTCCTCTCAAACAGTAATAATTATAATAATAATATTAATAAATTACTACTATTACTACTACTACTACTACTACTACTGCTACTACTACTACTACTACTACTACTACTGTTACTACTGCTAATAATAATAATAATAATAATAATAGTAATAACTCTTAAGTCTCTGAGTAAGGAAAACCATAATTGGGTATTTATATATGTTTTCACCATTTTTTTTTTTTTTCCATTTATTTTCGGTGTCAGTCTCGCTCGAATTTCATCAATATTCACGAGCTGTTTTTCGTTCAGTGGTGGGTTGTGATTGAAGTCCATATTGAGGTATGTAGATCTGTCAGTTCAGTCTGTCTACATGTCTGTCTGTCTGTCTGCCTGGCTGTCTGTCCAAGCAGCCTATCCTTCTGTCTACCTGTCTACCTGTCTGCCTGTCTGTCAGTCTGTCTGCCTATTGATGTATCAGCCTTTCCATCTTTCTATTTATCTATCTATCTGTTTATGTCTATCTGCCTTTCTATCTGTCTGTCTCTGTCTGATTCACTCTCTCTCTCTCTCTTTCTCTCTCTCTCTTTCTAGCCTATATATTCCTACCCCAAGCTTCCCATCAATATATTTTTCTCATTTTATAAGGCACATATTCTTCTAGGCCTCGCTCTCGCCTCTCTCTCTCTCTCTCTCTCTCTCTCTTTCCCTCTCTCTCTCTCTTTCCCTCTCTCTCTCTCTCTCTCTCTCTCTCTCTCTCTCTCTCTCTCTCTCTCCCTTTATCGACTCTGAAGGGGGAGTTGAAATACATTGCGGGATCCAGTGTCGCTTAGACTGCTGGCTTGATCTTTCTCCTCACTCAGAGATGTCTTCTCCCCTCACCCCAACTCTTTCCCTCCTCCCTCCCCTTCTCTCCCCTCTCCTCTTCTCACTCTACCCTCTTCTCTCTCTCTCTCTCTCTCTCCCTTTATTGAAGATGCTCTCTCTCTCTCTCTCTCTCTCTCCTGTCCTTCATCCTCTCTCCTTTCCTTCTTCCTCTCTTCTCTCCATCTATTCCTCTTCCTATCTTTCCCTGTTTCACTTCTTGTTTTTTTTTTTTTTCATGCTCCTCTCAATTACCCTTTCTCTGCTCCCCTCTTTCCCCTTCTGCTGTCCCCTCTCCCACTAAGATAGTCTCCCCGCTTTCCGTTTTTCCTTTTTCCCCTCCTGTCCTTCCATTTCCTCCTCCCTTACACACAAACCTCCTCCTCCTCCTCCTCTTGGATTTTCTTCCATTCCACATTTCTTACAAGATGAAAATGGTCTCGAGGAAAGGCAGCTTGATGTCAATATTGATATTAATGATGAAGACTGATGATGATAATTGCTTCTTCCTCACTCTTGTTTCTCCCAGTACCCCTCCCCTCCTCACCCAGTGTCCAATATTGCTCTCATCTGCAACATTCCTTGAATGGGGGGACACGAACTTTGGCTGTCTAGATAGCTCGTGTCGATGCTTCATTATCTCACTAAATGATTCACACTTTCCCATTACGTATTTCATCACGGAAGGGCTATTGTGTGTGTGTGTGTGTGTGTGTATGTGTGTGTGTATCTATTTATCTACCTTGCCCTTCCTATCGCTCTCAAAATCAACCTTACCGATAGTAACGTCACCCTGACGCTCTCTCTCTCTCTCTCTCTCTCTCTCTCTCTCTCTCTCTCTCTCTCTCTCTCTCTCTCTCTCTTTCTTAGATAACGCTAGGAATAAATCTGTATTGTGTTCCAAATCTTCCACATAATTCTATCTTGGAAAATAGCAAAGGAGGACGAGAGGAATATTATATCTAGAAAGTGAAGAAAATATTAGATCTAGACAGTAATATTACCCTTGAAATATCATGCCTAGAAAATTATGCTAGGGAAGGGTATATGGTACAACATTAAACCTATATTACAGTGCTTTCAATATTGTACCGAGAATAAAAATAATCGTTTGTTAAAATCATAATATTAAAACAAAAGGTGCTGAGAGAGAGAGAGAGAGAGAGAGAGAGAGAGAGAGACGGCACGCATACATCAAGAAAATAGCCAAAAGTGGGATAAAACAGAAGGGGATAGCCATCAAAGTTATTAATAACGGAGAAAGATGAAGATATTAGGAAAGAAGAATATTACAATAGATCCCTAACTAAAGATTTTGAGGGAGTTCAGAATTAGAGAGAGAGAGAGAGAGAGAGAGAGAGAGAGAGAGAGAAAGAGGAAGGGGAAGGGGAAGTGAGAGAGGCGAACTGACTGGAATTGCTGAGCGGGGCATACAAACTTCGGGGAAACGGACGTTTACCACAAGGGAAAAAGAAAAAAAGAAAAAATGGAAGCATAAATAGCAAAGCCGACGGTGTATAGTAGATAAAAAGGGAATTGAAAAGCACACACACACACACACACACACACACACACACACAAGCCAAGTAAAAGGCAGATTTAACTCAATGGAAATGCTGGGTTGAGTGGGAAAAAAAAAATTGGAGGACCACGAAAGGAAGAGAGAGAGAGAGAGAGAGAGAGAGAGAGAGAGAGAGAGAGAGAGAGATGGTTTCATTCATAGATAGATCGATAGACAGACAGACAGATTGATAGATAAACAGATAGACAGATATGTAGGCAGACAGAAAGGCACAGAATGACAGATAAAAAACAGATTGACAGACAGACACATGGACAGTCTGACAGATAAATAGATCAACAGACAGACAGGCACAGATAGAAAGAGGAAAACAGAAGGACAAATAGACAGACAGACACATAGATATAGATAGATAAGTAGACAGATAGACAGACAGACAGACAGACAGGCAGGCAGATAGGTAGAAAGGTAGACAAATTGCAGGTAATCAGGAGCTAATTACACCTGGGATATTCTCAAGGATTGGGCGCCAGGTAATGAAAAAGACAAAGAACAATCACATAATCCTCTCATTAGAAATAATTATTATACTAAAGTAGACGTTGCATATGAATTTAACAGGGCAATTAACTCGCAATTAACAGAAGGCTTGTTAGTAATCCATGTCAATTTGCCTTTCAGATAGATAGATAGATAGACAGATGGATAGATAGACAGTTAGATAGGTAGGAGAATAGATAGGTAGGGAGGTAGGTAGACAGACAGTCTGATTTATGAACAGATAGATAGATAGATAGATAGATAGATCGTTAGATGGATAGATAGAGCAGAAAGGAAGATGGTGGACTGCAAATTTACTCATCTAGAGACTTTCGGAACTGGAGAAGCTGAATGATATCTTATGGTAGTTACAAAAACATAATAAAATGGATTAGAAAACATTGCGAGAGTCCGTACCTCCGCCATAGTCAATGAACTTGATGATTTACTGCAACAATTGATCTTTCCAACAAGAAAAATACTTTTACGGTCTCACATAGTCATTTAATTCCACGGTCTTAATCTGACCTATTTAAAAGTCGCAGGGAATGCACACCTTCTCCATCGCGAATAATATTTACGATTTACTCCTGCATCGGGATCAGGATGAAGCTCAAATTCAATTCAACTCTTCCCTAACCCATTGTCCACCTATCCACCACATTTCATTTAAATCCGATGAGAACTTTTTGAGATATTTTACAGTACTCACAAACTAATGGACACCGGTGCATATATAGCCTCCGTCTATCGTCATTGGCGGTGGTAATGAAAAAAAGGATTTTACTAAATTTTCTTCGAAGTCACTCTTAATCTGAAGGAAATGGTCTGGTGGAGGAAAACAGGACATAAAATGCTTATTACCAATCCTTCACAATCAAGTCTCCCTCAAGCTGATTAAACTGTTTGGTAGCAGGAAGAATTCATTAGGAAACATGTTACTAATCCCATGCAATCCACCTCACTGGCCCTTCAGCAACTAACACCAGTAAGTCTTCAGTAACCCCTGCTCTGGTCTGGTAATTGACTTCATTTGGGAGCGAGGGTCGACCTTCATCAATTCTGAAAGGTAAATTGGGAGCGCCATGGTAATCTGACAACCCTCTCTGTGTGATAATGTGTCTTTATTTATCTTTGGTACTATTAGGGAGAGTGGAGAATGAGAGACTGACTAGGAGAGTATATATGGGTGAGGAGGGGAAGATCGAGAATGAGGACAGATAGGGTAGAGAGGTGCATGGGAGAGGGGGGTGAGTTGGAGAGAAGGCAACCAACAGGCATAGGACATGGAAATGATTGGTCTGTGGCCACTCATACTGGAAATGAGGAGATAGACAGATAGACTGATTGACAGATACATAGCCAGATAGATAGTATGCCATTTACACTGATTATCCACATTGACATCACACACCCTAACCAATTTACCAAGTAGGTCAAATTAATAATAAAATCTAGCCAGAATAACGAAGGAAAAAAACATAACTACGTCACCCGAAGTTTTGAGATAAATTTCGCAAAGCCAGACAGAGCGGGTCATGCAGTAAGGAAGAAAAGCAGCCAGCCAGAAGTTTTTAATGCATGGCGTAACTCTGAAGCCAATATATGAAAGGAAAAGATAAAGCCAAGTAAAGTAACTCGACTCGCTCTTATGCAGCGAAACTTCGAGCATTAGGTTTAAGTTAAGGTTGGGAGGAATAGGGATGGAGGTGGATGGTTTGTGGTGTAATATTGTAATCACGAAAGTGTAATTTGAGGTGATTTATAGGGTGTAATTTATGTAATTTAGGGTGTGATGATAATAAAGAGAATAATACTATATAAGAGGGTGTCATATGGGGTGTCATGCGGTGTCATACAGCGTTTGAATGTAATATGAGTGTCAAAAGTCTCTAATGTGTAAAAGCTATATCCTCGTCGATTACGAAGCCCTCGTAGCATCTCATCCTTAGCGAGTGAATTTTAATATTCGCCCGCATGCCATTTGGACCTCTGTAAAATACAGTAGATATGCATTACAAAGATAACATACAGATACTCCTAACGTGTCAAATGTAGACATAAACTGTTACGGAATAGATACTGGAAAAGTAAAAGCTTACCACACACACACACACACACACACACACACACACACACTTGATAGCCTTCCCATGCAATGCCACGCTTTTCACATATCTCATACTGACATACCTCACATTCATATCATGGTCGGAAGGAATGGTGGATAGGGAAGAGATGTCTGCTCCCCCCCCTCTCTCTCTATCTCTCTCTCTTTCAGGTGGAGTGACATGCCCTTAATCAAGTTGTAATAGATGGAAAAAAATAATTAGAGGCGAAATTAATAGACAGAACTTACCCGTAGAGGGACCAATCTTTTGCCAAAACCTCATCAATTTATTCAGAGAGAGAGAGGAGGGGGGAGGTAGGTGGTAGAACAAGCTAGGCTAAGTTTGAATCACGTGCTGTCTAGTTTATAGTTTGCTAATTTTAAGAAAAATAGTCTTCACACCCTTAACTCACTATCCAAAGCTATCTATCTGCCCCACATTTATCAACAAGTGTATTATTTACGAAGCAGGATGGGGGATTAAATAGAACTGATGCTGAGGTAGTTAAAAAAGTAGTAGAGAAATCTACAAGAGATCATCAGCCATCAGGCAACCCCCCAAACTACCCAACTCTCTCTTCCCTCCACTTCCTGTCCCCTTCCTTGTCCCCTCCATCATAGTCTCCCCCTCCTTCCCCCTCCCCCCTCCCTTCCCTTTCTTCCCCTCCCTCCTCCCGCTTTCCTCCCCCCTTTCCTTTCTTCTTCCTGCTCCTCACCACAGCATGCAACAATGGATTTCACCGTACAGATTTTTCGAGTTCGATTTATATATCTCTTTTTACTGACACGTAAACACTCCTTTCCGTCTTTTTCCACGTTTATGATACAGGAATTTGGTTTTAGGCTACCTTCCTTTTTAACAGCTGTAGATATGTAAAATTAATATATGGTAAAGTAAGTATCGTCGAACTTTAATGGGCGTGTAAATGTGGTGCAGTGTGGAAGCCGGTGTGAAGCTCAGGCCTTGAGGGCGTTAAGTTTATGTTGTGCTGTTGGTCAGTGAGAAAGCGCGACTCTGTGCCTTACCATTGCCTGGAGTTGATTGGTGAGAGAATGTGTGAAGTTAGTTCCTTTTAAACTGCGTGGAGTTCTTCATAAATGTTGGTTGGTGAAATAATTGTATGGCGTTCCTTATAAATGTTGCATACTGTAGTGACTGGAGTAAACGTTTTCTTAGTGAAGTGACCTGCATGAAATTCTTACAAATAAACGTTTCTTGGACAAGTGAGTGTGCAAAGTTCTTTACAAACAAGCGTTTCTTGATTAAGTAATCGTGTACAGATCCTCATAACCAAACGTTGTTTAGTCAAACTATGTGGAGTAAAACATTGCTCAGTGAACTGAATATGTGGAGTTCCTTATAAACGTTGCTTACTGAAGTGACTTTGGTTTTTCTATTAAACGTTACTGAGTGTGACTGATCTTCATAAACGTTTTCCTGGTGACTGGAGTTCCTTATAAGCGCTGAGTCGAAATCATCCGTAAAAACGTTGCTTAGTGAAGAGAGACACTGTTCGAGTAGAGGGCCATGTAGTACGAATCAACATGAAACAACTGCGAACTACTAGATAACTGTGACAAGCGTTTGCCTGGAATACCGTGATTATTACAGTGATCATCATCATCATCGGTATCAAGGTCCCTCCCGGTTCTTCCTGTTTGGAGGTGAGTAGCCTGTCTCAAAAAGTATATTACTTTCTTCACCACTTTTTTTTTTTTTTTTTTTTTTTTTTGCTAATTACAAATGAATCCTTTTTAGCTTTCAATGTTTTGTGTTTATGTAATTGTACCTTGCTGAGAGAGAGAGAGAGAGAGAGAGAGAAAGGTCTAGTTGCTTGCTTCTCTGTTTTAGTGTTTTTCTTCTATAGTTAATTTTCCAAGAATCTTCAGGAGTTTCTTTTATGGACGAAGGAATATGGCAAAATAGGAGATGACTGGAAATTAATATAAAGAAAATTACTGGAATACACTGACTGGCAACATAAGCTCTTGTCCTGTCCTGTCCCCTCCTCTCCCCCGCCTCCCCCCTCCATCCCCTCCTTCTTTCCCCCCCCCACATAATTTTCTCCCTCCTTACTTCCATTTCCTCCCATCTCCTTCGCCTACCTGCTCCTCTCCCCCCCACCTCCATCCCCAGGCGTCCCTTCCTCCCTTCCTCCCTATTCCTACCTCTATGCTTCCTCCCCACCTGTTCTCCTCCTGCCTTACCCCTCTCCCCCTCCTTTTCTCTCCTTAACCCCCTTCCCCCTGTCTCTCCCCCCTTTCTTTCCCCCTTACAGCTCTCCTCCTTCCTCCTGCCTGTCTCCTACCGCTTCCTTCGCTCTCTCTCTCTCTCTCTCTTGCATTAAGAGATGGAGTTTGACTGGATGTTATTTTTTTCATTTTCAAGTTTGCATACCGTTTTTCGTCACACACACACACACACACACACACACACACACACACACACACACACACACACTCACATTATTTTTTTAACGCAAGGAACAGGGAACCAAAGGCCGCGAGCCTGCAATTATTGTTCCTTCCAAGAGAAAAACAAAATACAAGAGAGAGCCAAATTCAAAATCCGATCACTTCGAGATGCCTGGACACACTGCGTTTGAAAGACTGGAGATCATAGGAAGCAGGAAATACAGACAGAGGGAGACAGTTCCAGAGTTGACCTGTTGCATAAATGAAGGACTGGGAGTAACGGTTAACTCTTGCATTACAGAGTTGGACAGAAAAGGGATGAGAGTTTGCTGATAGACGCGTGCTACGCGCCCGTCGTAGAGGTGGAGGAATGCATGCAGACAGTTCAGAGGAGCAGTGACCAATGAAGTAACGATAGAAAAGAGATAAAGATGCAACAGTGCGACAAAGAGACAGAGGTTGAAGGGAGCCAGTAAGAGGAGGAGAGTTAATGAGATGAAAAGCCTTTGACTCCACCCTATTGAGAAGAGCTGTATGTGGGGAGCATCCCCACACATGAGAGTTGTACTCCACACAGGGGTGGATATAAAACCCCTGTACAGAGTCAACAATTGTGCAGGGGTAAAGAAGGAACGGAGTCGCCTTAGTACACCTAATCTCTTGGAAGCAGATTTTACAAGAGATTTAGTATGGTCTTTCCAAGATAAGTCCAGAGTAAATGAAACCCCAAGCATGTTCAATGATGATGCAAGATTAAGCTGAATATTATTAAACATTAGTGGGTATACCTGTGGAAGATTTTGTCGGGTTGACAGGTGTAAAAACTGAGTTTTTTATTAATCAAAAACAAGATTATTTATACCCCAGTCAGAGATACGAGCCAAGTCAGACATTAGGTGTGCCATAGCCTCATCCCTTGTTTGTTGAAGTAACTGCTGACATGGACATTACGGGAACCGAATGGAAAGGTGAACGGTGGAGTCATCAGCGTATGAGTGGATAGGGTTAGATGTACAGCTTAGAAGATCATTGATGAATAAAAGGAAGAGAGTTGGTGATAGGACATAGCCGTGAGGAACACCACTGTTAATAGATCTAGGAGAAGAACGATGGCCGTCTACAACAGCAGCTATAGAACGACCGGAGAGGAAGCTATAGATGAAGGCACAGATAGAAGAATACAAAACGTAAGAGGGCAGTTTGGAAATTAAAGATTTATGCCAGACTCGATCGAAAGCCTTTGAGATGTCAAATGCAATGGCAAAGCTTTCGCCAAATTCCCGAAAGGAGGATGACCAGGAGTCTGAATGGTAGGTGAGAAGATCGCCATTGGAGCGTCCCTGACGGATCCCATACTGACGATCAGAAAGAAGGTTGTGATAGGAAAGATGCTTTAAAATTTTTCTCTTAAGAATTGACTCAAAAACTTTTGAGATACAGGATGTTAAAGCAATTGGACGATATTTAGAGGGTTGGGAATGGTCACCCTTCTTTGGGACTGGCTGATTGAGAGCAAACTTCCAGCAAGAAGGAAAGGTACAAGTTGATAGACAAAGGTGAAAGAGTTTGCCTTGGCAGGGTGTAAGCACGGAAGCACAGTTCTTGAGAACAACAGGAGGGACTCCATCAGGCCCATATGCCTTATTGGTACTGAGGCCTGTGATGGCAGAAAATACATCATCTGAAGAAATTTCAATGTCAGCCATGAGGAAGTCAGACGGGGGAAGTAAGGGAGGAACTGCACCGGAATCATATAAGGTGAAATTGGAGGAGAAAGTCTGAGCGAAGAGATCTGCTTTATCAGTAGAAGAAATAGCTACAGAGCCATCAGAGTAGAAAAGAGGAGGGGAAGATGATGAGGTAAAGTTGTTAGAAAGGTTTTTGGCAAGGTGCCAGAAGGAGTGGGAAGTATCTGAGTTGGAGAGTTGAGAGCATTTAGTACGGATGAAATTATTTTTAGCATGGCGAAGAACAGATTTAGCACGTTTCGGGGCAGAAACGTATAAAAGATGTGATTCAGGGGTGGGTTGGCTCCGGTACCTTTTATAGACTCCCTTCTTGTTCCGGACAGCATCAGAACAAGCGTGATTAAACCAAAGATTTCTTGCATTAGTCAGAGGATATGAGAAAGGAATGTATGCTTCCATCTGGGAGAGAATAACCTCCGTAATGCACAAGGCACACTCAGATGGCTCCCGGCCATGGAAGCAATAATCATTCCAGGGAAAATCAAAGAAGTACTGCCTGAGGGCCTCCCAATCCGCAGCTCCAAAGTGCCACAGAGGACGTTTCTTTGTAGGGTCCACAGGCTGTACCAGAGCGACAGAACAGGCTGAGGTGATCAAGTTGTGATCGGAGGAGCCCAACGGAAAGAAAAGTTTAATAGTGTAAGCAGAAGGATTAGTAGTGAGGAAGAGATCAAGTATGTTGGACCTCTCTCTGAGGCAGTCAGGGATACGGGTAGGGTGCTGTACAAGCTGCTCTAGGTCATTAAGGGTAGAAAAGGTGTAGGCTAGTTCACCAGGTGGATCAGCGAAAGGAGAAGAGAGCCAAAGGTGGTGGTGAACATTGAAATCTCCTAGAATGGAGATTTCGGAGAAAGGAGATAAGGATAGAATGTGTTCCATCGTAGAAGTAAGATAATCAAAGAATTTTTGGTAGTCAGTAGAATTAGGAGATGAGTAAACAGCGCAGATATATTTAGTCAGAGAATGACAGGAAAGTAGAAGCCAGAGTGTAGAGAATTCAGTAGAATCGAGTTCAGGAACACGAGAGCAAGATAAGTCGTTGCGTATATATACACAACAGCCACCTTCGGGTGCGAAATGAGTATAGAGAAAGTAGGAGGATACAGAAAAGGGTCTGCTGTCAGTTGCTTCAGACAGCTGAGTCTCAGTTAGAAAAAAAAAAAGGTGAGGTTTAGAGGAGAGGTGGTGCTCAACAGAGCGAAAGTTGGAGGAAAGGCCACGAATGTTGCAGAAATGAAGAAGAGAGTCAGACAGTGGTTCCAGGCGGCTCGAGTCGTCACCGGGAGAGGGGCTGAAGGTGGGGGCATTTATGGTCCTCCCCCCTGGGGACTCCGAGGCCACATGTAGTACTACCATGATTTTTTAAATTTTGGAAATGGAAGTGTAATGTGTACTGTGCACGTAGATTGGTGTTGATAGAGAAACTTTTACTAGAGAGCATGCTGGCCTACTCTCTGTCTACACACACACACACACACACGCACACACACACACACACACACAGTTAGAAAACACAATGACAAGCGCTCACTACCAAGGCCACTCACAAATCTCCCTTCCTTCCTTTTCATGGGCTCAGGAGTTCACTCAAGGGCTCTGGTGTACAAGCAAGGGCTCAGGTGTAAACGTAAGGGCTCAGGTGTACACGTATGGACTCAGGTGTACACTTATGGACTCAGGTGTACACATACTGGCTCAAGTGTACACTTTAAAGGCTCAGCTATTCACGCAAGGGCTTAGGTGTTCACGCAAGGGCTCAGGTGTTTTGGTGTCACTTCCCCTCACCTTGATATATATACTTTTTTTTTTTTTTACATTGACGCCTTTTCGGTCAGTTACGATAGAGATGGATGGCTTGACGCAACTCTGTGTGTGTGTGTGTGCGTGTGTGTGTGTGTGTGTGTGTGTGTGTGTGTGTGTGTGTGTGTGTGTTTGTGTGTGTGTGTGAATATAATAAACCACATGCAGGGCGGAACTATTAGAGAGGTCAGACTGGATAATAATAATAATAATAATGATAATAATGATAATAATAATAATAATGATAATAATAATAATAATAATAATAATAATAATAATAATAATAATAATAATAATAAAATTGTGGTAGGTGGGAGCACTCACCATCCACTCACTAGATGTAGTGCTGCTGTCGGGTGTCTGCCCTTTCCTCTCCTCCATCCTTCTTTCCTTCCATCCTTTTCTGTCTTCCTTTCCCTCAATCTTTCCTCGTCCTTCTGCCTACAGGTAACTTTACACTCCCTCTTCTGCCTTTCTTTCCTTCATTCTTTCCTCTTCCTTCTGCCTGTGGGTGACTTTACACTCTCTCTTCCATCTTTCTTTACTTCATTCTTTCCTCTTTCTTCTGCCTGTGGGTGACTCTACACTGAGTTACAAGCCAAACGATTTATTGTACGCCAGGAAACCATTTACTACGCTGGGTGGTAACCGTATAACCAAATTTTGGCGCCTGGTGGTTTAATGGGTAATTATTGCGCTCCAATCAGATTGAGCCGGTGAAGGTTTATATCCAAGGGGTGGTTGGGGTTGATTGCTCATGTAATGCCACTCAGGGATGAATGAGGCTAGTCACTCTCATCTTAAATGTCGGGACCAACTGCCTAGCCCCGGGCTCCTACGCTCCTGATTGGGCAACGTAGGTTTGGATGATAGATAGATAGAATAATAATAATAATAATAATAATAATAATAATAATAATAATAATCCATCCATCCATCCATCCATCATCCAGTCCTACGTTGCCCCCATGAGGAGAGTAGGAGCCAGGGGTTAGGCAAGTTGGTTCTGAACATTTAAGATGAGAGATACCAGCCTCACTCATCCCTGAGTGGCATTACATGAGCAATGAACCCCAACCATTCCTTGGATATAAACCCTCGCCGACTCAATCCGATTGGAGCACCGTAATTACCCACTAAATAACCAGGCGCCAAAATTTGGTTATATGGTTACTACTCAGCCTAGTAAACGGTTTCTTGGTGTACAGGAAACAATTTGGCTTGTCACTCAGTGTAGAGTCACCCACAGGCAGAAGGAAAAGGAAAGAATGAAGGAAAGTAAGACAGAAGAGGATGAAAGGAACGAAAGATGGAGGAGAGGAAAGGGCAGACACCCGAGAACAGCACTACATCGAGTGAGTGGACGGTGAGTGCCTCACACCTACCACCAAATAATAATAAAATAAATAAATAAATAAATAATAATAATAATAATAATAATAATAATAATAATAATAATGGTAAAAATTCTCTTCTTGCAACACCAAGTACACAACATTGCTCTGAGTTTATCAAGTAAAAACAGCGCTTATTTAAATATTGAAAAAAAAAATATATATATTGCAATATTGAAAGTACACGCTCTATGCTTCATTTTTATGTGTGGTATGGGTGCTATTTTTTTTTTTTTTGGGGGGGGGGAGCAGTATAGTTAAATGATACTGAATTTAACTTAGTATAATTGTATTTCTTGGCTGGGAAATAGAAATAACCGGAATATTGTGTGAAGGTGAAGTTATATAAATTTAGTTATGGAGAATGCGGTAAGGCTAGAAGAAGGTGGACTTACGTGGTAAATGAGTGCGTGAGTCGCGTACTCTCATCAGTTAAGGAAGCTCCCTAACACCTCTTTCTAAGGGATTTATTTTGCTTTTACATTACTCTCGTCTTCTATCATCATAACATCACCAGCATTAGTAAAGCACAAATTGATATCACCCAGCCGGATTAAAAAATAAATCGCTAAGGAAGAGGTGCTAGGGACAAAGGATTATAAGAGCTAAGGAGGAAAGTGACCTGACAAGCGATCGAGCTGGATGGATGAATTTTGTATGGAGAAGTGTATGATTAGAGGCTGGCATCTCTGAACATAATAGTTGAATTGATTTAGTCGGATAGATGGAGGGGAAGAGAAGGAAGGGGAGACCGAGGATTAGATGAGGGGATGGAATGGAGAGGTATATGAGTGAGGGTGTGTGAGTTGGGGGGAGGGCAGTGTAATGGCAGGGGACAGGGCGACATGGATGTGATTTGTTTGTGGCCACCTCTTACGGGATAAATGGACTTGAGGCTCTTTGTGGACAAAGTTGTATCTACCATGTAAAGCCAGGATTCCGGGGGCTTGATTGGTGAGTGAATGGGAGTGTAGCTCATTTATTTGGGCAGATTTTGCTTATCATCTCATAATTTTTATCCATTTTTTTTTTTTTCTGCTTCTCTGGACCCTATCTCATCCTACCTTACTAGGACGTGTGGATGATGATGCCTATTTATAACTTTTTTACAACCTTATGTTCTTATACCTCAAGTCGATAAACTTTTCTTAAAAACACAGAAAAAGCCTTATTTTTCTCAGTTTTAAAAAAGGTCACCTCAAACTAAAAAATTCGATTTTTGCAAGTGTATATTTACATGTAAAATAATAATAATACTAATAAATAATAATAATAACAATAATAATAATAATAATAATGAAAATAATAATAATAATAATAATAATAAACAGAGCTGATACAAATGCAATAATACTTAAAATCACTGTTTATTACCTCGAATAATTCTAAGTTGCAGTTTGGCTTTGTTTCTGCAGGCAGCATAAAGTTCCTGCATCACTTTGATTGCACGTTCTGCACACTGATTACTTCTTGGTATCTTGAGTACGGATGGCTCCTGCTTCAAGTGATTCTGCAATGAGTTTAGTGCTTTGTAAGGTTTCAATAGTTCCAACAAGAATCTTGAAGTCATTTTCATTGTACTGTACATATGATTAGTAAACGAGTACTCTGCCCATTCATACCGGTTCGAAATGAATCTGCGTATCTTCTCCAAAGTCTTCCTTGTTGTAGGTATAAGAATGAATGCAAGGATGGCGAGAATCGCTCTTGAATTCCACCTTGCATTACTGATATTTGGAATTTTGTAAAAGTTAATTAAAGGAAAATGCCCCCTTTCTTCAAAGAATTTAAACACTCGTATTAAATGGTACAAAAACTTCATGTCATCTCTCCATTCTGACTTATGATGGATCTCTTCTGTTCCATTAACAAACTGTGTTTTTAGTTTTTCATAATTCTTTATTAGTTGAGACACAAATGGATATTCGATGTTTGGAGAATTGGTGGTGTCACACCAGAATGTGATGCTGACAACCGATAAATTGTGGCTTGTTGAAACTCTTATCCGAGAACATTTGTTGTAATTTGACAACAACTCCACTCTTTTTCCCAGTGTTAACTCTAGTTGTATCAACAATTATCATTTTGATTGTATACCCTAAGTTGTATTCAACAATAACTTTTCAATTCCTTCAGCAATAGTTTCAGCCTTGCCATTTTCCAAATGCAGTGCATCCAATTTTATTTTGATTCTTTCATTTTTAAGTAGTGCTACCTGGTTCTCATTTTCATCAATCCGCTTTCCACTGAAATGTAAAGACCATGTTTCCAACTGTAACTTTTCAATCATTTCCTCCTTCAGTGTAGCAGCCTCTTTGTATATTGAATTGTAAATTGCTGCTTGACTTGGAGCTGGAATGTCAGTACCATCATGTGACAATTGTTTGCAAATTTTAGCAGCTTTATTTGTCGATACTCCAGCAGATGTCACCAAGTGAGTTGCAACTTTACTTCTGTTGTGTGTTCTGGTTGGTGGATGATTAGCCTCATCATCCTTATAGTCGCTGTCATCAGATTCAGTGCAACTACCACTAGATGAAAGCTCGTAAGATGTTGATGGTAATATAGGTTCATCAGGCAGTTTTCGTTTTTTTTTTTTTTTTTTTTTTTTTTTTTTAAGGTGAATGGTTTCCTTACTTGCAACTTGACCTATAGAGTACCGTACTTCTCCTTTGCTTTGCACTTGTAGGTGGTAGAGTTGTTTATCATCAGTGGATAACCATTGACCATTTACATCATCGTAAGATTTTAGCACCTTGTCAAGCCTTGCCTGTATTGCTTGATCTGACACATATGGAAAGTTCAGTTTATTCTCCCATAATTTTGTAACATCTTTGGAAATTTCGACTATTTGCTCTTTTCTAAATTTGAATTTTGCTCCAAGAAACAAGTAACGTCCAACAATTTGCATTTGGTTTGGCATTCTGCATTTTTCTTCTAATGAAGATTCTTCTAAAGGCACAATTCCACTTCTATGTGACTGCTGGAACCACACCAACTTATTGGTCCAGACATCCTTGTTCTTCTGTACGACAGTATCATTTCTTTTGTGCGACATCATGCTTATCTGAAAAACAAAAATATTTAATATATAACAGTAACACACTAAGCAATTATTTTGCTGACTGTTCACCTGCAAACTGCGAAGATATTAGATGCTGAAAACTGCGTCCCGTTTTATAATATTTAGATTATTCTAGAATGTTCTAAACAATGTTAAACCATACTAGAACGTTACAGACTGTTCTAGAAAGTTCTATGCGATTTTAAAATCTTATGTGCAAGTCTATAAAGGTATTCGAAATCTATATAAAGATTAAGAATGTGATAAAACTTGCGTGTGGTAACGTTAAATATGTTAATCCATTTTTTTTATTTGGGGGTTACCTTTTTTTTAACAAAGGAGTAAGATTGTTTTCCTTTGTTTTTAAACAAAAGTTCGTCAATTTATGATACAGGCTACCTTTTATTGGAAAAAAAAAAAGTTATAACAATAGTGTGTGTGTGTGTGTGTGTGTGTGTGTGTGTGTGTGTGTACGTAAGCATTGTATAAGCGTCTATTTAAGTGTCGTAACATTTTGAAAGTGGATGAAAAGTAGGATTCAGACTAATTCACCTTTATAAACGTCACTTCAATTCCTGGCAACATTGGTTCATGTGTAATCAGGGCAGAGTTATCGGTGTTTTCAATGGGGTATTCACGTTATCTTCAAAGCCTCGGAATATATAGAACGTTTGATTTTATTCTTATCTGTAATATTTCCTTATCTTTGTTCCTCCCTCATTCTCTTTCCGTCTGTGTCTTTGCCTCTGTCTGTCTGTCTGTCTGTCTCTCTCTCTCTCTCTCTCTCTCCCTCTTGTTTACTTTTCATTTACTGTTTTAGTGTTCAGTAAACTTTTATTTTTGTTTTCTTCGTTATGTCTGTCATAAGTTGTAGCTACTTCACCTCTGTCTCTGTCTCTAACTCTGTCTGTCTGTCTGTCTGTCTCTCTCATTTAATCTTGCTTTACTAACTCCAAGTTCTTTTTTCCTCCTCCTCCCTTACTAACCTAGCCTATCTCATTCTTAACTTTCATCTAAATTGTATATCTTCTTCCTGTTTCTTTAGATAAAATATTCTTTATGTTGTTTTAAAACAAATAAAATACCTTCCCTTCTATATCTCTATTTTATTTACTTTCTCCCTCTTCCTTGTACTGCTTACCTTCAAATTCTTTTTTTGTTTATTTCTTTCTTGTCTTGTAATTTTATCGTTCATTTTTATACCCTTTTTCTGTTTCATCAACTCTATGTCTATTTCTTTTGTCTGTCAATGTGTCTGCTAAATTTTTGTCTCTCTGTCTACATTAATTGTCTCAATTTTATTAACTATCTGCATCTTCGTCTTTTTTCTGTCTCTCAATAGTTTTTTTCCCTCTATTTCTGTATTTCACTAGCTTATTATTCTCTTTCTGTGTCTTTCTCATTTTATTCTATTCTATTTGCCGCATTCATTCACTATTTTTCGTATTTCGAGATCTCCTTTACATTATATTTCTGTCTCTCACTCGCCTCTTTCCCAGTTTCTGTTTCTTTGTCGCTGTCATTATCTATTTTTCTGTCTCGGTCGTCTTTTTATTCTGTTCTGTCTTTCAGTCAGTCTTTTTCAGTCTCAGTCTCTGTCTCTATCTCTTTTCTAATTTTGTGTCCCAGGTGCTGTCTCTTTCCTGTTTTGTATATCCGTCTCTCTCTCTCTCTCTCTCTCTCTCTCTCTCTCTAAGTCCACGTCTTTTTCTATTTATGGCTTTCTGTCGCTGTCCTTTCTGTTGCTATCTCTATCCCTCAGCCGCTGTCCCTTTCTCTGTCCCTCTGCTCCCGCCCTCCTCCCTTATCTAGTCTCTCTTTAATGTGTCTCAGTTCTGTTCTCGCCTTCACCTTTCTTACTGGCTCCACGTCTCTTATCTTATTTCTCTCTCTCTCTCTCTTTCTCTCTCTCTCTCTCTCTCCAGCAAGAAAGAGGCAAGGCATAAACTTAAAAAGGGAAGAGAGAGAGAGAGAGAGAGAGAGAGAGAGAGAGAGAGGAGGGGGGGGAGAAACGAGGAAAGGCAATCTAAGGGGAGCTGTTAGGCGAGGGGAGAAAAAGGAAGAGAAATTTACAGTGGAAAATGGAGAGCGGAGGTAGAGGAGGGAAAAGGAGGGGAAGGAGGAGAGAGGAGGGAGGGGAGGGGAGGGGGGAAAGACGTTAAAGTGGAGAAAGGATTGATGGACGAGAGAGAGAGAGAGAGAGAGAGAGAGAGAGAGAGAGAGAGAGAGAGAGAGAGAAAGAGAGAGAGAGAGAGAGAATTAGTGCCAATATGAATGTGAATTTATAAGTGCGAATGAATGAGTGACTGTGTATGAGTTGGAGCTTGTGTGTGTGTGTGTGTGTGTGTGAGAGAGAGAGAGAGAGAGAGAGAGAGAGAGAGAGAGAGAGAGAGAGAGAGAGAGAGAGAGAGAGAGAGAGAGAGAGAATAAAGAGATATGCATGTGCGATAAAGTGTGTATACATCTATGTGGGAATCAGTGTGAGAGGGTAGGAGTGTGTGAGAGTGTGGGAGTGAGCATAAGCGTGAACATCAGTAGAAACAGAGACAGTGAGCGTAAGTATTTGCCAGAGAGTAGATAGGGAGAGATAACAGATAAGAGGAAGAGTATTTGATGTGGAAGCTTGGGAAGGTCTTGAGTGATGTGTATGGAGAATGACGAGAATGATTAGGGTAGCAAGATATTAAGAATTCTCTCTCTCTCTCTCTCTCTCTCTCTCTCTTATAACAACAAATATGCACAAAATCAAGCATGGTAAACACCCACCCACCCACCCACACACACACACACACACACACACACACACACACAACAAAGAGTACTTGTCACATGGGAGTTGACGAAGAAATGAGCTTTGCCGTATGTGTGTGTGTGTGTGTGTGTGTGTGTGTGTGTGTGTGTGTGTGTGTGTGTGTGTGTGTGTGTGTTCTCGAGTATGTATATCTGAGCTAAAACTTTACCTTTGTTTATATAGCGATCTCGTGACATATTTAATTTTATCTATCTATTCATCCAGCAGTCCTTAAGATTAGTATATCACCTATCAGTCCATCTATCTATCTATCTATCTATCTGTCTATCTATCCATCTGTCTATCTATGGTTGCTGTGTCAGGGTGAAATCAGGATGAACTTTTTTGTTACTAAATCCTTGATGCCTCTCACCGTACCTGTCTCCTCTTTTCTTCTTTCCTGCACACCTGTCTACCTACCTACCTACCTGCCTGTCTCCCTCTCTGCCTACCTCTCTGCCTGCCTTTCTGACTCCCTATATGCATGGCTTTCTGTCTTCCTCTCCTTCTGCCTAACTCTTACCTTGCTCCATACCTACATGCCTTTCTACCTGCCTGCCTCCCTGCCGGCACACCTGTCTGCCTCTCTGCTCGCCTTCCCACCTGTCTGCCTCCTTTAATGTCTGGCTGTCTCTGCCTCTTAATTCACCATCTTTTCTCCATCTGTGAGTCTGCCTACCTGCCTCTCACCCTGCCTGACTCTTCTAGGATCTTCCTGTCAAATTGTCCCTCTCCCTTACTGTCATTTTTGCCTCTCTCTCTCACCCCCTCCCTCCTTCTCTCCCTCCACCCCTCCTAGCCTGTGTATCTACCTACATATCTATCTCCTTGCCTTCCTGTCTCTCTGTCTCAGTCTATCTGTCTATCTAATATTAATCCCGCCATGCGTCTCTACCCATAAATATATCCTTCCCTGCATCTATC
>NC_137057.1:34559732-34574991 GCF_032717465.1 Coenobita brevimanus
AGCTAATTATTTTCCTTTTATATCTTTAATCTATTTTCTGTCAATCTTCCACTTCCTTGCACTGTTTACCCTCTTATATTTTTTTGTCCCTGTTCTGTAATTTTAACCTCCATTTCAATAACTCTTTTCTGTTTCATTAAGTCTTTGTCTGTCTCCTTAGTCTGTCAATGTGTCTGCTAAATTTTTGCCCATCTGTCTATATTAACCGACTCATTTTTATATCCCGTCACCATCGTCGTCTCCTTTGTCTTTGTCTCTCAGTCTCTTTCTTCTTCGATTTCTGTATCTCACTAGCTTATTCTTCTCTTTCTGGGTCTTACTCATTTTCTCATTTCTGTTTGTGGCTTTCATTCACTTTTTTCCCATTTCGATTTCTACTTTGTATTGTGTTTCTCTCAGTAGCTTTCTTTCCCTATTTCTTTTTCTCAGCCGCTGTCCTTCTCTATTTTTCTGTCTCGGTCGTCATTTTTCTTTCGTATTCTGTCTTTCAGTCACTGAGTTTTTCTGTCTCTGTCTGTCTCTACCTCTTTTCTATTTCTGTATCCCAGGTGCTGTCTCCTTCCAGTTCTGTATATCGCTTTCTATCTCTCGAAGTCCACGTCTTTTCTCGATTTATGCTCTGTCTCTGTCCTGTTCTGTTGCTGTCTCTGTCTATCAGTCGCTGTCATTTGCTCTGTCCCTCTTCTCCCTCACCCTCCATCCTCCCTTATATAGTTTTTCTATTGTAAGTTTCAGTTCTATTCTTACCTTCACCTTTCTTGCTGGCTCTACATCCCTTATCTTATTATTATCTTGACCCTCTCTCTCTCTCTCTCTCTCTCTCTCTCTTTGTCCCCATTATTATCAACATATTCTTCTTCGTCCTCCTCCTCCTCCTCCTCCTCCTCCCCCATCATCATTATCATCATCATCATCATCACCATCTTCTCCTCGTCGTCGTCCTGCTCCTCCTCATTATTATCATCATAATCATCCATCCCCTCCTCCATCTCCTCCTCCTCCTCCTCCTGCTGCTGCTCCAACTTTATCATCCTGTCACCTTTTCCCTTTCATACCTCCTCCTTCTCCTCCTCATCATCACCATCAATATTATCATCACAATCACCTATCCCCTCCTCCTTCTCCTCCTCTTCCTCCTCCCCCAACTTTATCATCCTTTCTCCTTTTCCCTTTCATACCTCCTCCTCCTCCTCCTCCTCCTCCTCCTCCTCCTCCTCTCCCAGCTCCACATGTTTCCTGATCCATCTAATACTTGTGGATCTCGCTTCTGTATCTCATCATCATTTAGACTATTTTTGTTGGGCCAGGGTCAAATTTGGACGAGGTAAAAATGGATACAAGGGAGAGTGGATGTATGAGGGGAGTATAAGGCAATGAGAGAGAGAGAGAGAAAGAGAGAGAGAGAGAGAGAGAGAGAGAGAGAGAGAGAGAGAGATTCATACTACAATCTTTCAACTTAATGACACAATGCTAATTTGATAAAATAAAATAAGACATACATACATACATACATAAACACATACATACATACATATGCTTTCATACATACATACATGCATACATACATAGCCGGACAGAAAGACATACAGACAAGAAAGGAGGAGAAGGTGGGAGAGGTAGAAAGTAAGGAACAGAAAGATATGAAACAGAAAATAGAAGAGGAAGAGAACGAGGAGGAGAAAGAGCACTCAGACAAGGAAGCAACGAAGGAGAAAACAAGAAGGCAACGGGGAAGAGAATATGGACTGAAGAAGAGAGTAATAATAATAGTAATAATAATAATAATAATAATAATAATAATAATAAAAATAATAATCATAATGGTAATAATAATAATAATAACAATAATAAGGAGAAGAAGAAGAAGAAGAAGAAGAAGACTGTACTTGGAAGTGGAGGTGGTGGAGTGAGATGAGAGGAGAGAGGGATGCCAGCAAATGGAAACATCTCTTTCTCTCTCTCTCTCTCTCTCTCTCTCTCTCTCTCTCTCTCTCTCTCTGTATGTGTGTGTGTGTGCGTGTGTGTGTGTGTGTGTGTGTGTGTGTGTGTGAAGATAGTAAACCATAAGCAAGTAAGAGTGGATAATAATAATAATAATAATAATAATAATAATAATAATAATAATGATAATAAAAATAATAATAATAATAATAATAATAATAATAATAATTTTATAATCATAATAATAACGAATAATAAAAATAAAAATTATTTCCTTGCATCACCAAATACATAACACTCAGCAGCGTTTGAAATGAAATAAAAACAGCGCGTATTGCAAAAAAAAAAAAAAAATGCAGTGTTGAAATTATATGCTCTTTGCTGCATGTTGTCGTGCGGTGTGGCTCTTAACCTTTTTTTTTTTTTTTTCTTTTTTTTTTTTGAGCAGCACTTCAAAATGAAACTGAATTTAATTTAGTATAATATTTCTTGTCTGGGAAAGAGAGATGATGGGAATATTGCGTGATGGTGAAGTTATACACATTTAGTTGTGGGGGATGTGGTAGGGCTGGAAGAAGGTGGACTGATGTGGTAAATGAGTGTGTGAGACACGTATTCTCATCGGTTAAGGAAGTTCCCTGACACTTCTATCTAGGCGATTTATTTTGCTTATACATTGCTATTGTCTTTTGTAGTGCTTAAATCATTATAATGTCACCAGCATTAGTAAGGTACAAATTGATAACAACCAGCCGGGTTCAAAAATAAATTGCTAAGGAAGAGGTACTAGGGACACAGAATCATAAGAGATAACAAGGCGAGGGAGCTGACAAGCGTTTGAGCTGGATGGATGAATTTTAAATGGAGACGTGTATGATTAGTGCTTCGCGTCCCTTAAAATAATCTTGGAATTGATTTAGATAGATGAAGAGGGAGAGAGGGAAGGGGAGACTGAGGATGAGATGGAGGAATGGAGTGGAGGGGTATAGGAGAGAGAGGGTGTGAGTTGGAGGGAGGGCAGCGTAATGGCAGGGAACATGGCGACATGGAGGTGACTTGTCTGTGGCCACCTCTTACGGGATAGATGGACTTGAGGTTCTACGTGGACGAAGTTGTATCTATATGTATCAGGAGGAGCCAGGATTCCAGGGGCTTTATTGGTGAGTGAATGGCAGCGTGGCTTATTTAATTGGACAGATATTGGTTAGTATCTCAAAATCTTTATCCTTTTTTTTTCTGGTTTTGTGGACCCTATCTCACCCTACCGTACAAGGACGTGTGGATGATGATGCCTATTTGTGTGTGTGTGTGTGTGTGTGTGTGTGTGTGTGTGTGTGTGTGTGTGTGTGTGTGTGTGTGTGTGTGTGAGTGTACTTGATCTTTGTATAAGTGTCTATGTAAGTGTCGTAATATTTTCAGAGTGGATGAAAAATAGGATTCAGACTAATTCACCTTTATGAACGTCACTTCAATACCTGGTCAACATTGGCTCCTGTGTAATCAAGGCAGAGTTATCGGTGTTATCAGTGGGGTATTCATGTTAGCTTCAAAGCCTCGGAATATATAGAACGTTTGATTTGATTCTTATCTGTGTTATTTCCTTATCTGTGTTCGTCCATCGTTCTCTTTCTGTCTTTGTCTCTGCCTCTGTCTGTCTGGCTGTCTGTCTTTCCGTCTGTCTGTCTGTCTGTCTGTCTGTCTGTCTGTATGTCTCTCTCTCGCTCATCTAATCTAATCTTGCATTACTAAATCAAAGTTCCTTTTTTTCCTCCTCCTTCCATACTAACCTAGCCTCTCTTTTCCTCATCTTTCAACTAAATTTCCTTCTTCCAATTTCCCTCGGTAAAAAAATTCCTCTGTGTTATTTTAAAGCTAATTACTTTCCTTCTATATCTCTAATTTATTTTCTGTCTTTCTTCCTCTTCCCTGCACTGTTTACCCTCTTATTCTTTTTTTTTTTTAATTTCTTCCTTGTCTTGTAATTTTATCTTCCATTTCTATATCCCGTTTCTGTTTCATTGTCTGTGTCTCTCTCTTTTGTCTGTCAACGTTTCTGCTAATTTTTTGTCCATCTGTCAATATTAATTATTTCATTTTTATTTCCTATCTCCATCTTCGTCTTCTTTCTTTGCCTTTCATTCGCTTTCTTCTTCAATTTCTGTATCTCACTGTCTTATTTTTCTCTTTCTGGGTGTTACTCATTTTCTCTTTTCTATTTGTAACTCTCATTCACTTTTTATTTCCTCTCTCGATTTCTCCTTTGTACTCTATTTCTGTCCCTCAGTCGCCTTATTTCCCTACTTCTTTCTCTCAGTCGCTGTCCTTGTCTAGTTTTCTATCTCGGTCGTCATTTTCACTATTCTGTCTTTCAGTCAGTTTTTTCTGTCTCTAACTCTAGCTCTTTTCTGTTTTTGTATCCCAGGTGCTGTCTCTTTCCAGTTCTGTATATTCATTTCTCTCTCTCTCTCGAAGTCCACGTATTTTTCGATTTATGGTTCTGTCGCTGTCTTTTCTGTTGCTGTCTCTGTCTCTCAGTCGCTGTCTTTTTCTGTCCCTCTGGTCCTTCTCCTTCCCTTCCTCCATACCCAGTCTTTCTTTAATGTGTTTCGGTTCTATTCTTGCCTTCATCTTTCTTCCTGGCTCCACTTCCCTTATATTTATCTTGACTCTCTCTCTCTCTCTCTCTCTCTCTCTCTCTCTCATCATTATCATCAACATATTCTTGTTCGTCGTCGTCGTCGTCTTCACCCCCCCCTCCTCCTTCTCCTCCTCCTCCTCCTCCTCCTCCTCCTCCTCCTGCTCTTCCCTCTTCCCCCTTCCTCCTCCTCTCCCAGCTCCACATGTTTCCTGCTCCATCTAATAATTGTGGATCTCGCTTCTGTATCTCATCATCATTTACAGTATTTTTGTTGGGCCAGGGTCAAATTTGGACGAGGTAAAAATGAACATAAAGAATGGATGTATGAGGGGATTATAAGGCAGTTAGAGAGAGAGAGAGAGAGAGAGAGAGAGAGACTGACATCACCATCTTTCAACTTAATTACACCATACCAACGATTACAAAAAATAAAATATACATAGATACATACATATATACATATACATACATACACTCACACATACATACATACATACAAAAATACTTACCGGTACATACATATACTTTCATACATACATACATGCACACATCCATAGCCAGCCAGCCAGCCAGAGAGACAGACATGAACAAAGAAAAAGAGGGAGAGGGCAGAAAGCAAGGATGAGATAGAAAGAGAATAGAAAAGAGGAGGAGAAGGAGGAGGAAAGGACGTGAAGAAGGAACAGGAGAAGGAAAACAAAATAGAAGACGAGGAAGAGAAAATGGACTTAAGATGAGAGTAAAAACAGAACAAAAGGAGAAGAAGAAGAAAAAAGAAAGAAAGAAGAAGAAATGAAGAGGAGAAGGAGAAGGAGGAGGAGGAAGAGGAGGGAAAGACTGCTTTGAAGTGAAGATGGTGGAGTGAAATATGAGGAGCGAAAGAGGCAGGCAAATGGAAACTTATTTTCTCTCTCTCTCTCTCTCTCTCTCTCTCTCTCTTATAACAAAAAATACGCACAAAATCAAGCATGGTAAACACACACACACACACAACAAAGAGTAGTGTGCCACATGGGAGATGACGATGAAATGAGCTTTGCCGTGTGTGTGTGTGTGAGTGTGTGTGTGTGTGTGAATATTACGTGCTTGTGTTTGTACCTTGTTTTGTGTGTTTTCGTTTGTTTGTGTCAGTATTTGTGTCGCTGTGTGAGAGTAAATGTGTGTGTGTGTGTGTGTGTGTGTGTGTGTTCCGGAGTATGTATATCTGAGCTCAAACTGTTCCTCTGTTTGGATAGCGATCTCTTGACTTATATTTATTTTTATCTATCTATTTATCCAGCAGTTCTTAAGATCGGTATATCACCTATCAGTCCATCTATCTATCTGTCTATCTATCTATCTATCTATCTATCTATCCATCTGTCTATCTATGGTTGCTGTGTCAGGGTGAAATCAAGATGAACTTTTTTGTTACTAAATCCTTGATGCCTCTCACCGTACCTGTCTCCTCTTTTCTTCTTTCCTGCACACCTGTCTACCTACCTACCTACCTGCTTGTCTCCCTCTCTGCCTACCTCTCTGCCTGCCTTTCTGACTCCCTATATGCATGTCTTTCTATCTTCCTCTCCTTCTGCCTAACTCTTACCTTGCTCCATACCTACCTGCCTTTCCACCTGCCTGCCTTCCTGCCGGCACACCTGTCTGCCTCTCTGCTCGCCTTCCCACCTGTCTGCCTCCTTTAATGTCTGGCTGTCTCTGCCTCTTAACCCACCATCTTTTCTCTATCTGTGAGTCTGCCTACCTGCCTGTACCTGCCTCTCTGCCTCTCACCCTGCCTGACTCCTCTACGACCTACCTGTCAAAATGTCCCTCTCCCTTCCTGTCATTTTTGCCTCTCCCTCATCCCCTCCCTCCTTCTCTCCCTCCACCCCTCCTAGCCTGTGTACCTACCTACATATCTATCGCCTTGCCTTCCTGTCTCTCTGTCTCTGTCTATCTGTCTATCTAATATTCATCCCGCCATGCGTATCTATCCATAAACCTATCTTTCTCTGCATCTTTCTATCGCCGTCACCAGCATAACATACTGTCCATCTCTGTAGCCTCCCTTCCCATCACCTCACTAATGGAATAATATTTACCCTTCACACCCCACGCCCGTGCCAGGCAGGAAGGCAGGTGGAGGATGGAAGCAGGGGGAAGGCAGGGGTGTGGAAGGATGAGGAGAAAGGTAGAGAGGGTGTTAAAGGTGTAGGGAGGTATGGAGGAAGGTAGGGAGAGAGGCAAAGGGAAGGCAGGGTTATGGGTCGATGGGGAGAAAGGTAAGGAAGGTGGTAAGGGTGTAGAAAGGTAAGGAGGAAGGGAAGGAGAGAGGCAAAGGGAAGGCTGGAGTATATGGAGGTGGGGAGCAGGGTAGGGGAGCCAGGGGTGTATAGGGATAGGGTGAAAGGCAGGGTGGGTGGCAAGCAGTGATATGCAGGGGTGTGAAGAGATAGGCTGGGAGGAGATAAGAGTGTGGGAGGGTTGAAAGGTAGGGAGGGAGGCGAGAAAGGACGAAGTGGAGGAGAGAGAGGGAGGAGAGATGATAATGAGAGAGATACGAAGTCAGAGAGGAAAGAGGTTGAGAGGAAGATAGAAGGCACAGAGGTTAGGCAGGAAGGCAGGCAGGCAGAAGAAATAGGAAATAAGTAGCGACGCAGCAGCGGGGGGAGGGAGGAAGGCAAAGGTTAAGGAAGAGAGAGAGAGAGAGAGAGAGAGAGAGAGAGGGAGGCAGGGACAGACAAGAAAGGAGAAGCAGATAGGAGGGAAGGATGGGGTGAAGGAGGTAGAGAATGAGGCAGTTGAATAAGTTGAAGTAGAGAGGAAGGTAGAAAGGAAGGAAGAGAGGAAAGTCAGTCAAGGAGAAAGGAAAGGAGGTAGGACGAGACACAAGGAGGTAGGCAGACGGGCAGGCAGACAGGTAGGCAGGCAGACAGGCAGGGAGACAGGTAGGAATCAGACAGGCAGGGAGACAGGTAGGCAGGCAGACATGTAGGCAGGCAGACATGTAGGCAGGCAGACATGTAGGCAGGCAGACATGTAGGCAGGGGCAGGCGGGAAAGGATAGAAAGGTAGGGTGAGGGGAGTAAGGAATTTGGTAACAAAATACTCAAAGCTGACTTAACCCCTGTACGTGAAAACTGGAAGATAGATAGATAGACAGATAAATAGATAGACAGATAGATGGATGGAGGGGTAGGTGGATGGATGGGTGGGTGAGTGTATGAATGAATGGTAGTATGGATGGATGGATGGTTAAATCAACAGATGGAAGTATGGAAGGAAAGTGACACAGAAAGTGAGAGATAGATATATAGATTTGGGAATAGATGGATAGATAGATAGATAGACATATAGGTGGGTAGATAGACAGATAGATAGATAGAAACAGGGGCAGAGAGAGAGGGGTGAAAGATAGAACAAACAAGAAAAACAAGTGAAGACATGTTGCCAATAACAGAGACACAGTGAAAACAAAGGCAAGAAAAAAGAGATACGTAGCCCGATGTAAAGAGAGAGAGAGAGAGAGAGAGAGAGAGAGAAGTGGGATAAAGTTTTTTTTTTTTTTTTTTAATTCAGCCCCAAACTTCCCCTTTCAATCCTCACAAATCAACCTAGCGCTCCCCTCCCCCCCTCCCACTCTCTGTCTGTCTGTCTGTCTGTCTGTCTGTCTCTCTCTCTCTCTCTCTCTCTCTCTCTCTCTCTCTCTCTCCCCCTCTCTCTAATGTATAGAGTAAGTCTTTCTATTAACATTAAAATCGGTGGGCCCCGTGGAGACTAAATCTGAGTGGCGTGTGTTTATGTGACTCTCTCTCCTCTCTCTCTCTCTCTCTCTCTCTCTCTCTCTCTCTCTCTCTCTCATAAAAACACCGCAGCTTCACGACTACCCAGTTTATTTCAGATATATTTTGTGTGTGTTTTTTCCACGTAAATATAACTAAGATAAATCAGTGCTCGAATGTTAGACTGATTGGTGTGTATGATTGGGGGATGCTTGGGAGTTTTTTCTGATTAGATGTGTGTGTGTGTGTGTGTGTGTGTGTGTGTGTGTCGATCAACTTCTCAGTAAGTCTTTCTATCTGCTTTGTCTTTCTCAGTCAGCCTCTCTCTTCCCCTCTTCTCTCTTATCCTCACAGATTTCCGTCTCTCTTTTTTCTTTACATTTCTTTTATCTGTCTCTGTTGATATGTTCTGTGTGTGTGTGTGTGTGTGTGTGTGTGTGTGTGTGTGTGTGTGTGTGTGTGTGTGTGTGTGTTTGGAATACTGCTAAAGCCTTCTGATACAACTGAACACTTCTGTTTTCATACAAATCCTTATTATGCAGAACTTAATGTTTCAATATTCATATGCAAAAATACGGTAGTTACTAAATGCTAATAACTAGGATTGGGGTTTCTGTCTATCTATCCATCCATCTCTGTCTGTCTGGCTTTGTCTATCTATCTACTTGTATGTCTGTCTATCTATCCGTGCATCTGTGTCTAACTATATATCCATCTTTTATCTATCTATATCTTTCCTTCGACATGCAGCTTTTATCTGCAGTTCTGTCATTATCTCTTATCCATCTGTCCATAAAAATATCGGCTTGTCTATCCATTTTTTTTCTTTTATCCATAAGCTTCTCTGTTTATCTGCCCATGTATCTATCTACCTGTTTTTCCCTGGCCATCCTTACTATCTATCTAACCATCTGTTGCCAGACGCCTTAATCCCATACGAGGTGGTACAAACAAATCGCCTCAACGTCGCCCTGTCTCCCGCCATTTCACTGCCCTGCTCCCAATTCACACACGACTCTCTCATATACCTCTCCACTCCATCCCGCCATCTCATCCTTGGCCTTCCCCTCCCTCTCTCCCCTTCCACCTCACTCACATACATTCTCTTCGTCAGTCTCTCACTCTCCATCCTCTCCACATGGCCAAACCACCACAGTGTGTTCCTCCTAACGCTTCCTATCACATCCACATCCACACCACAACGCTCCTTCACATCCTCATTTGTCAGTCTGTCTCTCCATGTGACTCTACAGGCTCCTCTCAAATAACTCAATTCCACTGCTCTCACTCTTGACTTGTGGTCTTCCAACAACGTCCAAGCTTCACTTCCATACGTTAGAGTTGGTATCACAACACCGTCATGTAATAATTTTCTCAATTCCATGCTCATTTTCCTGTTTCTTATCACTGCTCTCAAGGAGCCAGCAACCTTTCTTCCTTGTTGTACCCTTTCAAGCATTTCACCCTCTAAACTTCCATCCTTACTCATCACACTACCCAAGTTCTTAAACGTACTCACATTTTCCATTTCCTCATCATCCAACCTCACTGTACACTCACTGACTTCACCTCTCTCGAAGACCATAATTTTACTCTTCCCTACATTCACCTTTAGATTCCGTTTCTTACACACTCCCAAACTCATCCACCAAGCCTTGCAGCTCCCCTTCGTCTGCACTTAACAACACAGTATCATCTGCAAACAACAGTACAGGGAGATTCCAAACACTGCTCTCTCTCATTAGGGCCATTCCAACACCCAGTGCCCTACCTTATATCTCTTTTATAACCCCATCCATATATAGACTGAACACCCATGGAGACATGACAAATCTCTGTTTCAACCCAACCTTCAAATAGAAAACTTCACTCAGTTCACTATCCACACGCACTCCAGCCTTAGCACCCTCATACATACTCCTCACAGCATTCAGCAACTTCCCATCTATTCCATATATTCTTAATACTTTCCACAATCCTTGTCTATCCACCCTGTCATATACTTTCTCCAAATCCATGAAGGCCACATACGACTTCTTTCCCTACTCTAGAAACTTTTCAATTGAAGATCTAAGAATGAATATCTGATCTACACAACCTCTTCCTTACTACACAACATTCCTCACTATGAAAAATATTCCCAACTACAATTAATCCAGTTATCCTCCCTGTTAAATAATAACTCCTCTGCCAATGTATCCATCTACCTGTTCTACTTCTGACCCTCCGTCCTATGAAAAATAATCTCATCCCCTCTACAATAAATCCACTTCTCCAGACCCATACACCTTACAAGGATAAAAGAGGCAATTGGATGTTAAACTACTTATTTTTATTCTATTGAGTTAGGAAACATCATATTTAAAAAAGGAAGTCTGCACACAAAATTAGCATAAATTGTCAGTTTCGTCCTTGTTTAATCAAGCGCAGTCGACCAAAATAAGCATTCCACATTCTCTAGTGCTCTTATCGTTCACTCTTTTTTTTCCCCATCCATCATCCCTCATTTTTTTGTTACTCCCCTGTGTTCCTTTCACACTGTCCCCCTCTCTCCTCGCGCTCTCAGTCCGAGATTCATTTTTCATTCCTTGCTCTCATCAGCCCATTCCTCAACCACGTCAAGGTTGTAAAAAATGAGCATTACCTGTTTCTGGCTCAATGTCTTTCCCATGCATCTCTTACCTCGCCCACCATGTGATGAACGTGTAACTTGCTTCAGCTTCGGGTTTTATTGAAGCTTTTTGATCAATCTTTCTTGGGTTTGCGATATAAATCAACCTTTTACCGAGTTAGACTTTGTATGCTTGTCCATGAGTGGGGTCATTAAAAGGATTTTGAGTATTTCAGACTTGGTAAAAATTGTTTTAGGTTTTAATTCTGATTATTTTATTAAATGATTCGTGAAGCTTTTGATGAATTGATTCTTTGTGTCTGTGATATGGATCAGCCTTTTCCTTTAATTTTGTTTGCTTGTTCACTGGCAGAGTCCATATATGCATTTGTAATTTTTCCCGACTTTGCATTGTGATTGTCGTTTCATTCCACTTTAGTTCTGCAGATAATTAGGGAGCTTTTGATATTTTTTTTTAGTTTACGGTAGAGATTAAGCATTATCCTCCATTAGTTTTGTGTGCTTGTTCACTGACTGGGTTATATTAAATTTTGGGAGTATTTCTAACTTCGTGATATATTTTGGAGTTTGATTCTGCCTGTTTTGCTACATTGTTCGTAAAGCCTTTGTTAAACCTAATTCAAGTTTGCAGTAAAAATCAACCTTTTACATGTTGATTTTGTGTGCTTGTTCTCGAGGAGCTGTTATCTGGGGGAATGTTTGTCAATATTTCCCTAGCTTTGCTGTATGAATTAACGTTTCATTATATTACTTTATTGTATTTACGATGCTTTTAATTATTTTTTAGAGTTTTCTTATACATCAGCCATTTTATTTACCTTCTTATCCTCTTGATTTCATGTATGCTCTTTTCACTGAGGAGAGAGAAGAGAAACATTTAAGGAAGTATTTTTAACTTTGCAGTATTATAGAATCCTTGCCTTTGCCTTTGTCGTTATTATATTCTTGAGGTAATATAAAGTCTAATCCTGATTGAGTTAACTAATGTGTCACCCCTGTTCACTTGTTGATTTTCTGACCGTTTCATGGTCTGTAGTAAATATTTTATATCATTGATTTTTGTTGGCAGTATATTTTGGCTATTTATTTTATCCCAATCATCAGCATTTATGATATCTAATGAAACTTTTTTCGTTTTCAGGTAAGCATCAATCTTTTTCCACATTTCTTTTGTGTGCTTGTTGGCAAACAAAGCTGATATACATTTTGTTAGTATTTTTGACATTACCGTTCATTATAACATTTCATTTCTGTTCATTTTGGTGTTGCATTCGCAAATATTCACTTTTTGTTTTCTTAGTCTGCAGTTTAGAAACTTTCAACTTTGTTTTTGTTCTCTGTGTGGGGTTATTAGAATATTATTATTATCTTTTTACTTTGCCATTATATTTAGCACTCAGTTCAACCTGCTTTAACATTTTGTCTCATGAATCATCTTAGTCTGGATTGTATCGTATACATTAATTTTTGATACTGTTGGTTTGTGTTGGTTCCCAGAATTGAGTTAATAGATACAGTATTTTGTATTTTTGATTCTAACGCTATTAATTTGCCTTTTGATGCTATCTCACTTTGTTAATGTATACGTGAAGCATTTTCACAACTGATGAACCAATTTGAGTTTGCCAAATAGGTCGGGCATTATCTTGTTTCACCATTTTGTCTGCATTCGTGGAGTAGAATCCAGGGATGTTTGATTAATGTTTCTGATTTTGCAGTATGAATCAGTTTATTATTATTTTTCTTATTTATTTATCTATTATTGTTATATTATTTTATTTAAGTATTGTTGTTATCATTATTGTTATTAATATTATTATGTAAATGTATTATCATTATTATTATTATTATTATTATTATTATTATTGTTATGATTATTATTATTATTATGACGATGATGATGATGATGATAATGATGATGATGATGATGATGATGATCTACCTATCTATCTTATAGCCCGACGCCCTAATCCCGCAAAGGGTGGCCGCAGACAAAACGCCTCCAAGTCACTCTGTCACCCACCATTTGACTATTTCCTCCTTTACAACTCACTTCCCCCTCCCTCATATATATATATTTTTTTTTTTTTTTTGTTCGACTCGGGGCATAGGCTTCACAGCCTGCTATCAGGGCCCAGCAGTCCTCCCTACATACCATACACCTCTACATGTCACCAACTTCATGCTAACACCCACCGTCCATATTGAATACATGCTAAGGCTGTTCATTACAGGACTAGTGTATTGGTATTAATGGGGATAGTGTTACGGTATGTCAGTTCTCCTGGTAGATCAGTAAAGCCTGATTTAATAGAAAATTCAAATCAGCAAACTGTTCCCTGCCCCAGCCAGGGATTCCACCTCTCAACTCCATCCCTCCACACTCATCACTCGGTCTACCTCTCCCTCTCACTCCCTCCATCTCACCTACATACACCCATCTCAGGTAGTCAGTCTTTCATTCTCCATTCTCTCCACATGTCCAAACCTGCTCAGTGTATTTCTCCTAATCTTCCTCAACCACATCCACATCACCCCCACACCGTTCCTTGCTTCTTCATTCATCAACCTGTCCCTCCACGTCACTCCACATGCTCCTCTCAAGTAACTCATTTCCACTGCTCTCACTCTTGACTTGTTCCCCACTCTTGCAAGGTCCACGCCTCGATGATTCCATACGTCAGGGTGGGGATCACTGTACCATCATGCAGTGACTTCTTAACTTCCATACTGCCTCCCTATTTCTCATCATAGCACCAGTGTGTAACCTCCTTCCATCTTTGCTGTCCCATCTCACATGCCCCATCCCCCAAAGTTCCATCCTTACTCATCACACTACCCAAATGCTTGAATGCACTCACATTCTCCATATCCTCAGCATCCAACCCTCACTACTACATTCTGTGACTTCATTCCTCTCAAACACCATTAACTGCTTTTGTTTACACTTAACTTTCCAAGCTTCCTCGTCCTACACACTGTCCCAAATTCATTCACCAAATAACACAGCTCCCATTCATCTTCACTCAACAGTACTGCTTATAATTAATATTATTGATTGATTGACAACAACAACAACAACAAAAGCAACAACTACTACTACTACTAAAGCAGAAAAATTACCTCCAAACACTTGACCACCAAAACAAACATCAGCAAACTCTACAAAATACTAAACAGCATCACACTTTCCAACACCGCCAACCGCCCACACAATCACACGCTATACATCACAACAGACACCATTCCCTCAAACAAACATAACATAAGCAAACACTCTCATCAATCGCTTTTCCAAAAAGTCAGCCATCTAAACCCCACCATCCCGAAGACCGATGTATCATCTGGCAGCAAGAGACAGTTCCTCACAGACCCAGACTACGCCACTTTCGCCCTAGCCAGACGAAGCACATCATTAACAACCTCGAAGCACTCATCTGCCCTGTGGACCAGACAACATCAAGCAACATTCACATTAAACACCTTGGACCACACTGACATGCAAACACTCATAGCATATCCAAACTACAGTTACTCACACAACATAATACCCAACATCTGGAAGCATGGCATTATCATCACTATCCCTACGACCAACAAAGACCCCACGTTACCCTCCACTCACACCGCCCCATGTCACACTCCTCTGCACCCCCTCTAAAGTCACTGAACAGCTGGTACCTCAACTAGTCACATCTCACATTCCCCCTAGCCCCGAATCACAACATAGTTTCAAGCCACTACACTCCACAAACACCCTTCTTACAGACCTTACACAGAGAGCTAGGCCACCACACAGGAACACTCCCTAATCACACTAGACATCAGCAAAGCTTTTTATGCCATCCCCTGCCGCAACCTCACAAAATAAAATACTCAACAAAAACATGCACAATAACACAAAACGATGGCTGGTAAGAAGCACAACCCCAGCAGGCAGATGTGCACGTAACATTCTTGCCAGTCAGTCTTCCAAAACATCAGAAACTTCCCAAACGGCGTCCCCCAAGGATCTGTTTTGTCCCACAACACTCTTCAATCTGCATCCACTTTATGCCCACACCCCACACTTTACAGATGCACACCCAACTATATGCTGATGAAGTATAACACTTACATGTACGCACCACACATGAAGCAAACACAGCCTTGCACACATCATCCCAACCTTACCTCAACACACTACACGAATGGTTCTACAGACAGGCTCAAAAATAGCTGACCAAATCTACAATGACCCCTCTTACAAACTGGACAGCAGAACACAGTCACATCCCACACCTCACC
>NC_137057.1:34575091-34590091 GCF_032717465.1 Coenobita brevimanus
GAATGACTAAGACTGATCTGTATGTGACCATCATAAATCAAAACCCTGTCAGTTCCATTCAAAGAAACGTAAACACAAATATCTATTTCATTGAGATGCCTGGACGCACAGCGTTTGAAATAATGTGGCACTATGCACTGGAAAAAGACATCCTAAGACATTTCAACAATTAACTAGTCGCATACAAGAAAGGCAGATTACTAGTTAACAGATGCAGTACAGAGTGAGTGAGAAGATGGGGCTAGGCTAGTGCCTCGTTTTCAGTCGTAGTGGGGGAGAGATACAAGCAGAGAATTCAGAGGAACAATGGTGTGTGTGTGTGTGTGTGTGTGTGTGTGTGTGTGTGTGTGTGTGTGTGTGTATAGAGGGAGAGAGAGAGACAGGGATGGCCCGAGGAGTATGTGACTGGGGGGGAGGGTAAGGACAATTATGACCAATTTGATCCGTTTGGCGTTACGGTTAAACCAACTAAATAGATGAAAACAAACCAAAATTATGAGAAGGTAATTTTTATTTTAACAGACTTACAGTATTTCCTGGAAAGTAATTTATTTACTGGTGACAAATTTAAACTAACTTTCATTCTGGATTTCTGGTGATATATAGACACAACTTAATTCAAAATTGCATTACTGTTCACTGATTTTCAGTCATACAGTGAGAGATACAAGATGCTTAAACTGACTACTTTAAAAAAAAAATAACATACACATACACAAATCACACTTGGTAAGTCAAATAAGGAAAAAGGTGAAAAACGAATGTTGAGTCAACTTGAAGTGAATGTGGATAATGGTTTAATAAGGATTCAGCAGTAACAACCTGTATATGCTGATTGTTTAATGATAATGGCTTTTAGAATTTTATTCATGTTTTCACGAGCTTCCACCAATCTACAGTTTTTTTGAAGATCCAACTGATCAGTTAGGTCACTTTCACAAGCTAGAACCATCAGATAATGTAACGTTTTTTCTTTGGTTCGGTTTCGCAAACAGACCTATGTTTTTAAAAGCTTAAGCCTGCTAAATGACTTCTCGATTTTTGACCAACTCAGTAATTCTTTGACTAACTCAGAACACACACTGGGGGGAGGGGTGACCCCCCTCCCGGTCGGGCCATCCCTGGAGAGAGAGAGAGAGAGAGAGAGAGAGAGAGAGAGGCCGAAGGGAGTCAGCGGAGTTAAGGAGACTAAAAAAGCCTAAAGAATAAGTACAGTATGCATTAAAATCATTATTATAGATCACTTTCATCAAGATGCAAAATTATTTCCAAAGATCATATGAATACGTGAGACAGTTAATTGCTGTAGCTCAGTACCCATCTCACCCTTGCAATTTCATGTTGCATCATCGCCATCCAAAAATAAACAAACGAACAACTGTTCAACACTACACAGAGTATCTCAGCAACATACCCCCTTCTCCATCCAACACTACAAGTCACAGATCAGCCAACACTACAAATCACAGATATACAGTGCATAAACACAGCCATTAGCCACCACAGCCATCCAAACCCTTCAGTCAAACAGTATCGTTCGTGAACCACCACCAGACATACACTCCTCATCCACCCTATCCAGAAAGATACGAACACACCTATACTCATTTTTTTTTTTAAATTGAGGCGAAGATGCACTTGACAGGTTGGTGATAATTGGCTGAATGCAACATGTCCGAATAACATCCTCGTATTTCAAATAATTACCAGGTAATGTCACATTACTTGGTAATTATTTGAAATACAGCTATGTTACTCGGACATCATCAACCTGTCAAGTGCATCTTCATATAAAAAAAAAAAAAAAAAAAAAAAAAAATATAGTCAGACTGAGATGTGGTCACCACTGTTCCCTGCTAAGGTTCCGACACAAAATACAACTCACAAACAAGTTACTTTGCCCACACTGCAAGGCAACCCCCCACACCACAACACATTCATTCACCACATGCACATCACTATTGCAACACAGTCTTTCAATATAACCTCAACCAAAGACTTTTGGAAACGACGGGTAGAAGCTTCTGATTTCCATTGGGATCGCAACGAGATGAACCTGGGGTTGCAACAACAACAACTACAACATCCAAACCTCCGCCGACTTTCAAACTCGACTTTACTTTTTCACCACCTTATCAAGATCCATTCTCTCTTCATGACTACACCAACTGTATATCATTATATGTTATCAAAAAGCCTCCTCACACCAACAATTTTTCAGTTCCTATTATTCTCCATTCTCTCTTCATGACCACACCAACTGTTTATGTTATCAATAAGCCTCCTCACACCATCAATATCTCAGTTCCTATTATTCATTATTTAACCCAATTAACGCACGCCACACGCATTCCAAAACTGTCCCATTTCCACCATTACTCCATAATTTTCGCCCTTATGCCATACAAAGAGTTTCAAGTGATTACACACCCACACCCACACCCAAACACATCCACACCCAAACACACTCATAGCCAGACACATTCACACCCAGACACAAACACATACATACACATACACACCCATATCCACACCCAAAAACCCACCCCCATACCCACCCCCACACACCCATACCCCCACCCCCACACCCTCACCCATACCCTTACACCCACAGGCCTACACCCCCACACCCCTATACTCCCCCCTCCCCCTCTCCCACATCCCCCCCCCACACACACTGTGTGGACAATGCATCACTGAACCGAAGTCTGATAGTTTGTGAAAGATCAAGACAAGGTTCAGCAAACACTGGCTGGGAAAGTATCACGGAACATTATATAATGCATGCAAATCACGACTTTACTAGGCATAATGAATATTCGGGTGTGAGGCGTGTGGACGTGAGAAAAGCAACAGAAGAGGCGAAGTGAACATCGGCCACCGCGCGTGGCCACGCCCGCTGGCTCTGGCAGCCACTAATAATTGTGGATGTAGTGTAGGGAATATTTGGCCATAAAAATAATGCATAATAATTATTATTTTTACACCTGTTGCCTATGCTTTACATTAGTCACCCACACCACGTCAAAAAGTAAAATGGGAACGTTGACTATAATACTCAGGATGTAATTTGCCACTCTCCCAAAAACTGATGCTCGAGAAGGTTGCAACCCCACTCCTACCCCTTTACTACGCCAGTCCACTGTATAAAGCTGTTTTCACTGACATCTTCCACAGGGGCCGAAAACTAGTTTTAGTTTCTATTAGCACTGGAATATAACGGGGAGCTATTGTTCACAATTATTCATTATTAGCATAACATTACAGTAATACAAAAGACTTATGACTTACGTTGGTCATGAAGGTTGCCACTCTCCTCCCATCTCTTTATCCACTTCATCACAGTTTTTGTAGTGAGGTCAAGCTGATGCGCTGTTGCCCTGATGGAAAAGCCATCATAACGTAGCGCGAAAAATTTGACCTCTGAGCACTAATTTCTCGTCTCGCCGATTTATGTCAACTTGGTGGGGCACGTGATGGTGCTGATTTCACCTTTGAGCAGAGGATAGCCAAAACACCTCGGTGGAACCCCCCCTCCCACACCCCACAGAGAGAGAGAGAGAGAGAGAGAGAGAGAGACCGACGGTTACGTAGAGGAAACATCATGTTAGCTACTTCATCTTAAAACATATGATTTCCATTATTCCTTAGACTCCACCAATCGTCTTCATCTACTTTTGAGTATGAACATGAATTCTAGCTGTTCAGATACTTCCTAAATATTTGAATATCTTGGCTGCATACACATTATTTTTGACTGCTTAGATTTTCCTTGAAACGGTAGAACTGTTCATAAATACTGAACTAAGATGGTTAGCTGAAAAACTGCCCGTGTCTAGGGATTAAGACATGCGATAACTTACTAACTCGCATAATCACATTGATTCATAGCCGACCTTCTAATAGTCTGTTATGTGCTTTTCTGCTGTTATTTTATTATTTTTTTTAAGGCGGGCGAATATAAACATACTTTCATCATTTAAACAGCAGTAAGATTGACTGATATCTGTGAGTATTAAAATAAAATTCTCATTTCATTTAACAGTCGGTGAGCGAAGGACACTTCTTTGATATTAGCCAAAGTCTGGTTGGTCGTGGGAGGTCCGAAGCTGTAACCTGTCGTCCGGGAAGGAGGGGCCGAGACTAGCGCCTTCCACGCTGGGTGTAGTATGAACTTCTGAACGGAGCTGTACGTGCCTGCCGTAGTGGTGGAGGGATGCAAGCAGACAGTTCAAAAGAGCAGCGAGCATTGAAGTAGCGACAGAATAAGATGTATATAGACCCAACAGTGCGGCGAAGAGACAGAGTATGAAGGGAGCTCGTAAGAGGAGGAGAGTTAATGAGACAAAAAGCCTTTGACTCCACTTTGTTGAGAATAGTTGTGTGTGGGGAGCCTCCCCACACATGAGAGTTGTTCTCTACATGGGGGCGAATAAAATCCATGTATAAAGTCAACAACAGTTCAGGGGTAGAGAAGGCACGGAGTCGGCTTAGCACACCCGATATCTTGGAAGCAGATTATACAAGGGAGATATTATGTTCTTTCCAAGATAAACCCAGAGAGAATGAAACCCCAAGTATGTTTAAAGATGACGCACGATTGAGCTGCATATTGTTAGAAATTCTAGGTTACTCCTGTGGAAGATTTTATCTATCTGTATCTATTTGTCTGTATTTTTCTATATATCTATCTGTTTGTAGTTACTAATCTGTCTCTCTCTATATATATCTTTCAATCTGTCTACATATCCACTTAATTTGTCTGTTTATCTGTCTGCACATTCTCTCTCTCTCTCTCTCTCTCTCTAGAATTACGAGGAACAGCTTCGAGGCTTAGAACGACAGTCTTTTATTGCTACTATAGGATAATTTACCAACTTTCCCCGGGTACGAGCAAACATGTGTAAAGCACAGAATTTATATAACTCTCCACGGATCGTTTTATAAATTCGTTACCTTAGAGATGTGTATTGTCGCTCCTGAGATGCGTTGCGAGAGGAGAGCATCGTAAGATATTACTGAAGGCTTTTCCCACTGTGTTATTCTCACTGAAGTGCTTTACTCTCCTACGTTTTCTACGCACCTGTTCAAGAAACGTATCACTTACTCATTTTTACTTGCTCTACATAAACACTCATTCAGTTACACAGCAATTCACTCATTTTCCCTCATTCACTCACACTAGACGTGTCCTACTAAATAATTTCCGACAAGTTGGTGGCATTTCTGCTGGTTCTGCTCATTTATTCAGTAAACCTATAATGTAACTGACCCACACACACAGTCACTTATTTTCTCTCACTCACTAATTCATATTTACTCGGAATTGTGATCAGCATAATTTTTTGTAATGACAGTTCTTTCCAACTACTCTTTCCTTTTCATTCATCCTCCCTTTCCCTCTCGCTAACATTTTTTTTTCACGTTGATTTAGGCACACACACACACACACACATACACACACACACACACACACACACACACACACACACACACACACACACATTCATTCATTAACTCACCCACCTCGTCCCGAGGAGTTTGAGATTAGGGGAGGTGGGGGTAGCCTAAGATGTGACCAACTCACCTCATTTTTTAACAACTCGCCCCTCATTTGACCAATTCGTCCTTTTTTTCACCAACCCTAACATATTTGACCAACTCGAACACATCTGACCAACAAATCATATATAGCATATCTGCTACTATAAGAATAAAAAGCAGCCCTTGGATTTTATATATATATATATATATATATACTCGTATGTGTGTGTGTGTGTGTGTGTGTGTGTGTCTGTGTGTTTTATGCTAGGGAGAAGGAACCACAGGCCACGAGCCTGCATTAACCATTCCTTCTGAAGAGAAAAACAAAATACAAGAGAAAGCCAAATTCAAGATCCGATCATTTTGAGATGCCTGGACACACTGCGTTTGTAAGACTGGAGATCATAGCTAGTAGGAAATACAGACAGAGGGAGACAGTTCCAGAGTTGACCTATTGCATAAATGAAGGACTGGGAGTAACGGTTAACTCTTGCATTAGAGAGTTGGATAGAAAAGGGATGAGAGTTTGCTGCTAGACGGGTGCAACACGCTCGTCGTAGAAGTGGAGGAATGCATGCAGACAGTTGAGAGGAGCAGTGACCATTGAAGTAGCGATAGAAAAGAGATAAAGATGCAACAGTGCACGAAGAGACAGAGGTTGACGGGAGTCAGTAAGAGGAGGAGAATTATTGAGACGAAAAGCCTTTGACTCCACCCTACTGAGAAGAGCTGTATGTTGGGAGCCTCCCCAAACATGAGAGTTGTACTCTAAACAGGGACGAATAAAATCCGTGTATAGAGTCAACGATTGTGCAGGGGTAAAGAAGGAACAGAGTCGGCTTGGCACACCCAATCTCTTAGAAGCAGGTACTAAAAGAGATGTAATTTGATCTTTCCAAGACAGGTCCCGAATTAATGAAACCCCAAGGATGGTTAAGGATGATTCAGCATTAAGCTGAATATTATCAAACATTAGTGGGTACACTTGTGGAAGATTTTGACGGGTTGATAGGTGTAAGAACTGAGTCTTTGATGCATTAAAAGCAACAAGATAATTATTACCCCAGTCAGAGATACGAACTAAGTCAGACATTAGGTGTGCCATAGCATCATCCCATGTTTGTTGAAGTAACTGCTGAGATGGACGTTGCGGGAACCGAATGGAAAGGTGAAGGGTGGAGTCATCAGCATACAAGTGGATAGGATTAGATGTAGACCTTAGAAGATCATTGACGAATAAAAGGAAGAGAGTTGGTGATATGACAGAGCCCTGATGAACACCACTGTTGATAGATCTAGGAGAAGAACGATGGCCGTCTACAACAGCAGCTATAGAACGACCAGAAAGGAAGCTATAGACGAAGGCACAGATAGAAGGATAGAAACCGTAAGAGGGCAGTTTGGAAAATAAAGATTTATGCCAGACTCGATCGAAAGCCTTTGAGATGTCAAGTGCAATGGCAAAGCTTTCGCTAAAGTCCCGAAAGGAAGATGACCAGGAGTCTGAAAGGTAGGTGAGAAGATCGCCAGTGGACCGTCCCTGACGGAACCCATACTGACGATCAGAAAGAAGGTTGTGATAGGAAAGATACTTTAAAATTTTTCTATTAAGAATTGACTCGAAAACTTCTGACATACTGGATGTTGAATCAATTGGACGATAGTAAGAGGGTTGGGAATGGTCACTCTTCTTTGGGACTGGCTAAATGAGAGCAAACTTTCAGTGAGAAGGAAAGGAACAAGTTGATAGACACAGGTGAAAGAGTTTGCCTAGGCAGAGTGTAAGCACAGAAGCACAGTTCTTGAGGACAACGGGAGGGACCCCATCAGGCCCATATGTCTTATCAGTATTGAAGCAAGTGATGGCAGAAAGTACATCAACTGAAGAAATTTAAATGTCAGGGATGAGGAAGTCAGAGGGGGGAAGTGATGGAGGAACAGCACTTGAATTGTCTAAGGTGGAATTGGAGGAGAAAGTCTGAGTGAAGAGATCTGCTTTATCAGTAGAAGAAATAGCTACAGAACCATCAGAGTAGAAAAGAGGAGGGAAGGGTGATGAGGTAAAGTTATTAGAAAGGTTTTTGGTGAGGTGCCAGGAGGAGTGGGAAGAATTCGAGCTGGAGAGTTGAGAGCATTTAGTATGGATGAAATCATTCTTAGCAGAGTGAAGAACAGACTTAGCATGACTCCAGGCAGAAACATAAAAAAGATGTGATTTAGGGTTGGGTTGGCTCCCGTACATATTATAGGCCCTCTCCTTGTTGCGGACAGCATTAGAACAGGCGTGATTAAACCAAGGCTTTCTTGCATTAGTCAGAGGAAATGAGAATGGAATGTCTGCTTCCACGCCCAAGAGAATAATGCACAAGGCACACAAATGGCTCCCAGCCATGGAAACAATAATCTTTCCAGGGAAAATCAAAGTAGTACTGCCCGAGGGCCTCCCAATCCTCAGCTCCAAAGTGCCATAGACGACGTTTCTTTGATGGGTCCACAGGCCGTACCAAAGCGAAAGGAAAGGTTAAGGTAAAAAGGTTATGATCGGAGGACCCCAATGGAGAGAAAAGATTACCAGTGTAAGCAGAAGGATTAGTTGTGAGGAAGAGGACAAGTATGTGGTAACTATCTCCAAGGCGGTCAGGGATACGGGTAGGGTGCTGTACAAGCTGCTCTAGGTCATTAAGGACAGAAAAGATGTAGGTTTGTTCACCAGGTGGATCAGTGAAAGGAGAGGAGACCCAAAGTTGGTGGTAAACATTGAAATCTCCTAGAATGGAAATATCAGAGAAAAGAGAAATGGATAGAATTTGTTCCATCGTAGAAGATGGTCAAAGAATTTTTTGATAGTCAGTAGAATTAGGGGATAAGTAAACAGCACAGATATATTTAGTCAGAGAGTGACAGGAGAGCCGAAGCCAGAGTGTAGAGACTTCAGAAGGATCGACTTCAGGAACACGAGAGCAAGATAAATCGTTGCATATGTATACACAACAGCAGCCACCTTTGGCTTTGAAATGAGTATAGAGAAAGTAGGAGGATACAGAAAAGGGTCTGCTGTCAGTTGCCTCAGACAGATGAGTCTCAGTTAGAAAAAGAAGGTGTGGTTTAGAGAAGGAGAGGTGGTGCTCAACAGAGTGAAAGTTAGAGGAAAGGCCGCGAATGTTGCAGAAATGGTGAAGAAGAGTGCCAGACAGTGGTTCCAGGCAGTTCGAGTCGTCACCGGGAGATGGGCGGCAGGTGGGGGAATTTATGGTCCCCCCCCTTGGGGGACCATAAATGCCTCCATAAATGCATTGACTTCCCCACCCACCCCGGCATGAGTGCCATCTCATTCCCACTACAACACCTTGTATAGTTGCAAGCAGATGACTCAAGGCCATCTAGTCCAACAAGATGTTGGTGCTGTATCTGGGAACAGTGGTAGCTGTGAACTTGACCGAGATTCAGTCAGCTGTTTGGGCGAGACAAACCCAGTGATAATTTGTCAATGTGCATTTCTAACTGGTCTTCGATCAATATCATGCAAGTAGACGTATTATACTGATAATGATTAGCGCGTCATACACGTGGTAGATATATATATATATATATATATATATATATATATATATATATATATATATATATATATATATATATATATATATATATATATATATATATATATATATATACATATATATATATATATAACCATAGTATTACTACACAGGCATCCAAATAGTGGTGCGTTCATTCAGGTGTGACACACGGGTATCGGTAGTGATTTATTTTGCTCGACTATCGTTGTGAACCAAACAACCTTTACCAGTTTTCAAGGGATATGCCGTAGGGTTATTGGCATCCCCGCAACCTAGCATTATTATCACAAAAAACACCGTCATGCCAGTCATCCCTCACCGTTAACCTCACTTTCATCGACCCCTGACTTCAAAGCAGGTGGGACAGTTAAAGGTTCACACCACTGTAGGCAGAACAAGGGGAGGGGGGTGTGGGAGTTATATAGAGCGTGATGGGTGAGGAAGGGCGGGACGAGGTGGGACATGTGATGGGAGGGGGGTGAGGGGGCGAGTGGTTGGCTGCGGTATTTAACTTATATGAGATTAGAGGTTGTAATAGGTTTGTTTTGACACAGAAAACCAATGTTTCTTTAATATTCGAGTGATAAAGTCGAGTGATTACTCTCTATAAATGTTTATCAACATGAACGGGTCAACTATGGTCTGTCTATTTTATGACGGGCGTTTAGGCGTTGTCCCTCTTGGGAATTTCCTCAGTCGCCTCTCTGCCAAAAGTGTACACCTCTCTGTCTCATATCAACTATTTACTACTTCTGAATGAAGTTAATTTACAGTATATATATATTTAATTCTCTAAAAAGTCTAAATAATGTTATAAATGTCTTTTTTTTTTTTTCTAATAATAACAATGACCTTTTATAAATACCACAACACTTGGCGACGTTGCTTTCCAAAGTTGCCACATTTGTAAGGGTAGAGTGACCGTGTTAAACCAGGTCATTTCCTCTCTGGCCGCCACCTGAAAAGATGGATGCTCTTACTCCTGCTACTCGCTCTCGTGTGCTCCACAGTAGAGAAAAAGAACTTATTTAGAAAGTAAATAAGTATTTTTTAGAAGAGAAGGCAAACAGAGGACCTATAATTGTTCCGTCAAAAGCTGTTGCTTAGGCCTCCTGGGGAAAACCTCTATAAAAAAAAAAAAAAACGCACCTTGACATTTACCTCAAAGGTGGTGTGGAATAAAATTCGAAATTATAAAGAACAAAACATCATCTATCTATATCTATATACCTAGGCTGCTTCCCCCAAGGAAAGGGGGAAACACATTCATTCGCATCTTAGCCCCAAGGGGAGAACGGACAGATCCTCACCGCACCACACCGCACAAGGGTCAACTGCGCAATGCAATCAGTGACATCCACAGCAGGGCCCGACAGCAGAGCTGGTTTACCCCTGCCACATCATAACAGACCCATCCTCTTACCCGCACCTGACCTGACTAGCTGATCAGACCAAATGCGGGAGAATATCCCCTCAGGACTGCGTCATCACTTATTCATTCACAGTGTCTCTCCATTTATTTCTGTCACGCACAGCCACTCCTCCTTGCTCAACAGACATCCCTCTCGCATCCAGTGCTCTCTTCACACTGTCCATCCATCCTATTCGTGGTCTTCCTCTCAGCCTTACACCTCTCACATCAGATCTAGTTATCTTTTTCACCAATCGCTCATTATCCATTCTCTCCATATGCCCAAACCATCGGAACACCCTCTGCTCAACTCTACCAGCCATCTCCCGAACAACTCCAGTTCTCCTTCGCACTTCATCATTTCGCACTCAATCCATACGCGTCACTCCACACATACTCCTCAGACACCTCATCTCCATTACATTCAAACTTTTCCTCTCTGCTACACCCATATCCCATGTTTCAGCCCCATATAACGCAGTCGGTACCACAACACCCTCATGCAACCTTCTCTTTACATCCATTCTAAGCGAACGACATCTAAACACTTTTTTCATTCCTCCCAGCACCTTTCCTACTTCATTTATTCTAAACTTCACTTCTGCACCTATTCTTCCATCCGCAGCAACATGTGACCCTAGATATTTAAAACACTCTACCTCCTCAAGCAACTCGCCATTCAAAGCTATATTCATCCCCCTACCATCTACCAACCTCGTACACTTCATCACTTTACTCTTATTCTCATTTACTTTCAATTTCCTCCTTTCACACACCCTTCCAAACTCCTCTACCAACTGTCTCAATCTCTCCTCTGAATCAGCCACCAGTGCAATATCATCTGCAAACAGCAGCTGCTTCAGATTCCACTCTCCACCATCAACATTCACCAGACTCAGACCTCCACCTAAAACTCTTGCATTCACCTCCCTTACAACACCATCTATGTAAATATTAAACAACCAAGGCGACATCACACATCCCTGTCGCAGCCCCACTCTCACAGGAAACCAGTCACTCACAGCAAAACATCATACTTTAAGGAAAGTATCACATTCATAAGAAAAACATAATGTTGACAGACAGACAGCAAGAGAGAGAGAGAGAGAGAGAGAGAGAGGAGGGAAAGGGAATGGAGATAAGGGGGATAGGGAGACAGCGAGGGAGGGAGGTTGGAGAGGCCAGAGATAAGGGAGAAAAGGCAAGACGGAGGGAGGGAGGGAGGGAGGGAGGGAGGGAATGTGGTGGAAATTGAATAGGAGTGCAACAAGACAATCAAGAGGCTTTTCCTCAACCTCAGAGGTGGTGTAGAAAATAAATCGATATTATAAACCACAAATAAAACATCATACTATAGGTGAGAATCACGGTCATTATAAAAAATAATGTAAGAGAGAGAGACACACACGGTCAGGAGGCTTTTTCGCAAATTTTAATAATTCATAAAACAGTATAGACCTTTTATAGAAAGAAATCTACAAATGCAATTTCTATATGCAGAGAGAAAGAGAGAGAGAGAGAGAGAGAGAGAGAGAGAGAGAGAAAGTGGTGTGCTGGAAGGGAGTGTTGTCATTTGCGCCTTTTCTCTAAACCGATTAAATTGCCTAGTACAGAGTATGGCAACACTGTAGGACGGGGACTCCCCAAGAGGGACAACGCCCAAACGCTCTTCATGAAATAGACGGACCATAGTTCCATTCCCGATATGTGACGTCACGTGGTGCCTACGTACCAAACCAAGATGGTAATTGAGCTGCACGCTAGGGGTACCCGTGTGTCTCGCATGAATGAACGCACCGCTATTTGGATGCCTGTGTACTAATGCTATGGTTATAAATATATCTACCACGTGTATGACGCGTTAATCACTATCAGTATTATACTTTTACTTGCATGATATTGATTGGAGACCAGTTAGAACTGCACACTGACAAATTATCACTGGGTTTGTTTCGCCCGAACAGCTGACTGAATCTCAGTCAAGCTCACAGCTACCACTCTTGCCAGAAAAAACACCAGCATCTTGGTGGACTAGGTGGCCTCGAGTCATCTGCTCGCAACTGTACATCATACACAACACTCTGCGCATTACACTAAAAACACGGCTCCAACTTATTCTCATTAGTGCCTCATTTTGCTTTAGATATGTGTAATAACATAGCTTATAATGCAACACGATCTTCCCATTACAGTTTTCTTTTGCTATCATCAATCAGCTTCATTCATCTTTAGGGAAATATGTAATACTTAAGAGGTATATTAAAATAACAGTCCCAAAGCGAATGCCGTCGTGTATGATATTCCGGGTTGCAGTATTTCCTTGCAACATAATAAAAGGCAGGAGCAATATTGCAACGAAGCCGCGCAATGACATAAACTTGGGAAGCACTACAATATACCATAGCCATGATAGGTCTGGATCTAACCTTTCCTAACAAAACTAACGGTATTTTAATTTAGCTTTTCCTAACCTAACTTAAGCTACCTCCACATAATGTCATCTCGCCTGGCCTCCTAGCCTAACCTACTTAAGCTTCATTGATCTAACATAAATTGATCAACCAATACTTAAACGAACTTAATGTTAAATCTGTTTCACCAAAACCAATCCAATTCATCCCAATCCAACCGAAACTAATTTAACAAACCTTACCCAACACAGATTATTTTTACTTCCTTTCGGGACTTTGGCGAAAGCTTTGCCATTGCACTTGACATCTCAAAGGCTTTCGATCGAGTCTGGCATAAATCTTTAATTTCCAAACTGCCCTCCTACGGTTTCTATCCTTCTATCTGTGCCTTCATCGCTAGCTTCCTTTCTGGTCGTTCTATAGCCGCTGTTGTAGACGGCCATCGTTCTTCTCCTAGATCTATCAACAGTGGTGTTCCTCAGGGCTCTGTCCTATCACCAACTCTCTTCCTTTTATTCATCAATGATCTTCTAAGCTGTACATCTAACCCTATCCACTCATACGCTGATGACTCCACCCTTCACCTTTCCATTCGGTTCCCACAACGCCCATCTCAACAGTTACTTCAACAAACAAGGGATGAGGCTATGGCACACCTAATGTCTGACTTGGCTCGTATCTCTGACTGGGGTAAAAATAATATGGTTGTCTTTAATGCATCTAAGACTCAGTTCTTACACCTATCAACCCGACAAAATCTTCCACAGGTATACCCATTAATGTTTAGTAATATTCAGCTTAATCCTGCATCATACTTGAACATGCTTGGGGTTTCATTTACTCGGGACTTATCTTGGAAAGATCATATTACATCTCTTGTAAAATCTACTTCCAAGAGATTGGGTGTGCTAAGCCGACTCCGCTCTTTCTTTACCCCTGCACAATTGTTGACTCTATACAGGGGTTTTATCCGCCCCAGTGTGGAGTACAACTCTCATGTGTGGGGAGGCTCCCCACATACAGCTCTTCTCAATAGGGTGGAGTCAAAGGCTTTTCGTCTCATTAACTCTCCTCCTCTTACTGACTCCCTTCAACCTCTGTCTCTTCGCCGCACTGTTGCATCTTTATCTCTTTTCTATCGCTACTTTCATGGTCACTGCTCCTCTGAACTGTCTGCTTGCATTCCTCCACCTCTACGAAGGGCGCGTAGCACCCGTCTGGCAGCAAACTCTCATCCCTTTTCTGTCCAACTCTCTAATGCAAGAGTTAACCGTTACTCCCAGTCTTTCATTTATGCAACAGGTCAGCTTTGGAACTGTCTCCCTCTATCTGTATTTCCTGCTGCCTATGATCTCCAGTCTTTCAAACGCAGTGTGTCCAGGCATCTCAAAATGATCGGATCTTGAATTTGGCTCTCTATTGTATTTTGTTTTTCTCTTGGAGGGAACTGTTACTGCGGGCTCATGGCCTTTGGTTCCTTCTTCCTCGCATTAAAAAAAAAAATGTATAAATTAACCAACCTAACTCAACCAAAACTAACCTAAATTAATTTAAGAACCCAACTCAACCTTACCTACCAAACCCAGCCCAGCACATTCTTACTTTCCCGAACCCAACCCAACCAAAACCTAACCTAATTTAGCAGCAATTGAGCTAATTCCATATACACAGGTCACTCAACAGCATTAGCCAATCGCGTGTTACGTCACGCTAGAGAATACGTATATTCGTTTTGGTTTAATTGCATTGGATATATAAGGAAATTGTGTGTGTGTGTGTGTGTGTGTGTGTGTGTGTGTGTGTGTGTGTACTATACCTCCGCACGAGTGCACAGGAAAACAATATTAACAGCGAATATATTTATTATAGGGCATTAATGTGTTCCAGTTTTATCACCAAAGCCAAAACACACACACAGACAAATAAAAACTACATCAGTATAAAAAGCATAAATTCAGTGAAAAAAGTACACACCCACACACACACACACACGCACACACACACACACACACACACACACACACACACACACACAAATACTAAGGCTTTTTTT
>NC_137057.1:34595091-34637591 GCF_032717465.1 Coenobita brevimanus
TGCCCTACATGCATTATTTTACAGACACTTTTATGGTAAATACTCAGACGAAGTTGCACCCATTGTGCCACCTCTCCACAGATTAGTTCCCCCCCCAAAGCTACAACCTACAGCAGGTCAAGTCCAACTGTTATGTGTATAATTTTTATGAGCAGAGGACACCTTTTTTTTTTTTTTTTTTTTTTTTTATGCGAGGAAGAAGGAACCAAAGGCCATGAGCCCGCAGTAACAGTTCCCTCCAAGAGAAAAACAACATACAATAGAGAGCCAAATTCAAGATCCGATCATTTTGAGATGCCTGGACACACTGCGTTTGAAAGACTGGAGATCATAGGCAGGAGGAAATACAGACAGAGGGAGACAGTTCCAGAGCTGACCTGTTGCATGAATGAAAGACTGGGAGTAACGGTTAACTCTTGCATTAGAGAGTTGGACAGAAAAGGGATGAGAGTTTGCTGCCAGACGGGTGCTACGCGCCCGTCGTAGAGGTGGAGGAATGCAAGCAGACAGTTCAGAGGAGCAGTGACCATGAAAGTAGCGATAGAAAAGAGATAAAGATGCAACAGTGCGGCGAAGAGACAGAGGTTGAAGGGAGTCAGTAAGAGGAGGAGAGTTAATGAGACGAAAAGCCTTTGACTCCACCCTATTGAGAAGAGCTGTATGTGGGGAGCCTCCCCACACATGAGAGTTGTACTCCACACAGGGGCGGATAAAACCCCTGTATAGAGTCAACAATTGTGCAGGGGTAAAGAAAGAGCGGAGTCGGCTTAGCACACCCAATCTCTTGGAAGCAGATTTTACAAGAGATGCAATATGATCTTTCCAAGATAAGTCCCGAGTAAATGAAACCCCAAGCATGTTCAAGGATGATGCAGGATTAATCTGAATATTATTAAACATTAGTGGGTATACCTGTGGAAGATTTTGTCGGGTTGATAGGTGTAAGAACTGAGTCTTAGAAGCATTAAAGACAACCATATTATTTTTACCCCAGTCAGAGATATGAGCCAAGTCAGACATTAGGTGTGCCATAGCCTCATCCCTTGTTTCTTGAAGTAACTGTTGAGATGGGCGTTGCGGGAACCGAATGGAAAGGTGAAGGGTGGAGTCATCAGCGTATGAGTGGATAGAGTTAGATGTACAGCTTAGAAGATCATTGATGAATAAAAGGAAGAGAGTTGGTGATAGGACAGAGCCCTGAGGAACACCACTGTTGATAGATCTAGGAGAAGAACGATGGCCGTCTACGACAGCAGCTATAGAACGACCAGAAAGGAAGCTAGCGATGAAGGTACAGATAGAAGGATAGAAACCGTAGGAGGGCAGTTTGGAAATTAAAGATTTATGCCAGACTCGATCGAAAGCCTTTGAGATGTCAAGTGCAATGGCAAAGCTTTCGCCAAAGTCCCGAAAGGAGGATGACCAGGAGTCTGAAAGGTAGGTGAGAAGATCGCCAGTGGAGCGTCCCTGACGGAACCCATACTGACGATCGGAAAGAAGGTTGTGATAGGAAAGATGCCTTAAAATTTTTTTATTAAGAATTGACTCGAAAACTTTTGAAATACAGGACGTTAAAGCAATTGGACGATAGTTGGAGGGTTGGGAGTGGTCACCCTTCTTTGGGACTGGCTGAATGAGAGCAAACTTCCAACAAGAAGGAAAGGTACAAGTTGACAGACAAAGGCGAAATAGTTTGCCTAGGCAGGGTGTAAGCACAGAAGCACAGTTTTTGAGAACAACAGGAGGGACCCCATCAGGCCCATATGCCTTGTTAGTACTGAGGCCAGTAATGGCAGAAAATACATCAACTGAAGACATTTTAATGTCAGCCATGAGGAAGTCAGAGGGGGAAGTGATGGAGGAACAGCACCGGAATCGTCTAAGGTGGAATTGGAGGAGAAAGTCTGTGCGAAGAGATCTGCTTTATCAGTAGAAGAAATAGCTACAGAACCATCAGAGTAGAAAAGAGGAGGGAAGGATGATGAGGTAAAGTTGTTAGAAAGATTTTTGGCAAGGTGCCAGAAGGAGCGGGAAGAATTCGAGTTGGAGAGTTGAGAGCATTTAGTATGGATGAAATTATTTTTAGTAGAGCGAAGAACAGACTTAGCACGATTCCGGGCAGAAACGTAAAGATTATGTGATTCAGGGGTGGGTTGGCTCCGGTACCTTTTGTAGGCCTTCTCCTTGTTGCGGACAGCATTAGAACAAGCGTGATTAAACCAAGGCTTTCTTGCGTTAGTCAAAGGATATGAGAAAGGAATGTATGCTTCCATGCCCGAGAGAATAACCTCCGTAATGCGCAAGGCACACTCAGATGGCTCACGGCCATGGAAGCAATAATCATTCCAGGGAAAATCAAAGAAGTACTGCCTGAGGGCCTCCCAGTCCGCAGCTCCAAAATGCCAGAGACGACGTTTCCCTGGAGGGTCCGCAGGCCGTACTGGAGCGATAGGACAGGTTAAGGTAATAAGGTTGTGATCGGAGGAGCCCAACGGAGAGAAAAGATTAACAGAGTAAGCTGAAGGATTAGTTGTGAGGAAGAGGTCAAGTATGTTGGAGCTCTCTCCAAGGCGGTCAGGGATACGGGTAGGGTGCTGTACAAGCTGCTCTAGGTCATTAAGGATAGAAAAGATGTAGGCTTGTTCACCAGGTGGATCCGTGAAAGGAGAGGAGAGCCAAAGGTGGTGGTGAACATTGAAATCTCCAAGAATGGAGATTTCAGAGAAAGGAGAAATGGACAGAATGTGTTCCATCGTAGAAGTAAGATAGTCGAAGAATTTTTGATAGTCAGTAGAATTAGGGGATAAGTAAACAGCACAGATATATTTAGTCAGAGAATGACAGGAAAGCCGAAGCCAGAGAGTGGAGAATTCAGAAGAATCAAGTTCAGGAACACGAGAGCAAGATAAGTCGTTGCGTATGTATACACAACAGCCACCTTTGGCTTTGAAATGAGTATAGAGAAAGTAGGAGGATACAGAAAAGGGTTTGCTGTCAGTTGCCTCAGACAGCTGAGTCTCCGTTAGAAAAAGAAGGTGAGGTTTAGAGGAGGAGAGGTGGTGCTCAACAGAGCGAAAGTTAGATGAAAGGCCGCGAATGTTGCAGAAATGAAGAAGAAGAGAGTCAGACAGTGGTTCCAGGCACCTCGAGTCGTCACCGGGAGAGGGGCAGATGGCGGGGGCATTTATGGTCCCCCCCCCTGGGGACTCCGAGGCTAGGTGAATTGACGCCATTTTGGTAAATTTTGAATAGGAAGTGTAGTGTGTACTGTGCATGTAGTTTGGTGAAGATAGATAGAGAAATTTGTACTGGAGAGCATGCTGGCCTACTCTCTGTGTAACTGAGACACTGAAAAAGTTCAGCAAAGGGGGATGGTCAGGAACTAGTCCTGAGGGCTGATGAAACGGGAGCTCCAGCACTCCCTGTCATCAGCTTTCCATCCACCTCGGGAGTACTGCCCTGCTCGACTGGTGCTACAGTCTACTCCACCTGCAGTCTAGTGAATAGAATTTGTTCTTTTATGTAACTTGGTTTTCCTTACTTTTGTTTTATCTTCTGTTTAAGAAGAAAAAAAAAACAGTCACGAAAATTAAGCCAACAGATTGCCAATATTGTGCCGGGATTCGAACCCGGGACTCTCAGACGAGAATTCCAGTTTACTTCAAATATATCTTCCTGTACTGCTCCCATGACAAATGCAAAGCGTCCAAACTTCGTCTTCAGTCAGCCAATTGGAGAGAGAGAGAGAGAGAGAGAGAGAGAGAGAGAGAGATTATGGTTTGTTGGGGTAGTATCTTTCTCTCTTCATGCATTCCATAGCTTTAAATCACTCTAACCTGTCCTTGTTAACTTCATCCATCTCTCTCTCTCTCTCTCTCTCTCTCTCCCTCCCTAACCCCGGATGCATCGCTAATCAAGCAACTGCAGTTCGTGGTTACAACAAAGCGAGGTTTTGATGTCTTCCCGGAACTGTTATTGTCACTGCAGATTTCATTACCCTGTTGCCAGCCATCCCCACGCCATCACCGCCAAATGTAGCGGGTGGAGCTGAAAAAATGCAAGCAAGAGTAAAAAAAAAAAAAAAAAATAGCAGGGTGTCAGCTCAGTGTGGAAATATATATATATATATATATATATATATATATATATATATATATATATATATATATATATATATATATATAGAGAGAGAGAGAGAGAGAGAGAGAGAGAGAGAGAGAGAGAGAGAGAGAGAATAGGGACTATATACTGAGAATGAAAAACTTTTTAGCATTAAAAATAATATTAAAGGCTACATAAAATAAACTGTTTTCTACTAGGCTTAAAGTATTGACGATTTTGTTTGGGTTAGGTGAAGATTTGAAAACTGTTGGTGTTATAAAATCCTTTGTTAATATCTTCACTACGAAAGTAAATGTATTTGTATGGTATAGACATAGAAAGAAAAGGGATGATAATAGTAGTAGTACTAGTAATAATAATTCATCCATCATCCAGTCCTATGTTGCCCCACAAGGAGCGTTGGAGCCCGGGGCTAGGCAGTTGGTCCCGACATTTATGATGAGAGTGACCAGCCTCACCCATCCCTGAGTGGCATTACGTGAGCAATAAACCCCAACCATCCCTTGGATATAAACCTGAGTGGCATTACATGAGCAATAAACCCCAACCATCCCTTGGATATAAACCGGGTCAATCCTACTGGAGCACAATAATTACCCACTAAACCACCAGACGCCATAATTTGGTTACATGATTACCACTCAACGTAGTAAATGGTTTCCTGGGTAATAATAATAATAATAATAATAATAATGAGTACTGGTACTACGTCTACTACTATTGCCCTGTAATAATTAATAATAATAATAATACTATAATAATAATGATGATCATCATAATAATAATAGTAATAATAATAATAATAATAATAATAATAATAATAATAACAATAATAATAATAATAAAAATCAAAGCTACGTCCCCTAATGTCTCATCAGTGACCTAGGGAAGTGAAACTCCAATCTTGAAAAAATCAAACAAATGGTGACGCCTGGGGCTGTAATAGGTTTTCTTCTCGATGCTGAGATTATGTCGGGAGAAAATTGGAGCTTGTATCCTGCGAGCAGAATTTATGAGTCTCTTCTCTCAGGGAATTTAAGAAGAAAGTACAACTGAAAACTATAAATGAAATACATCCACTAACATCTGAAAATATATCAGAATGTATAGCAAGACCTAAAAATGCACATAAAAGATTGCGTAAATCTTTATAACAAAGAGTGACCTTTTTAAAAACAACCCATTATGACCTTGAAAAATTCCTCTAACATTCATCACCTTAGTAAGACATGTAAAAACAACTTTTATAAAATATATCTTTTTATGATGGCTCGTTTTTTATTCTGGAAACCATAAAAATTGCGTAGCTTTGAAATATAAAAATACGAGACCTTGGAAACTCTAATAAATATAAGTCGTGCTAAAGTGGTAACAGCGAGGCAGGCATTGTCAGGGACTGGGTTTGATGTGTTGCAGTAAAAGGACATTTTCAGGGATGTGTGTGTGTGTGTGTGTGTGTGTGTGTGTGTGTGTGTGTGTGTAAGGGGGAAGGAGAAATGGGATGTCGGGTGTTTTTGCGGGTTGGTGGCGGTGCATCTTCGGGTTGGGGTGGATGTGTGTGTGTGTGTGTGTGTGTGTGTGTGTGTGTGTGTGTGTGTGGATATGTGGTGGTGTCTGTGCGGGTTAGGTGTGGATGTGTGTGTCGGGGGGGAGTGGGAGTGTGCGTGTGTGTGTGTGTGTGTGTGTGTGTGTGTGTGTGTGTGTGTGTGTGTGTGTGTGTGTTGGTGTGTCAGCATATTCTATATCTTCAGTTTCATTCTTCTTTATCATGCCTTCAGTCACCTATGGTGGATGAGGCATTAGGTGATTGGTCTCTGTCCGTGCATGCGTGCTTCCGTGCTTGAGTCCGTGGGTCGGTAACACTATTATGGAGTGATATCTCCTGAACCCATTGACTGATTTTAACCAAACTTTTTTTTTTTTTCAGTGATGCAATATGAGATGGTGAGCTGATTAAATCAGGTGGGTCAAGGGGTCAAAAGTCAGGGTTATATGGGGTCAACATAGTTTATCCTCTTGGACTCGATACCTCCTGAACTCCTCTACTAATTTCGACCAGACTTTTGTCAGTGATACCGTATGAAGTGACGATGAACTGTTTAGGTCAGCAAGGTCATGGGGGTTGCATGGCGAACCGTCGTGCCGGGCATGGCGGAGGCATATCGAACGACGCTTTGCGTCCGCAGCTAGGGGTCTGAGTTATCGGCGTGGCACTTTTACTTCCACATCTGTTCGGTGCCATGTCTTTTCATCACCACTTCAGTTCAAAGATGGTACAGCTTTTCACTGGGCATATGCCCCTGGACACCAGTTAAACGCTTTGTGGGTCAGAACTAAACCCTTCAAACACAAATTTGAGGATTTTGTGTTCCTGTATGTTCGTTAATCATGACATTTTGCAAAGAGGTATGTCAGAGTACTGTAGCTGTGAGGAGGCTGTACTGCATTCGGTTTTGAATTTCATAATCTTTAATTCTCTAAAGATTTTTGCTATCTCCAGTTGGTTTTGTTAAATTGGGAAAGTTTGTATTAGTAGAGGCATTATAATGGTTATGTCTGTAACCGTCTAATCGAAAAGTCTGACCAAATCTTCATAATATCGTCAGGATACAGCAATAATCAATTGTAAGGCAAGTCACCAGAGTATTATACTTACGACAGCAAAGAGCATGACAAACCCTTAGTTTATTACATCATTACTGAGACACCTGATGAAAAATGCAGGAAATTTTAACTTTTTTTTTTTTTTACACATTGTTTCTCAACTCCTTTTATATTTTACCTTGGTTTAACAATGCCATCTCTCCTGTTTGATTACTAAGATGTAACAGAAGATTAACAATAGAATCCGGTGCCAATCAAGAAGAAATCCTACATGAAGGACGTAGAGACGTATTGCTTTTATTCTACAGCTAAGTAACATGAAATAAGTTCCAAAAGGACGAAAATCTGGGTCAAGTTAAAGTAAACTGTGTCACGACAGTCGAACCATTATCTCTCATCATCGTTTCATTTCGTTTCGTTTTCTAAAGCTCCAACATGGTTGTATGCATCGGCCTTGGTCACCTAATGGCGGCTCGCCATGCTGCTCGATCTATGGCAGCTTCCCTATTTAATTCCTTATCCCTGAGGTCACACTCAATGACCTCGCCCCAGGTCTTTTTCGGTCCACCTCTCGCTACCCTACCACCAGCATTAACACTTCTCACATTCTGCACGCAATTATCATCCCTCATCCTCTCCACATGCCCAGTCCATCTCAATCTACGTTTCCTCATCACATCAATACACTCCAGACCCATCCTTACTCTCAACTCTTCCATTGTAAAGCTTGCCCCCCCAACTCCAGGCCTTTCACTCAGGGACGCAATGCACATCCACGTAATCATTGCCATTTCTGTACGTTTGAGCCTGCGAATGTCCTCTTTCTTTACTGCCCAGTTCTCATTACCATACAGCATTACACTCCTAACACATACCGCATACAAAGATCTCGTAGCACGGAGAGAGAGCCCTCTCATTGCCAGGAGAGGCAATAACTCCATGAACTTCTTCCAACCACTTCTCACTCTAGCCACAGAGCTTCAGCCCCATCTCCAGCACACAAAGTCTCCCAGATAACAAAAATCTTCCACACACTCAAGAGATTCACCGGCAAATTCAATATTTTCAGCCTGACAATCTCCACATGCTCTCTCCGACACACCGCACACATGAAATCAGCGTTATCTCGCAGTCTACCTCTAATACCACTACGTCACTTATGCACCCACTTATCACAAACATTGCATAAGATCGAATTACTTCCCACGCCCTTGTGGCAAATCGCACATAACCACTCCCCCTCTTCTTTGACAGTACCGCCCCTAACCCTAGATACGATCATTTTTGTTTTATCTCCATATACTTTTAAGCCCTTGTGCCCAATACCATCTCTACATTTCCTAACATTATTTTCAGCCTCCCTTTATTTCTCTGCAATCAACACCAAATCATTAGCATACAACATTTCCCACGGGAGCCCATTTCTGAAGCCATGTGAGAGGGCTTCATGTATCATATTAAACAAAAGGAGGTTCAAGACTGACCCCTGATGCACACTAACATTCACGGAAAACTTCTCATTCAAAACTCCATTCACTCTTAGGCCTACCTGCGTACGAGCACCCACATACATGGCCATAACCATCCTAACAAGCCACTCCTCGATCCCAAGCTTTCTCATTGCCCACTTCACGACCTCTCTAGGAACTCTTGTCAAAGGCCTTCTCTAAAGCAACAAAATCAATGTACAGTTCCCTTTTCTTTCCTACATACTTTTTTCCCTGAAGCTGTCAGACAATGAGTATGGCACCTGTGGTCTCTTTGCCTGGCATAAACCTAAACTGCATCTCATCAGTATCCACTCTTTCTCTAATCATACCTTCTAAAGCTTTCTCCAGTACCTTCATTTTCTGGTGTAAAAGCTTTATTCCTCTATAATTTCCTCTTTCCAGGGCATCACCCTTTCCCTTGTACACATTTACAATTACAGTACACTCTTTAGCGAATCATCTGGGACAACACACTAATATATATAATCGTTTTTATCAAATCAGTGACTAACCCCATTCCTATATTTTCTGAGGCTTTCAACATCTCAGCAGTCATCATAGGCCCTTTAAAACTGATGGTATTTAATCACGGGTTTATCTGGACCTTAGTGTGCTCTGATTTAACGACACGTCTGGCACTCTGGTAGTATCCCTCCTTTCACCCGGGAATTCCATACCACTAGTTCTAATGGACACACTTAATCCTTTACACATTCACTTAGGGATTCCTTCGACCTGTTCCAAACTCCCTCATCCCCATTACGTTATCCATCTATCTGTCTACTTCTCTGTATCTATATACCTGTCTACCTTTAATCTTGCTGTTTCTAGACGATTTTAGTCATCTTAATAAGGATGTACTGTATGTAGCTAGGGGATTAATTGTGACTATATCTAGCCTCTACAGTTACATAAGATTATTTTTGCTGCCTCCAGATACTCTTCCTCATATCCCTCGTAGAGAAAGATGTCTTTGACCAGTATTCTTTTCGGTCAAGGAAGCTCCTTAACACTAACCCCAAGCGATTTATATTTGGTTAAGGTTAGTGAATATTCTATTGTACATCATTTATGAAGAGTATGATGATACTAAAAGGATTTATGTAACACAGAAGAGAATAGTATGGTGTATCAGGCAAAATAAATCGCTTCGGAAAAGGTGCTAGAGAGCTTCCTTACCCAACGATAACACAAATTAAAGTCCCACCATTAGCGCTTCCTCCATTGGCCATCCATTACACCACTTTTGGCGGATTAATGAAGCCTGGAAATTACTGCACTGACCTGGATTATGGACGAGGGGATTAAAACACTGACGCCATTTTGTACCCACTTGTATCGGTACTGAAGAGGAGGCAGCTGTATTGATAGTCGCCGATTTCTTATCATTATCATATTATTATCAACAACAACTGTTCTACTACTACTAGTAACAGTACTAATATTATTATTACTACTACTGCTACTCCTATTGCTACTGTTACTACTACTACTACTATTACTCTACTGCTACTACTACTACTACTACTACTACTAATACTACTATCATGATAATGATCGCCATGATCATTATCATAAGCATAATCGTCATTGACATCATTTTTCACTTACAGTAGTCGTCTTCATCGTTATCATAATCATCATTACCTATGGTTTCCTCATTATCATTTTTGCGTGATCATCATCTACGCCGTCATCATCATCATCATCATCGACATAATAAGGGACTGCATTATCATCATCATCATGGAGTCATCTCATATCCCATAAAGAAGGCGTGTGGAGTGTTGTTGCTGTTGTTGTTGTCCCAGTCTCAACTAAACACGAACCCAGCGGACTGCAGGCTGAAGTTCTCAGGCAGTCCACCACCTTTTTTGTGGGGTTAGGGAGGGGGGGGGGGCACCTGTCCACCTGAAACGCTGTAGATTCCAGAACACTCCACATTTTTCAACACACTCCACCAATTCTGAGACATCCACAGTGCTGAAAGGTTTGTATCTCCAAGGGAGTCAAAGCCTGAGAAGGGAAATGAAAAAGAAAATAAAGATAACACTCCAGAAGACGCTTAAACACGCCCTCTTTTCTCTTTGAAGGAAAACTGAGGATGACTTGGGATTACAAGACGAATCAGATTCTTGTGAGAGACGCTGGAGGAGGAAGAAGAGAAAAATAGGTGTCTTGTATTATCCCTTTCAGTACTACGGCGTCTGTTAACACACTCAGGCTCCTGAGACTCACTCCTAGCTGAATAAAATCGTCTAAAGTTAGTTGAAACAGAACAAGCTGGTAATATAAGCTGGATCAGATTCTTGTGCTAGACTGTAGCACCAGTTGAACAGGGCGGTACTCCCTAGGTGGATGGGAAGCTGGTGACAGGGAGAGCTGGAGCTCCTGTTTCTCCAGCCCTCAGGACCTCGTTCTAACCATCTCCCTTTGCTGAACATTTTCAGTGTTTTCACTTACACAGAGAGTAGGTCAGCATACTCTCATTACAGCTTTACTTCAACTGTCTATACCACACTACACGCGCATAAGATATCACACTTTCTATTTCCATTCCCCCTTAGCAATGGCCGCTGCATTATCAGCAAAAGCGGTGGTAACTCGGATTACCACCACCGGCAGGGTAGGACTGGCGCCTCAGGGTCCTCTCGGTCGCCATCAAGCGACTGTACAGAGAGCGACTTTGCAAACTCAGTTCATGTTCGTCAACGCAGAAGCGTAGGTTCGGTCTTATATTTGACCAATATCCGTGGTCATAGTACCAATTTAAATTCATTCCACTTTTTTCTTCAGTCAGTATTCCCTCTAGCCCTGTTCCTCACGGAACCCCAAATCTCTCCCTCTACTGATATATCCCCATTTTGTTTTCCTAGTTATCATTTCCTCACAAACTTCCACAACAAGGGTGGCAGCTGTTATTATATCAAATCTGGATTTGTTGTTGACACTGTCTTGAACTTCAACTAATTTTGATTATTCACTGTATAAACTAAATTATCTAATCATCAGATATATCTGTATAGTCTATCACTCCCCTAGTACTACTTCAGAACGAAGTAAGCGTATTTGACTCCATATCCACACAGTTGACTAACCTTAACCTCACCCTTAGCACAGAAATTACCGTTTTGGGTGATTTTAACGTCCATAATGTAGAATGGTCATTGCATTCTGCCAGGACTGACGATACTGGTCTAGAATGCAAGCTGTTTGCAGAATCGTTTAATCTCACGCAATTGGTAAAACAACCATCCAGGATACCAGATAATCCTGATCATAACGCCTATCTCTTGAACCTATTCGTGATAAAATAATTCATATCAGTACAGGATAGAAGTACTGGCACCACTTGGATCCTCCAACTACAATCTCATCAAAGCCTCATTAGTCAGCCTCCCCAAACCTCCCTGTCCTGAATCTGTCAGGATGGCCAGATGGCACTTTGAGAGGGCAGACTGCGATGGATTTAGAAATTATCTTTCTGGTATTCCATGGCAGTCATTCTTCTCCAGTGACATCAACTCTGCCAATCCCACATTAATGACTTAATACAAGCTGGTATGAAATTGTTCATACCAAGTCAACAGTTCACTAAGAGATCAGACTCCCCAGACTGGTGTGATAGCATTGTGCCAGAGCAACACCCCAAAGTCATTAGCATGTATATTTTGCTTAATATTAAGAACATCTGAGTCACTCAGTCAATTTAAAATTGCAAGAAACCATGCAAAAGCAGTAATAAATCTCGCTAAACCAAACTTTCTTCACAACCAAGCATCTACACAACCAAACAATCCCAGTGACAATAGAATATTCTGGTCAACTCTCAGTTCTTTCAATAAAACCTTAACAAGTCATCACCGGGTCCCCCACTGAAATCTTCAGACAGTAACATTACAAATGACCCGAGTGGCAAAGCAAATATCCTTACCAGTACATTTGCCAGAAATTCTACCTTAGAGGAAGTCAGCTAGAACGTCCCAGCATTAGAACTTGAGTGTCCGGAAGTTGCTCCTCTTAAAATACAGACCAGATTCGTAAGATCCATCCTAGACACTTTGCCAACGAACAAAGCTCCAGGCCCCGATGGATTTCCTCCAGTTGTTTTGAAAAAGTGCTCCCCAGAACTTTCTTCTGTTCTAGCTACATTATTCAGACTATGCATACGTACTTCTTCACTCCCTAAATCTTGGAATGAAGCCAATATCCACCCAATTTCGAAGAAAGGAAGTTCCTCTGACCACTCTGATTACAGGCCAATAGCTATCACGCCTTCTCTGGATATAGTATTTGAAATTGTAATTAATATGCACATATGTAAACACCTTGAATCCAACAACTTAATTAGTGATAGGCAGTATAGTTCTTGCCATGAAAGATCCACTGTTGATAAACTCAATCTCATGACTCATGCCTTCCATCAATCAATTGACCAACATAGAGAAACTCATGGGGTAGCCCTTGATATTTCTAAAGCTTTTGACAGTGTGGCACCTTTCCCTACTATCCAAACTCCCTTGCTATGGACTAACGTCTTTTGTTCCTCTGATTTCCTCATGTCTTGGCGACAGAAAAATAAGAGTAAAAGTAGGTGATGTATATGCCACTTTCAACTCAATTAACGGTGGCGTGCCACACGGATCATTTCTGGCTTCAACCGTATTCCTAATTCATGTTAATGATCTCTTATCTGTCACAAATAATCCCATCCATTCATATGCAGGTGACTCAACATTTCACAGTTCATTCACACTTAAACATATAATCAGCAAGTTTCATATCTCTAACTTGCAACTCAGTGCAGCCATCTTCGTAAATCAAGACTTAACTAAGATCTCTGAATAGGGACAAAATAACTTTGTCACATTTAATCTAGTAAAACCAAATATATACAATTTACTAATAGACAGATATTGCCAGATTCGTATATTACCTTCAATGTTGCTAATATTCCCATCTCCAAAAGTATTGAAATTCTCGATGTTTCACTTAACAGTGCTCTCATCTGGACTCTCTGACGTCACATCACTCGATAAAACTGCCTCAAAGAATCTTGGGTTATTGTGCCGAGTCAGTAACTTCTTCACTGACGAGCAGTTAACTCTAGCTCATAAGAGTTATGTGTGCTGTCAACTGGAATATTGCTCACCCTTGTGGAATGGATGTGGAGAGGTTGCACTAAAGCAACTAGACAACATTCAGAACAAAACTGTTAGAATTATTAATAACCATGTTATTACAGATAAACTACCTCCCCTACAGGTATAAGGAATGTTGCCTCCCATGGATTATTTTACAGATACATTAGTGGGAAATGCTCAGACGAAGCTACATCCATTTTGCCACTTCAACTAAGGAGGCTAGGAGTGGTAGGGATGCAAATAGGGTATAGAATAGTATGTAAACTCCTGCTTGGATTCGTTCTGGTTGATATCCTCAGCCTAAGATAAGGATTAGAGTTGGGATTAGGGAAGCTTCGAAGGTAATATAAAATAGTAGGTAGTTTATAGATCTAAAAGTTAGTACTAGGAAAATTAATAAGGCTAAGTTGACTAGCAGAAATAGTCTAGGAAAGTTTGAGGTGAATGTAATTTTTACTCTGGATATAACAATGAGTGCCTCCTCCTGTGGAACACGAGCATCTGGTGGTGCTCATGGCTGGAATGTCACACTGCCATATTATAGAACTTCCACCTATCAGAAATCTTTTATTCCCCGTTATGCATCTCTTTGGAACTCGCTTCCCCAGAGTCCTACAGCTGTTCAAGGCTAAATGTTACAGATTTTTAATGATCTGAGAGCACCAGTAGTCTGGTGTATGGATTATTAGTATTTTTTAGTTCATTTCTTTTTCCTTCTTCTGTTCTGTTATTAAAAAAAAAAAAAAAAAGATGAAGGAGAAGAAAAGAAGGTGCCTTGTGTTATCACCCTTAACACCAGAATTTATTTTAGCACTCAGTCTCCTATGACTCACTCCCAGATGAATTAAATCACCTGAAATATCTGGAACAGAGCACTCAGGCCCGTGTTCCTCTTAAGTTATGGATCTTTTTAACACTTCTTCCTCACTGATATATTTTTGGATACAGCTGGATAATATCAACTTGCATGTTGTTTAAGCTGAGGATGGTGGCAGTTGAATGATTTAAATGACATAAAGGAGGACAGTAAGGAGCAAGAAGCAAAATAATTACTAAGGATGACGTGTTAGGGAGCTTCCTTAACTGAGGAGAATACAAGCTCATGAGATGGAGGAGGAAGATCAGATGCCTTGTATTATCATGTTGAGTACTATCTCTTTACTCTTTCCTGCTTCTATGACTCACTAAATGTTATTGCTGTCTGTAGAAATACCTCTTCATAATGAAGGGGGTGGCCAAAGACAGATCACCTCCATATCACCCTGTCCTGTGCCATCAGGCTCCCCTACCTCCAACTTACCCTGATCCTCGTTCGTTTAGCTCTCCAATCCAACCCTTCACCTTATCTTCTCATTTGAATTAACCCACCACGTCCCGGTAGATTTTTCACCAATGACCCCCCCAATCCCGGTAGATTTTAGATTTTTTTTTCTTTTTGGCTAGAACCTCCGCTTTTTATGAGAAACATCGAAAATTCAGAGAGAAAGCCCTCAGTTGAGTTTAGAAATACGATAGAAGTAAGAGTACCTTTACCATGTTACCGTGTTCTCTCAGGCCAGGCTCGAGAGAAAATGTTTTCTGTGGGAGGGGTAGCTATTTCAAACCATTCATAACTGGTTATTTATTTATTTGGTACGAATTTATATGTAGGATAAGAGTATATTGGTTTTCAGACAATAATATAGGCGATATAAGCATTGTTCACTCACCAAAAACATCAACATCTGGCACATTCTTTTACAACGTTTCCACCTCATCATTTCTGCTTGTTTCTTCCTCTGGCTTATTTCTTCCTTTGTCCTCCACCTCAGGAATCACTTTCGCCTTGAATTTCGTCATTGGAGAGACCGTGGTGCGACATGTCTTTACTGGCCAGGTCACTGCTAATAGGTGAGTTGCCAAGAAAATGGCATGTGGGGGGGAGAGGGGTTCAAGTGGGGCCAGGCATTATCCCTGCCTGGCGTTGGGTAGAGGAAGGTCTCCCACATATGTCTACCAAAAATCACACGTGAAACTTGAAAAATGTACAAATGACGGACCTCTCAATTGCATAACGAATGGATACGTCGTCAGGTGTCACTGTGACAAAACGTGGTGACGTATCCATACGTCGTCGGTTAAGTCTTCTGACGCTGATTGGAATAGAAGACTAGAGTTGTACCGACCATGAGAGGACCAACACCGGCACTCAGACAAAGCCTTGTAATTACTTGACCATCAGAGAAAGACAGACAGACAGACAGATAGACAGAGACAGAGAGAGAATCCAGACCTATGAAAGGGAAAGAAGAAAGAAGCACACACACACACACACACACACACACACACACACACACCTGTCGGCACATCAGGTCTGAAATGCAAGGACAGAGTTGTAGCCTATACTGGGTCGATAGTCCTTTACAGCTCCTACTTGTTTTTGAGGCCATAACAGGAAAAACCCCTCCTTGGCCTCTGTATGTAAAAAAGTATGGATTGGATGAAGAGAGGGTTATTTCTCTCTCTTTCTCTCTCTCTCTCTGTCCATTAAGATCTATCTGTCAATCTATCTCTCTACCCATGTATGCATTTATATCTACCTGTCAGTCTCCTTATGTATCTGTCCATCTATCTGTATATCTGTCTATCTGTATATCTAATTACCCGTCTATCTGTCTTTCTGTATGTATAGGTATGTACTCATCTGCCTTTCTATATGTATATCTCTTTACTTATCTGTCTGTTTGTTTATCTATCGATCTATCAAACTATTTACCAATCTATCAATCGCTCGACCTATCTATCTATCCCTAAGGGCCTTCGTACCATAAGGGGTGGCCACACTCTTTAAAGAGAACTGACCAATTAAGCACCAGTCAGTTCCTATATATTTTATTCCTGCTGCCGCCAGACGATTTCATTCAGCCTGGGACAGCCTCATGGTGGTGAAGGCTGTACCTACTGTAACTCCTAGTGTTTAAGAAGACGATTTGAGATTAATTAAAAGAGATGAAAAAAGAATGAAATTGGAAAGACGTGACGGTGTGTGTTCGAGAGTGTGCTAGTGTGTGTGTGTGTGTGTGTGTGTGTGTGTGTGTGTGTGTGTGTGAAGCAGACAGACACAGACAGAACCACACACTGAGCTCTGAGACAAATCAAACACAAGCCTCTCATTCCTTCACATCAGTATGCAGTAGGTATTGCTTTGTTTTTTTGTCCATTATATTCTAGAGTAATAAAACAAGTTAAATTGATGCACAAATACACAGACAAAGAGTTAGATAGGTAGATAGATAGATAGATAGACTGGCAGACAGATACACAGGCAAACAGACAGTTTGGCAAAAGCCCCTCCCATTCCTTCCCATTGATATTCATAGGGTCTTTGTTTTACGATTTTGTCCATATTATTCTCTGTCGGGGAACGGGTTGCCTTGGGCTCGAACCAGAATTGTTTTGACCGCAAGAGATGCTGGGGTGAAGCCAGATCAGGTCAGGATAAATCACGCGTGGCCACTCTGGAAATGAAAGAGAAGGTATTGGTAGGGTAGGGAAGGGAAGGGAATAGCAGGGAAGGGAATGAGATGGAATGGAATAGAATAGTATTAAAAAGAGGAGAAAGGCGACAAAATACTTAATTATTACAATTCTTATTCATTTTTTGCTGCTCAGATATCTGACACATGAACAATATAGTCTTGTGCTGGGCAGTAGAAAATGTCTAGGTGCGTCCGTGGCGGCAGGAGGGGTATGTCAGGACTGGGACCTTTTGACTTTTGACGTTACTATCATTAAATAATTTCGCTTGAAGTTGACTAATTTTATATTTCTGCAACCACAACAACGATGGAGTCAGGAGAAATGGGGTTAAACCTTTTTATCTTGTGCATGGTGTTGGCGAGGGACGCCTTTACGTGGTGGCACTGACGGAACTGGGTGATGGAGCTGCCTTAAACTCGATCCTTGCTCCCCCGAAAAATGATGATGGGCTGCAAGTGTGGGAAAATATCAACTTGTAGTTCACTAGGTTTACATTCAGATGAGCCTGGGACAACAACAACTACTACCACTGACCACTAGTTTAGTATGGCAAGATTCCTTGGCATGTTATTACTCTCATGTTGGGCTAACGATTCTCCTTATTATTTTAAATGAATAGTAGTTCACTATACTGCCAGTGATTCCTAAAATTAGATTGCTACCATATATATAATAGGCACAGGACCAAGGATGTACCCCAGAGGCACTCTGGTAGTTACACTTACTAATTTTCAGTCTGACTGTAGATTATACAAGTTACTCCGTTTAATTCAATTTGACCTAAAAATGCCATCTCTCTATCTTGAATTCTAAGCTGTAACAAATATTAGAAATATTTTATAGTCACAAAGCAGTGTTATAGAAGGGTGTTAAAACTTGGTACCCTTACCTTCCACTGAGGTGCACTAAATAAGCTGCAAACGACGAAAGTCTTCAAGTTAAAGTGAAGGAACTATAGCACTTCTTTGCATCATTCCTTTAGCTACGATTCTTTGCATAATGCAGTAAGAAATTCCCCTTCTTCTCCGTGCGAAATCATTTCCTAACATCGTCTTGTGAACAACCTTATTAGATACTCGCTAAGTTCAATATAAATAATGTTCTATGTTTTATCCCTGTCAGTCAAACACTTGGGAGGAACGTGCCAACAAATCAGTAAGGCAGGCATGATCCTTTATTAATTCACGCTCTTTTTTGCTCAGAAATTTAAAAAAAATATCTTAAGATAAATTGATGGTTATTTTCCATGAGCTGATTTTTAACTAATCGGATAGGGTTTTGATGCAGCTGACGTATTCCTCGTCTTAAAAATGGCTGTTTCTTGCCAACCAGGTATCTGGAATTATTCTGGAGGTTAGTGACTTATTATTGACAAAAATTCTTATTGGCTGATAGAATTCTCCCTTGTCCTCATTCTCTATTCGTGCAGAAATTTTTCTTGGCTCTGGAGATGCTCTCAGCTTTAGCTTATCAACAATTTACTTTACATTCTGTCCACAAATAAATATTTTTTTGTGAGTATAACCTGAGTTGCCTATGTAATTTGCATGTCGAGTACAGGCAGGATTATAGGCAGAAGTTCCTTCCTAAAGGCAGACGGAATGAGACTATTTAAATCTGGATATATATATATATATATATATATATATATATATATATATATATATATATATACATATATATATATATATATATATATATATATATATATGTATTGTTACGGAACAGAGAAAGATAATGTACACTTTAAGTGAGAATACTAAGAGTCACTACTGTCCCGTAAAGTTCCAGGTTCAAAACAAAAGAGTTAGGTAAAATTACAAGTTAAAGTTTAATGCTCAAACTAACAACAAAACATTCAGAACTCATAAGGATAATGTAATGGCAAATAAACAGGTTAAATATATGGTTAACTGCAATAGCCTCTATTAACACGAAATTAGCAAGAATAAATTTATCTAAGTCAGCCCTGATAAAATGAGATACCAGATAATACTCAGTGAATGCCAGATAAATTATTACAGATCCAAACTAGTATCATGAAGGACTTTGTTGCATGGTCGTGGAGTGTGCAGACGTGTTTCTCTGGCTCTCCTCTAGCTGCAGGGTTGCCTCACCGGCTTTAGCTTTGTTTTCTCCGCCACTAGGGCGTTTTTCAATAAAGTTAGGTTAGCTAGTACTAATTCTTCTCCCAGCCCTTTAGAGATATAGTAAGTGTCTATATCTGTTTCCTGAGATTGCCTTTGCTTACTCACCTCTGGAGTGTACCCCCCACTGATCGCTCTGGGGTGTGAGTTACACACGGGCGCGTCCTCCCGAGAGTGGTTTGAGAGGGTAATCTCAGATTAGGTGTGTGTTCCCCGGGCAATTCTCCCTTGGTCGTTTTTCTCTCTCTTCCCACTTCCCCCTCACGGGGGAAGTGGTAACTATGGCGGACGCCACTGCTGCCTCCCTCCCCTTCAGGGGGGGAGGTAGTCCTGACCGACCCCCGACTGTCTCACGGACTGACTACCCCCAGACTGAACGGCCCCAGACACGTACCCGTCTTGACATTGATTTTAGAAATGCTGAGTTTGTACAGATACATGCAGTTGGTCCCACTCCCCTGTCCAGCCTCAATCCCTTTATCATCAAGAAGGTGATTGATGGGTGTGCAGGTGAAGTGGAACAAGTGAAAAAACTTGCGAGTGGAGATCTCCTCGTTAAAACTAGGAACTCAAGTCAGGTAAAAGATTTGCTAAAACTGAGCAAGTTCCACTGTTATGATGTTCAGACCACGATCCCTCACTCCATGAATTCCTGCAAAGGTGTGATCACCTGCAGAGATCTTGTGGTCATGGAGGAGGAAGAGATCGTACAAGAACTTGCTCAGCAGGATGTTATAGAGGCCCGTTTCATAACTAGATTCTCGGAAGGCAGGAAGACGAAGACCGCCACAGTTGTCCTAACATTCGGCAAAGTTGCTTTACCTTCAAACATCAGAATTGGTTATGAAATTCTTAACGTCAGACCATACATCCCGAACCCCTTGCGTTGCTTAAAATGCCAGATTTATGGGCATCATGAAAAGGCTTGTAGGGCTTCCCAGCCAGTGTGTGGTAGGTGCGCGAATGTGGGACATTCTGCTGAACACTGTACATCTGAGACGGAGTGTTGCTTCCACTGTAAGGATTCTCACTCCACTTCCTCGAGGGCTTGTCCCAAGTGGAAGGAGGAGAAAGAGGTCTGCACAGTGAAGGCGACCGAGGGCATTTCCTTTTACGATGCAAGGAAGAAGGTGAAGGAGTTGCATGCAACTCCCAAGCCTAATGTCTCCTATGCATCGGCGGTTGTGTCCCGTCCCGTGATGTGCACCGTTGAAACACAGACTGACCTGACATTCGCTCCTCATGCCCCACGCCCTACCTCTCAGTCTAAGCCTCCTGTACGTTCCAACTCTCTGACAGACATCCCTATTGCCACTTCATACTCACAGGCTGCCGCTGCTCCTTCGCAGTCAGTGCGGTCAAAACAGAAGCCTGACAAGTCAGATAAAATTAACTTGACCACCCTCACCAAACAGTCACGTCCTCATGTCATTCCTGCTCCTGGTCCAGCGAGGGAGAGAAAGAATAGCTCTTCCTCGATGGAATCTGGGAGCCTCGTTATTGATGAGACTATGGAGATCTCCACAAACAAGCACCGGGATAGGTCCCCCGGTAGCCACTCGCCTGGTCGCGTGTGGAATAAAAAGATTAAGCACACTGGCCACCCTCGAAAATCTTAAACCGCCGCATTCACTATACTGCAGTGGAATTGTAGAGGTATTGGGAATAAGTTACATAATATAGCTATCTTGCTTTCACTACACAGGCCAGACGTTGTTTGTTTACAGGAGACGCGCCTGGAGGATCATCCTGATCCTTCACAGTTCAGACACTACCACTCGTATAGAAGATATGAAGGTCACGGAGTTGCCATTTACACACACAAATCACACCCACAAACGGAAGTGATTCTAAATTCTACTCTGGAAGCTGTCGCGTGCAGAGTAAAATTTAATAACACGTATCTGTCTATTTGCTCTCTGTACTGTCCCCCACATGGCCCCATTGATAGTGATACTTTAAATTCACTAGTTGAATATCTGCCTGGAAATAGGTTAGTGTTGGGCGATTTTAACGCCCATCACTATCAATGGGGTAGCTTGAGGATTGATGGTCGTGGGGAGCAAGTAGCCGACCTAATACTACAGTCCAACCTCTGTCTTCTGAACGATGGTAGAGCGACTCGTGTAGATGATCGTACTGGTAACTTTTCGGCCATTGACTTATCTCTGGCCTCCCCTGGTATACATCAAGATCTCTCATGGGACCCTTACGACGACTCCTTGGGAAGTGATCATTTACCCATCTGTCTTTCTTATACACGCGACATCATTTCGGACCCTCCACCTCCAAAATTTAACTATAAGAAAGCAGATTGGGGATCCTTCTCAAGGATCGCCAATTTAGATATATCTGGGGAGACCATAGATGTTAAGGTTGAAAATATAACCCAATCCATATTACACGCAGCTGAGGCTGCTATTCCCAAGACTTCTACAGTTCATGCGAAGCATAGAGCACATTGGTGGACGCCGGATTGCCGACAAGCATTAAGAAAACGCAATAGGAGATACAGGATTTTTGATAGTCAGCCCACTGAGGAAAATTTTATTGCATACAAACAGGCACGGGCTGAGGCAAGGAGAATAATAAGAAGGGCTAAACGTGACTCCTGGCGGTCCTTTGTATCTACGGTGACTCGTACAACACCATTAAATAAAGTCTGGTCCACTATAAGATTATTAAATAATAAACGCCCATACTTCCCTGTCACCACCTTGCAGGTGAATAACACCACCTATGACGAGCCCGTGGACGTTGCTAACATCCTCGCCAGGAGTTTTTCTCATGTAAGTAGCTCAGCCAATTATGACCCGCGTTTCCAACATCATAAACGCATGGCTGAGCTACAGATATTAGACTTTGCCACAGAAGACGTAAACTCCCCGTACAACCAAGAGTTTACGCTAGATGAACTGCTCCTTGCCCTTAAATCCTGTAAAGACACCAGCCCTGGACCAGACACCATCACGTACGGTATGATCCAGCATCTTAATCAGGACAACCTGATTAAGATGTTAGCATTGTACAATGAGATTTGGGTGTCTCGAACGTTCCCAAACTCATGGCACTTTGCGCACGTCATACCGATACCCAAAGAGGCTGGTCGTCTTATGAATCCCACTTCATTTCGTCCTATTGTGTTGACTTCTTGTCTATGTAAGGTCATGGAGCGTATGGTTAACAATAGGCTTCTTTTTGTTTTAGAGTCGAAGAATTTGTTAAATGATCAACAATGTGGCTTCCGTAAATACAGAAGTTCACTAGCTCATTTAATGAATTTGGAGCATTGTATTGCAGAGGCATTTGCCAATAAAGAATTCATGATAGGGGTGTTCTTGGACATCCATAAAGCCTATGACATGACCTGGCGACACGGTGTACTAATGAAGCTCTATGCTTATGGTTTAAGAGGAAATTTGCCTGTTTTTATTTCAAATTTCTTAAGGGACAGAACTTTCTCTGTCAAATTGCCCCGTAACGTAACATCGGATATATTTATCCAGGAAAACGGGGTGCCGCAGGGAAGTGTGCTTAGTCCTACTTTATTTAGTATTATGATCAATGATATTCTGTCATCAGCTCCCATCCCGAGGAATCTTAAATACTCACTCTATGCTGACGATTGTGCAATATGGCACTCTTCCCGTAATGCACAATTTTCGGCTGGGCGGATTCAAGCAGCCCTTGACTCCGTCCACCAATGGGCCTTGCAGTGGGGATTTAAGTTTTCCGTACGTAAGTGTGCCGCTATAGTTTTCACTAATCGTAACGTACCTAATTTGTGCTTAACTTTGGATAATCAGGCGGTACCTTTTCAAAATTCTGTAAAATTTTTAGGAATACATTTTGATCGTAGAATGAATTTTAAACTTCACGTTAATACTTTGCTTGCTCGTTGTGATAAACCGTTAAATGTCCTCAAGTACCTAGCGGGTACTACCTGGGGTGCCGACAGAAAATCTTTATTAATGGTGTATAAGTCCCTTATTCGATCGAAGCTAGACTATGGCGCACAGGTGTATGGCTCGGCATCTGATGCCACGCTGAAAGGATTGGATGTGTTACAGAATAAATGCTTGCGAATGTGTCTTGGAGCTGTACGGTGTACCCGTGTGGCTCGTATGGAAGTGGAGGCGAATGTGCCTCCCCTCCGTATTCGCCGTGACCACCTGGCCTTGTCCTACGGCATAAGGACATTAAGAAAAAGTAATATCGGCAATGTGGCCTGTACCCCCCTGCGTCAATACCACCACCTTCTGCGGGGGGTGCGTCGGCCACTTGCCGCTCGCCTCCACTTACTGACTCAGGAGCTTGATGTGGACCCCAGTGACTGTGACAAGTTGGTGCTTAAAAATATAGCGCCTTGGGAGCCACCTGGCTTTACAGTCGATGTTGCGTGGCTCCCAGCACCAAAGGCCAAGGCGCCGGAGGCGGAGGTCCACCACTTGTTTCGTAACATCATTGTTCGTCACTTGGGGTCCCATCAATTGTACACCGACGGCTCCAAGTCGAGTGAATGTGTGGGTGCAAGTGTGTGGTCGACTGAATGTGCCCTTAGGTATCGGTTGCCGACTCATACATCTGTGTTTACTTCAGAACTTTTTGCTATTGACAAAGCTATAGACTATGCTCTCAATTCTAGACATGACTCATTTGTCATATTTTCAGATTCAAAATCAGCCCTTCAGGCAATTGCATCTTGCACTACGGACTCTCACGAGATCCAGGGCCGCATTGTTAATAAGTTGCATTCATGCAACAAGTCATTCACGCTGATCTGGGTGCCTGGTCATTGTCGTATCTACGGCAATGAGCAGGCTGACTTACTTGCAAAGTCGGCTGTAGAGCTCGAGGAGACTTGGGACGTTCCTCGTGATCTGCGGTCGAGTCTATCTCTCGGAAAGAAATCAATAAATCTTCTGTGGCAAGGTCAGTGGACCAGACTAAATATTCCAACTTGTAAGCCGTACCTGGGCGACTGGGACACTGCCAACTGTCCCAGTCGCCTAGAAGAAAAAGTGTTGGCACGGTTACGGCTTAATGCCACCATTGTAACCCACATAAAACCATATATGGAAAGACGCTTCCCACCGCACTGTGATATCTGTAATGCGGTGTTATCTATTAGTCATATCATCCTGCGCTGTCGGCGATTTATTCGTGAACGCGCTTCACTTATAAATTACTGCGGTGCAGCAGACGTCCCCTTCACCCTTTCCAACATCCTGGGTGATGGGGACATTGTTATGACTGATAAATTGATGGCTTTCTTGAGAGAGACCGGACTGATCAGAGTGATGTGACTTTTTTACTGCGTGGTTATGGTTTTTATGAAGAGTAAATATGTATATATTGTAATATTAATTAGGGTTGACAGTTGACATATTTTAAATAGTTCCTCCTCCCACCGATCTATTTCTAATATAGATGTCCCCTACATTAAGCCAAGTTCCTCGCCTGACAGTCACCAGATGATGAGTGCAAGTGTGCAGTATAGGAAGGTATTGGGCACTTGCAGTCGATGGTGGTCTGCTGGGCGAGGTTCTTCACTTTTTGTACAAATTATGTATATACATTATACCATCTTGCTTAAGTTATTCTAATTAGGGACGACAGCTGACGTATATGGAAATGTTCCTGACTCGTCTGGTTCCCTTTCATATATTGATGTCCCCTATATTAGGTTGTGCCTCGACTGACAGTCACCAGGTGATGAGTGCAGGTATGTCATGTAGAAAGGCATTACATATCTGCAGTCGATGATGTTCTGTTAGTCGAGGTATTTTTACCATTAGTGTAGGTCTAGCTATTTGTCTCTGTAGGATTTAGTATAGGTTAGCGATTTGTCTGTTAGGTGATTTGTTTTAGGGTCTTTAGATTAGTGTTCCTTTATAATATAAGGTATAAAAAATATAAAACCAAGAAAAAATTAAAAAAAAATAAAAATACAAAAAAAAAAAAATAAATAAGATTAAAATTATTATATATATATGTACGTTTGCATGAAAGTGTGTCTGTATGTATGCATGGAAGTGTGTGTGTGTGTGTGTATGTGTATGTATGTATATATATATGTTTGTAAATATATGTATATATGTTTAAATGTATATACATATATATATACTGTATATACACGGCCTTAATAACCAGGGGCTTCGGCCCTAATGGTTGATAGGCCGGGGAAAAAAAAAAAAAAAAAAAAAAAAAAACTAGTATCAAAAATGACTGACATAAAACCCAACATCAATCAAAAAAGACCTCACTAGGCCTAAGAATTAACCTTATGCTACACAGTACAAGAAAAAATACAACAACAGTTATACTCAAATTACACACAGCTGCCAGATGTTTGGAGATTTCTTGAGCACTCACAATAATAATATCTGTACAGGGGAGGAAAGAGATGTGAACAAAATGAGGAGCAGATCTAAGTGGCAATGATGCAGAGACTGAGCTCATTATATAGGGGCCAGCAGAGCTTGATAAAACTTGTAAGAAGGACGCGCAAATGAAGCCATGGGGACATAGAGTTGACAATCCCGCTCTGGACAACAGAGAGAACGACTTACTCTACTATAACGGTAGAAGGGGGGGACTGAGGCAGAACACGCTCGTGATCAAACATGCAGCAACTGTGCGTTAAAATTACACAAAGGATGATGAAATCATAGGCTATGTAACACCTCCCCACAAAGAAAAAGAAATTTACAAAGGAAATTTCTTATTACTCTAAAACAATCTGTCTAAAGTCTAGATAAGCAATCTGCAATAACATTTTCTTTCCCCTTGACATGTTGTATGTCTAATGAATACTCCTGAAGAAGTAGACTCCATCTTGTCAATCTCTGATTTTTATCTTTAAACTTACTAAGGAATTTCAGTAGGTTGTGATCGGCATAAATGACTATGGGGTCAAAACCAGAACACAAATAAAATGAAAACTGCTGTAAACCCAAAATCAAGGCCAAAAGCTCTTTCTCAATAGTGGAGTAGTTCTTTTGAGGTGGAGTGAACTTCTTACTGTAATAAGATACAGGGTGTTCAATACCCTGATCATCAACTTGCAGCAAAACAGCCCCAGCTCCTGTATCACTTCCATCAACAGCCATCTTAAAAGGCTTAGCAAAATTTGGAGTAGCGAGCACTGGCTGACTTAATAGAACAGCTTTAAGTTTGTTGAAAGAGGATTCACAGTTATCGGTCCAGACAAATTCAACTCCCTTTTTCAGTAGGTCTGTAAGTGGTGATACAAGAATAGAAAAGTTAAGAACAAATCTCCTGTAATAACCTACCATTCCCAAAAATCTTTGTAGCTCTTTCCTACTTTTAGGTCTGGGAAGATCACTTATAACCTGAACCTTAGCTCCTGGTGGTGCAACATGTCCATCACCAATTACATACCCAAGGTACTGAACTTTAGCTTGACCAAACTCACACTTTGATAAATTAGCTACAAGATTAGCCTGAACCAAACGCTCAAGAAATTTACTGACATGGCATAGGTGATCTTTCCAGTTGTCAATGAAGATTAATACATCATCAATATAAACAACACACCCTGCCAAACCCTCTGTTACAACATTCATGAGCTTCTGAAATGTGGCTGGTGCATTCTTCATACCATATGGCATTACCGAACATGCAAAAGCCTTTCCTAGTGTTACAAAACATGAGATCTCCCTAACACGTTCAGTCATAGGTACTTGCCAGCATCCCTTTAACAAATCAAACTTACTTATGTACCTAGCCTTTCCGATCTTGTCTATGCAATCTTCCACACGAGGGAGAGGGTAAGTGTCTGTTTTGGTTATCTGATTAACTCGTCTGTAGTCAATGCAAAGCCGCTGTGACCCACCTGGCTTAGGGACTAGAGTGATAGGAGAACTCCACTCGCACTGACAGGGCTCAATCATCTTGTGGTCCAACAGGTAGCCAAGCTCCTTCTCGATGAGAGGAACTTTCACTGGGTTCACACGGTAAGGAGGCAGTTTAATTGGCTTTGCGTCTCCAACATCGACATCATGCATCAACACAGTGGTTCTTCCTGGAGTGGCACGGAACACTTGCGGGTACTCCTGCAGTAATGCCGAAAACTCCTGCCTTTCCTTGGGAGGTAGATGAGAAAGCTTAGTCTGGAGATCATTCATGATATCAGGATTCTTCCCCAAACTATCACTCAGGCTCATGCTGCATGGGAGAACTTCACTTGTAGACTCGGGTGGAACAGCTACAGTGCAGACTGGATTATTTTCGTCCCGCCTGTGATATAACTTTAGCATGTTGATGTGACATAGTTGCTTGCTCTTTCTACGATCTGGTGTGGCGATGACATAGTTGACATCACTGAGTTTCTTCTCCACGAAATAAGGGCCACTAAACTTGGCTTGAAGAGGTTGCCCATGAACTGGTAGCAGAATCAAAACCTGATCTCCTGGCTGAAAGTGGCGTAACCTGGACTTCTTATCATACCAAGTCTTCATCTTCTCCTGAGCAGCTCCTAAATTCTCTCTCGCCAGTTGTAAAGCAGTGGACAGCCGTTCTTTGAACTTCATCACATACTCCAGCAGGTTGACGTCATCTTCCTCCGACAGCCAGCATTCCTTGAGTAGCTTAAGGGGTCCTCTTACTTCATGGCCAAACAGTAATTCAAAAGGTGAGAAGCCCAGTGATTCATTTGGAGATTCTCTTGCGGCAAATACGACGAATGGAAGACCTTTATCCCAGTCTTTCTGATGTTCCAAACAGTATTTCTTGAGCATCGATTTGAGTGTTTGATGATATCTCTCCAACGCTCCTTGGGTCTGGGGATGGTAAGCTGAAGACGTGATCTGGGAGATGCCCAACTCTTTCAGAGACTGCTTGAAAACATTCGACATGAAATTACTTCCCCGGTCTGACTGTACCTCCTTAGGCAGACCAAACTTTGTGAAGAACCCTAGCATTTCCTTAACCACGTTCTTTGCTGAGATATTTCTAAGTGGAATGGCTTCAGGATAACGAGTAGCCATATCAATCATGGTCAACACATGAGAAAATCCTGAAGAAGTCTTAGGAAGAGGGCCCACAATATCCACCAACACTCGGGGGAAAGGCGCCTCAAAAGGAGGAATGGGAACTAGAGGTGCAACCTTTTCGGTCTGATTACACTTTCCCACAACTTGACAGGTGTGACAAGACTTACAATACCAGGAAACATCCCTGAAGATACCTGGCCAGTAGAAGTGTTTCAAAATGCGTGCCACAGTCTTCCTCACTCCAAGGTGTCCTGCCAAACTGGAATCATGAGCCACTCTAATGATATCCTGCCTACAAACACGAGGGATCACAACTTGATGTACAACCTCCCATTCACAGTCGGCTGATGCTGTTGGGGGTCTCCACTTCCTCATAAGTACTCCTGACTTTACATAATAACAAGTAGAAGCACCGGCTGACTCTTCTTCACTGTAAGCAGAGTTAGCTAGACCTTTCAACTCAGGGTCAGCAACCTGCAACTCAACCAACTCTTGACGAGACAAATTATCAACACTACGGGGTACTGCCTCATCTGGTGAGTGGTCCAAATTAGCAAGAAAAGTGTCAGCTAGGATAACATCATCATCATCATTATCCTCTAAATCACCAGTAACTTTAGACTTAGCCCTAGTGACAGCACATGCAGGGAACACATCAGGGACATCACAATCCCGGGCCACAGCCACCGGCTCACCAGACAACTGAGGAGCTGGACACACTTGACTTCCACCAATATCATTTCCAAGTAAGAAAGTTACACCTGACATTGGGAGTGTCTCAACCAACCCAACCATAACGGAACCATTAACAAAACCAGACTCTAAATTCACTCTGCACAGAGGGACAGAGAAATAATTATTCCCTACACCTTGTAAGATTACAGTTTCATCAGAGGAATTAACATTAGAGCCTAGAACACTGGTCAGCATAAGGGATTGGCAAGCACCTGTATCACGATATATTTGAACTGATTTCCTGTCATTACTGTCCAGAGGACTGACAAAACCATCAGACAGGAAATTAGCACATGAACTCTTGAGAGTGTCACCCACGTTACTGCTCAAAAGAGGAGCTCCATCATGAGAATTTAAGTTACCCCTCAAAGCAGGTTCAGTTAACTCAGTTAAAGAATTCTGGGAACTCTCAAGAGTGGACACTAGACCAATTGACTGAATATTTAAAGACTACTTTTTGTTCACATCACGCTGTCTCCTGAAACATCTCTCCGTAGTATGACCAAGCTTACTACAATAAGTACATTTACTTTTCTGAAATCTAGAGGTGAAGCTGGTATTTACTTCCTGAGAAACATCATCTTTATTTTCTTTCCTGTTACCTGTACTCTGAGTAGAGGCAACGTACTTACTGTCAGCTTTCCCTTTTTCTCTAGAATATCTCTTGTGAGTGAGAACATACTCATCAGCTAAAACTGCAGCATCAGACAAATTATCTATTCTTTTCTCATCAAGATATAGGCTTACATCTTTACTAATACACCTTTTGAAGTCCTCCAGCAAAATCATCTGCTTAAATTTGTCAAAATCAGAATCCACATTCTTAGAATTTAACCACTGCTCTAACAGATCTTCTTTGATTTTTGCATACTCAACATGGGATTGCTTATCTTGCTTGTAAGTTGTCCTAAATTTTACTCTATGAGCTTCAGGAACAAGCTCATAGGCCTTAAGAATCAAGCTCTTAACTACATCATAATTATCAGACTGATCCTGAGGCAAAGATGCATAAGTTACTTCAGCTTTACCGGTGAGAACAGTATGAAGGAGTACTGGCCAATACTCCTTAGGCCAATTAAAACCTGTAGCTACCCTCTCAAACAACTGAAAATACTTTGTTAAATCAGATTCATTAAAAGGAGGGACAAGTTTAACATTTTTAGCCACATCAAAATCATCAGAGCTAGATGATCCAGTTCCACCTTGTTTCATGCGATACTCATGGTCTGCCTGAATCCTAGCAAGTTCAATTTGTGCCTGAAACTCAGCCTCCTTAGCACGAGCCTGAAACTCAGCCTCCTTAGCATTTGCCTGAAACTCAGCCTCTTGAATACGAGCTTTTGCCTGAAATTAAGCCTCCTTAGCACGGGCCTCCTGCAGGGCTAGCTGTAACTTAGCTAATTCAATCTGCGTTTGCTCATTTCGAGGAGTTACATTAAACAAGCTTTCATTAATCATGTCAACAATTTCATCTTTAGAATGATGAGAGCGAACAGCAATTCCCAATTGTTGAGCAACAAGCTTAAGTTCAATCTTTGTTCTGTTTTCTATATCACACACTGTTTGCACATTTGACAAAAAATCTTTGGCTTCATCAAGTGTAGTAATAGTAGACATAATGAATAAGTAACAGTCACAAAATATCAAGCAATATCCTTATGATAATATCCTGAATATCCTGATATGGGGTCGCCAAATTTATGTTACGGAACAGAGAAAGATAATGTACACTTTAAGTGAGAATACTAAGAGTCACTACTGTCCCGTAAAGTTCCAGGTTCAAAACAAAAGAGTTAGGTAAAATTACAGGTTAAAGTTTAATGCTCAAACTAACAACAAAACATTCAGAACTCATAAGGATAATGTAATGGCAAATAAACAGGTTAAATATATGGTTAACTGCAATAGCCTCTATTAACACGAAATTAGCAAGAATAAATTTATCTAAGTCAGCCCTGATAAAATGAGATACCAGATAATACTCAGTGAATGCCAGATAAATTATTACAGATCCAAACTCGTATCAAAAATGACTGACATAAAACCCAACATCAATCAAAAAAGACCTCACTAGGCCTAAGAATTAACCTTATGCTACACAGTACAAGAAAAAATACAACAACAGTTATACTCAAATTACACACAGCTGCCAGATGTTTGGAGATTTCTTGAGCACTCACAATAATAATATCTGTACAGGGGAGGAAAGAGATGTGAACAAAATGAGGAGCAGATCTAAGTGGCAATGATGCAGAGACTGAGCTCATTATATAGGGGCCAGCAGAGCTTGATACAACTTGTAAGAAGGACGCGCAAATGAAGCCATGGGGACAAAGAGTTGACAATCCCGCTCTGGACAACAGAGAGAACGACTTACGCTACTATAACGGTAGAAGGGGGGGACTGAGGCAGAACACGTTCGTGATCAAACATGCAGCAACTGTGCGTTAAAATTACACAAAGGATGATGAAATCATAGGCTATGTAACAATATATATATATATATATATATATATATATATATATATATATATATATATATATATATATATATATATATATATATATATATAAGACAGCCCTAGCATGTATTCAATATGGACGGTGGGTCTTAGCGCCGAAGTGGTAACATGTAGAGGTGTATGGTATGTGGGAGAACTACTGGGCCTTGATAGCAGGCTGTGAAGCCTATGCCCAGAGATGGGATGGAGAGATGGGGTGGAGAGGTATATGAGAGAGGGGGGTGTGAGTTGGGAGCAGGGGAGTGAAATGGCGGGGGACAGGGCGACTTGGAAGCGATTTGTTTGTGGCCACCCCAAACGGGATTGAGGCGTCTGGCAATATATATATATATATATATATATATATATATATATATATATATATATATATACTTGGATGGATGGATAGATAGATAGATAAAGATAGATAAATAGGTAGAGATAGATAGATAGACAAATAGATAGATAGATGGATACGTACATACATAGTATTAAGATAGATATAGAGAATGCAAGTAATGCGAGTGTAAGTGGCTGGAAAATGGCTGGAAGACGGAGGAGTGCGAGAAGAGAGGAAGAAATCAGTAGGATGGAAGTTGTGGAAGCAATGAAGAAAGTTAAAATGGGGAAAGTCCCAGGAATTGATGAAGTGTGTTGTGAAATGCTGAAGCATGGGGGAGAGATAGTAGTAGAATGGATGTGGAAGATGTGCAGATTGGCCTGGGAGGAAGGTAGAGTCCCGGGGGATTGGAAATCAGGTATAATTATTCCCCTGCACAAAGGAAAAGGGGAAAAAGAAGTGTCTGGTAATCATAGGGGCATTTGTCTTATTAGTGTAATAGGAAATGTAAATGGCAGGATGCTTATTGACAGAGTTAGGGGAATAACAGAGGAATTAGTTGGAGAAGAACAGGGAGGTTTTAGGAAAGGAAAAGGTTTTGTAGATCCGATATTCATTATTGGATCTTTAGTGGAAAAGTTTCTAGAGAAGGAAAAGAAGTTGCCTGCGGTCTTCATGGATTTGGAGAAAGTATCTGAGAGGGTGGATAGACAAGGATAGTGGAAAGGATTAAGAATATTTGGAGTAGATGGGACGTTCCTGAATGCTATGAAGAGTATGTATGATGGTGCTAAGGCTGCAGTGCGTGTGGATAGTGAACTGAGTGAATTCTTCTATTTGAAGGTTGGATTGAAACAGGGATGTGTCATGTCTCCATTGTTGTTCAATTTGTATACGGATGGGGTTATAAAAGAAATACAAGGTAGGGCATTGGATGTGGGAGCAAACCAGCCCTAGTGAGAGAGGGCAATGTTTGGAAACTCCCTGTACTGTTGTTTGCAGATGATACTGTTTTGTTGAGTGAAGACGAAGGGAAGCTGCAAGGCTTGGTGGATGAGTCTGGGAGAGTGTGTAAGAAACGGAATCTAAAGGTGAATGTAAGGAAGAGTAAAGTGATGGTCTTCGAGAGAAGTGAAGTCAGTGAATGTACAGTGAGGTTGGATGAGGAGGAAAAGGAAAATGTAAGTGCGTTGTGGTACTTGGGTAGTGTGATGAGTAAAGATGGAAGTTTGGAAGGTGAAGTGCTTGAAAGGGTACAACAAGGAAGAAAAGTTGTTGGTTCCTTGTGAGCAGTGATAGGAAACAAGGAAGTGAGCATGGAAGTGAAAAGTTACTACATGACAGTATTGTCATACCAACTCTTACATATGGAATTGAAGCTTGGACCTTGTTGGAGGACATAAGGCAAAAATGAGAGCAGTGGAAATGACTTACTTGAAAGGAGCACGTGGAGTCACATGAAGAGACAGACTGACAAATGAGGAAATGATGGAGCGTTGTGGTGTGGATATGGATGTGATACGAAGTGTTAGGAAAAAAACATAGTGAGGTGGTTTGGCCATGTGGAGAGGATGGAGAGCGAGAGACTGACGAGGAGAGTGTATGTGAGTGAGGTGGAGGGGGAGAGGGAGAGGGAGGCCGAGGATGAGATCGATTTGTTTGCAGTAATCCCTTACGGGATTGAGGCATCTGGTTTATAATATATATATATATATATATATATATATATATATATATATATATATATATATATATATATATACTGTGTATCATCTCATCTCATCAGCTGTTTGAGTGTCCACTGCAGGACCGGCCTATCCCGACTGAAGTGGGGACGATACAGCCAATGTATCTCTGCCACGTAGCTTAGGCTGTCTGGTAGAGATTGTAAGTAGGGTGAGAAGTGCTTGTAAGTGTAACTGCAGTGTTGGACTGGCTTTGGATGCGTGTGTAGTCTGTGAACCAAGAGTAATCGGCCCGCACAAGCCGACTGGGTGCTAGCATACTTTATAGTATGCGACACTGGTTCAACCACAGCACCCCATATGTCTGCCAAGCATTACGTGGCCAGAAGAATGCTCCCATAGTTTACTATCCTGGCGGGGCGTGAACCGTTGTTCTTTAGTGTACGAAAACGCACACTTTACCACTGTACCGAAAAGTAGATGTGCTGGAGGAATTCATTGCGAGTAATGTCGGACACACTGGAGAGGACAATGTCATTGCAAGGTCAACTGCAGTCCAGGCTGACCATCCTCCTCCTGCTGTAGTTACTTCTCCCCCCACCGTAAAGAATGAGTTCCAGCCAGTGCGGAATGGTGCAAGGCTTGTAAGGAATAGAAGCATCATTTCAGTAACAACATAAAACAAGTTTCAGATTCTCAGAGAAGTAGAGGAAGAGCCCCATGAGGCACGGGTTGTGGAGGGACTCCATCATCTGTGGTCAATTGGTGGAATTTTGCGGCATGGCACCCTCTACACGAAAGCGTTTTTGTATTCCAGGTGCAGGAGTAGATGACGTAACAGAGGCCATGGATGACGTTTTTGAGAATGCGGAAAATGACAGCCTTGTTATCATCATTCATAAAGGTACCAACGACGTCATGCGAACCCGATCAGACGAGCTGATGGAGAAGTACAGGTAGATGATCTAACACTACAAGGAGAAAACTAACCATATTTTTAATTTCAGGCATACTACCAAGGATTAATGCAGGGAATGCATTCTTCAGCAGAGCATTTAGTAATAATAACAAGAGTCAAGTCACTTTGCTTACAGGAAGGAGTTCAGTTCATCGACACGTGGAACCAATTTTACGAGCAGTGTACACTGTTTACGAACGATGGACTACACTTGAATGCCGTTGGTTCTGCCAGTCTCGGTCGTTTGCTTAATGATGCCGTAAGTTTTTTCTGGAGAAAAAAACAAGCATCACGGGAGGCAAACGTAGATATCATACGATCTGATAAATCAATAAATAATGGAAGCTCCCCACATCAGAAAGGAAAGCACATTAAAGCAATCCTTCCAAATGCTCGTAGTCTACGTAATAAATTTTTTGATTTAGAGGCCTTTGCCTTTACTGAAGATTATGATGTAATTGGAGTAACAGAATCGTGGCTAAATACTGAGCAGAGAGATTTTCTAGCTGAGTTTAATTTACCAGGCTTTCACATTTTCAGTTGTGAAAGGAAGAATCCAGCAGGGGGCGGCGTGTTGTTACATGTTAAATCAGGATTTCATCCAGTCGAAATTACCAAGCCATGTATTGAAAACATCGACACTATTTACATTCAGCTTAGAAATGAATATTGTCATAAAATCACTCTTGAGTTAATTTATCGTCCACCTGGTCAGCCACTCAACATCGATAATGAAATCTACAATCAAATTGCCGAACTATCTTGTATGCAAAGCACTGTAATATTTGGTGACTTTAATTTACCAGTTCTAAAATGGGGAGAAGCCCTATCCTCACACACAGGGTCAGACCTACATACAAACTTGCAAGAAAGTTCTTTGTATCAATTTGTAAATTATCCAACACGTGGAGCTAACATCCTAGATCTTGTCTTAGTTACATCAGAAAATGTAGTGAATAATGTTATTGTAGGAGAAGAATTTAGTACAAGTGATCATCGCATAGTTACATTTAACATTAAATTCAGTGAAGACAGTGTCAAGGCCAGTTGTGAGAAAGTGCCCGACTTTAAGAGAGCAAATTTTAAGAAATTAAAGGCAATTGCAGGTGCAACTGACTGGCATCCCATTGTCGAAACTTTAGATATCAATGACGTGTGGAGTTACTTTACAGAAACTCTCAACAGTGCGATCAAATTATGTATTCCTATGCGCAACAGAAGGCCTGCCAAAAATTCTAAACCCAAATGGGGGTGGAACTCCAACATTAAACACTGTTTAGAAGCAAAAAATCTTGCATATAAGAATTATAATACCACAAAGAGTCAAAGTGATAAAAATGAATACGATGCCCTTCGACGAAATGCCAGAAAATTAATTAAATGCAGTAAGAAAGACTTTGAGACACATATTGCAAGTATCAGTAAATCAAATCCCAAAGAATTTCTCAGTTACATAAGAAGCAAAAAGGTAATAACTCCATCAATCGGTCCCTTAGTCACAGATAACGGAGAGCACACTGATGATGAAACTATGATGGCGAAAATTCTTTATACTTTCTTCGCGTCAGTATTTACAACAGAAAATATACATACAATTCCTACTGTTTCCCCCATTCCTATAGAAGAGGGCAACATAATCACTGACATTACAGTCAGCGATCGCGACGTACTGCTTGCAATAAACAGATTAAAAGAGAATAAAGCACCAGGACCGGACAAAATATCACCACGTGTATTGAAGGAACTACAGTATGAAATATCAAAGCCTTTAGCTGAACTTTTTAGCTTATCACCTAAGAGCAGTAAGGTGCCACATGAATGGAAGCTGCTAACGTAACCCCAATATTCAAAAAGGGCAACAGAGCCCAACCAGAAAACTACCGCCCAATTAGTTTAACATCAGTGGTTTGCAAATTGTTTGAAACTATTATCAGAGACAAGTTTGTAAAACACTTAGAAACAAACAATCTCATAAAATATTCTCAACATGCTTTTCGTAATAATCGCTCTTGCCTCACGAATCTGCTGGACTTTTTCAATGATATACTGAACATGTATGACAAGACTAAATCTGTTGATGTGGTCTACCTCGATTTTCAAAAGGCTTTTGACAGAGTTCCACACAAAAGACTCCTTCAGAAGCTAAAGGCACATGGTTTCATGGGCAGTGTTCTCGGGTGGGTGGAAGATTGGCTCACCAGATGAAAGCAAAGAGTTGTAATAAATGGAAAAGAGTGAGACTGGATAAACGTTACAAGTGGAGTGCCGCAGGGTTCAGTGTTAGGTCCTATTCTTTTCTTAATATATGTGAATAATATTGACGAAGGATTTTGTTGTAAGATTTCAAAATTTGCTGATGATACTAAAATAGGTAACAGAGCAGATACAGCACTGCAAAGACAGGCAATTCAGAGAGATCTTGATCAACTGTTTAATTGGGCATAAGTCTGGCAAATGGATTTCATATTAATAAACGCAAAGTGTTAAATAATGGCAGTTAAAATGTAAGAGCAAGTTACAGCATGAATAATGTCCAGCTTGATAGGGTAAACCATGAAAAAGACTTAGGAGTTATAATAACAAATGATTTGAAACCAAGCAAACAATGTACAGAAGCTGTGAAAAAAGCCAACAAATTGATAGGGTTCATAGGCAGAGCATTTGAATATAAATCCGATAATATCGTCCTTACTTTGTATAATTCCTTAGTACACCCGCACTTGGAGTATTGCGTTCAGTTTTGGTCACTGTATTATAAAAAGGATATGGAAAAGCTTGAAAGAGTCCAGCGAAGGATGACAAAGATGATACCTAGATTGAGAAATAAACCGTATGAGGAACATTTAGAAGCCCTGAATCTCTTTACCCTAACAAAACGAAGGATACGAGGAGATTTAATTCAAGTATTGAAGATATTCAAAGGACATGATAACATGGCTGCTGATAAATACTTCACAGTTGATCACTCGAACTACACTAGAGGCAATGGGCATAAAATAATTGGCAAACGATTCCAGTCGCATGAAGCTAAGCATTTCTTTTTCAATAGAGTTGTAAATATATGGAATAAATTGCCCTCCAACGTAATAGATTGTAATACAATACAAACCTTTAAAGGTCGCCTGCATAAGTATTTGGCATCCAACCCCCAGCTTAATATGTTTACTCCTGAATAAAACACTTGTGTATGTATAATTTTCTGTTTTATTTTATTTTAGTTTTTTAGAGCCTGGATCAATTTATTAAATGCAAATATAGTATATGCACAGATAACCCTGAGTTAACAGTCACTACTCATACTTTTGACCTGTGATGGGCTGTGGATCACTGAGGATCCCTGTTAGTTACGTGGCCACCATCGGGATTTTTTTTAATGTACCAGGGGTCACTGCTTCAGGAGGTGACTTGTTTGCTTGTCCCGCATGGGAAAGTTCCTAGTCTCAGTGGAATGAATGGAGCTGGGGCCTGATTGACTGCTGCCTACCTTAATAGCGCCAGGCAAGGCTGCCACACCACCCCTGAATATCCACACTGTGCACTGTGCAATTTCCACACTATGTCCGCAGACGCACCGTCAGCTCAGCGTACCCGCACAGTGACATGCATTCGTTATTTATTTATTAGATTACTCATTGTACTTTACTACTTTCTCTTGCAGGTAATTCATACTGGTAGCTTATAGATAATGTATTATAGAATGTAGCTTTTCCTTTTCAGTCTTTCCTATGAAATTTCCATGTCAGTTTTTCCATGCTGCGTGGTGGTTTTTCTCACTTTTTCTTGCCAGTTTTGGCTGGAGGGTTTGGAGGCGGGGGAAGCCTTCTTGCTTTACGATCCTTATCCTTCAGCATGTAGAGTTAGATCTTGTAGTCATAGTCTACTCTGTACCAAACAGCCTCGAAAGGACCATAAGGTCTGTTGCTGATTGCTTTCCTTTGTACTCCTTTGTACCACAGAGGTATATATATATATATATATATATATATATATATATATATATATATATATATATATTTAACCCATTGGAGCCCAGTGTCCCGAGTACTGGACAGAACCGGGATTTTTCAAGTCTTTGTAAAGTAGGGAACCCTTGGGTTGGGACCTGTGAGCTTCGTGAGTATGAGCCGATAGGCGGAAGGCGGTATGCTTAGTACCCTCCCAGTGCGATGCCTCTCCCAGCACCACTGTGATCCAATGTTTTATATATATATATATATATATATATATATATATATATATATATATATATATATATATATATATATACATTATGTGTGTGTGTGTGTGTACAGTATGTATGTATGTGTGTGTGTGTGCGTGCATGTGTGTGTGTGTGTGTGTGTGTGTGTGTGTGTGTGTGTGTGTGTGTGTGTGTGTGTGTGTGTGTGTGTGTGTGTAGATAGATACACATATAAATAGATAGATATAAACAGAGAGTGATAAACAGAGAAACAGATAGAGAGATCGATTTTTTTAAGACTCTCAAAAAATTAGAATCTGTCATAAGTCAATCCATCTGTTTTAGTGGGAATACATTAAAAAAGCCTCTGGTATTTGTCTTGAGAGGCTCAATGTTCCCATTTTTAATAAAGAATAACACTTTGGATAGTAAACTACATAATATTCAGTAACTCCCTCGACTTCAAACCAACGTTTTGCTTTCGTAATTTCTTTCAATACTCTTATTACAGTGCTGGGAGAGAGTGAATGGAGAAGTAAGAGAGAACCAAAGGAGTGGAGAATGCAACTTATTCCCACATTGCCACACAACCATTACAGTCTGAGATGCTGTGGAGAGAGAGAGAGAGAGAGAGAGAGAGAGAGAGGATCACATAGACAAAGGTTCCGGTGATGTGGTTTATCTTTAAATCTTTAATGGGAAAACTTACGCCATAGCTGAGACAGAGAAACATAGGGGAGGTGGGACAAAAACACGTTCCCCTCAGACATTATGGCCTCAGTGAGATGGTCAGACTTTATTATTAATAGAAAAACTTACTAGAGAGAGAGAGAGAGAGAGAGAGAGAGAGAGAGAGAGAGAGAGAGAGAGAGATTATATAAAAACTTGAGAGAGAGAGAGAGAGAGAGAGAGAGAGAGAGAGAGAGAGAGAGAGAGAGAGAGAGAGTCACATAAGCACATGGAAACTCAGACTTACCGGCCTCAACGAAGAGGTCCGACTTTAATACTGAGAGAAACTTGTTCCATACATTTGACAGAGAGAGAGAGAGAGAGAGAGAGACAGACAGACAGAGACAGACAGACAGACAGATCTAACAAGATTAAATGATAATAAGCTCTATTAACATTAAGCGCTAAATCTACATCATTGAAGCTTTAGGTGTCTCTTTTTTTTTGCTTCAACTTAGTCGCCATAAAGTCCTCCTGTGCTGCTCTCTCTCTCTCTCTCTCTCTCTCTCTCTCTCTCTCTCTCCATTATTTCACGCATAATTTTTCCGTTTTCTCTCCTGCTTATTTTTTTCCTTTTCCGGACATTAAACTTAGCAAAAAAACACCTAATGAAGATAGGAGTCAGCCTGGCTTGCCACTTGTCATGAACTAAGAGGGAAAAATAGTCAGCTGCTTTAGCTGGAAGGGCAAGGGTGAGAGGGGAGGAAAAGGAGGAGAGGAGAGGAGAGAAGACAAGAGCGACCTACAAGACTGTTAATAAAAAAGAGAGGATAGATGGGAGGAAGGAAGTATACGTGAAATAGGATTGAACAGCAGGACATGGAAGAATCGATGGAAAATAATGTGTGTGTGTGTGGGTGGGTGTGTGGGTGGGTGTGTGGGTTGTGTGAAAAAGAAATTTGAGTATATAACGTAAGACGAAAATGAAGAAAGCAGGACTTAGGAAATTAGATAGAAGTGAGACAGGGTATGAGAGCAGACGCGGAAGAGGTTGGGAGATGGAAAGAGGGCAAACCCGGAGGAGAGTGAGAGAGAGAAAGAGAGCAGACCCAGATAGTAGTGAGGAAGAGAACAAGGTAGGAAATAAATGAGAGAGAGAGAGAGAGAGAGAGAGAGAGAGAGAGAGAGAGAGAGAGAGAGAGAGTTCAAATTCAAATAATTCAAATAACTTTATTTCCACTAAGCAGTGGTTATTAATAAAGATACATGTTCCGATATATAGTAAGTACAGTACAATGAAAACATGAAAAATCAGTAAAAATGAAGACAAATTTAGATCAAAATAAAATCTCAATTGGGAATTTTATTTTGCAAATGCATCCAAGGTATTTCAAGTCATATAACTTTTCTCTCTCCCATAAGAAAACACAGCAGCCTAGATTTGAATACTGGTAGGCTACTGGCGTTGGTTATTAAAGCAGGCAATTCATTCCAGAGCTTCGGGCCCTGTACAGCGAGTGACCTGGCACCAGTGCTAGTGTGGACTCTTGGTACATATAGGCTATTTTGTTGTCAGGTTACACTTCCAGTCACATTATGCACAGTAGCAAAGGACATAAACCATTCAAGGTACACACCTCGCAGTATCTTATACATAGTACAGTGCGTATCAAATGCATGCTTTTGTTTAATATTTAGCCATCTTAACTCTTTCAGGACTGGACAAACATGATCGTATTTCCTCATTCCACCTACAGCAACTTTAGCAGCAATAATAAGGGAGGAACTCGAGACCTGTTTCTTAGAATCTCAGAGAGAGAGAGAGAGAGAGAGAGAGGGAGGGAGGGAGGGAGAGGGGAAGGGAGAGGGGCAGAGGGAGAGGGAAAGGAAGAGGGGGAGAGTGAAGGGGAGAGGGAGGGAGAGAGAGACACGGGGAAGGAGAGAGGGAGAGGGAGAGGGAGAAAGTGAGAGAAGGGGACGGAGAGTACAAGGTACAAAGGAGTACAAAGGAAAGCAAAACAACAGACATTGGTCCTTTCGTGGCTGTTTGGTACAGGGAAGGTTATAACTAACAAAACTAATCTATCCGCAAAAGGATAGAAAATCAGGAAGGCTTCCCCCCACCCGCCAAACCCTCCAGCCGAAGCCGGCAGGAAATAGTGAGAAGGACCACCATGCAGCATAGAAAAACTGTCAGAGAAATTTCATAGGAAAGAGGGAAAGGAAATTTTATTTTACACTATCTGCCTGAAAGGAGAATAACATTAAGTTAGCAATATTATCGATGTTGTTCAGCAGTTGTATCTTCCAGTCTTAGAACAAGAAAAAAATAATAACAGGTCCCACAGAAATGTGTTATTTAGGGGTGAACATATCAGCTGGGGGTCAGATGACAGATAATTATCCAAGAGATTTTTAAAGGTTTGTATTATATCGCAGTTTACTACTTTTGAGGGCAATTTGTTCCATATATTTACAACTATATTAAAGAAAAAATGTTTATCTTCATGTGATTGAAATTGTTTGCCAATAATCTTATGGTCATTACCGGATACCCCTAAGTATAGTTTATGCAATCAGCTATGAATTACTTATCGATGTCCATATCGTCGTGTTCTTTTGAGTATTTTCAATACTTGAATTAAACCTCCTCGCAACCTCGGTTTAGTTAGGGTAATGAGATTCAGAGCTGCTAAACAGTTCTCGTTTTTTTTTTCTTTTCCTCAGTCTAGGTGTCATATTAATTTTGTCATCTTTCGTTGTACTCTTTCAAGTTTCTCCGTATCTACATTTTTTTTTTTTTTATAATATGTTGACCAAAACTGAACGCAATACGGGCGTACTATGGAATTATACAAAGTTAGGATGATATTATAGGAGTTATATTCAAATGCTCTGCTTATGAATCCAGTCAGTTTAGTTTTTTTTTTTTTTTTTTTACAGCTTCTGTACATTGTATGCTTGGTTTCATATCGTTTGTTATAACTCCCATTAGAATATGACGCTAGTCACAAAGAAGTGTTATGGAAAGGATGTAGAGCACAACAGTGGTCATACGGGTATAATTGATACTTTACTCTTACTTGGCCCAAAAATACCACCCCTCCATCATGAATGCAGTGATGTAGTGATGGAATAACGTTGGCTTCTGATGCTGAAGAAGTGCTATGGAATGGATGTAGAGCCACAGTATTGTCTTTGTCTGCCACTGATCTACATGAAATAAGATGTGAAAGAATGAAACTATGGGCCAAGCAAATAAGAAAAGAGTATAGTGAGGAAGAGGTACCAGTTAATTTCCTAATCCCATGGACGAGATATCAGAAATATATCGCATAACCTACATTCGTGCAAACTTCCACCTCACTTGGACCTCACTCTCTGTGTGA
>NC_137057.1:34642591-34750091 GCF_032717465.1 Coenobita brevimanus
TGTTTGTAAGGACTTTAGTGAAAAGTTTGTAAATGACTGATAGCAAGCTAATAGGTCTATAGTTACTAAGGTCTTTTGAGTTGCCTTTTTTATAAAGTAGAATAACAATTGCATTACACCATGTTTGGGGAATTTTCTTCTGTTTTATACCTTGGGTAAATAAGTGAGCAAGCCTATTTTGTTCTTCTGCTCCTGCATCCATCAGTAAATCTGCTACTATTCCATCTTCTCCCAGAGCCTTCCCTCTTTTCATATTTTTAAGAGAAATATTTGCTTCGTCTGGTGTTACCTCAAGTATTTCACTTGTGTCAAGAGAAAAGTTAGCTATTGGTACTACTGTCTTTGATGCATACAGTTCTTTGTAAAATTCTTCAATTCCCTTCAGCATCATATCTCTGCATTTAATGGCTTCACCGTTTTTGTCTTTTAGTGATGTTATTTGTTGCTTTCCAAGTGCCATTTTATTTCGGACCTGTTTCAGCCTTTTTCTTTTTTGATGGTTTCTTTGATTTGATCCATGTTTCTCTTTCTTTTTTCTTCTCTTTGTCTTTTGTGGATAAGCTTGTTTAATTCCGTTCCTTCTATTTCATCTTTCTTTGTTTTTACTTTCATTACCTTTATTTTTTTCATAAGCTCAAGTGTCTTCTCTGAATACTTCCCGGCTTTGGTTGTATCAGGTTTTCCTACTACCTCCGCTGATTCTTTTAGCACTTTTGTTAGTTTGTCATTCAGCTCATCAATGTCATTCAGCATTACTGAGAGCCTGAAATCTGTTCCTTATTTCCAACTGAAAAGCTGCTTTGTTTTCGCTGACTTTTATTGGGCATATCTTTTTGTCTTTAATCATCTTCTTTCTTTCACTTTTGAAATTCAGTCTTGCTGTGCAACCCACCATTCTATGGTCACTTCCAATATTTACTTTGTTGACAACTGTGACATTTGTGATTGTGTTATTGTTATTTGCTATAATGAAGTCGATTTCATTCTTTGTTTCTCCATTTGGGCTTCTCCAGGTCCACTTTCTCCCTGTTCTTTTGTGAATGAATGTGTTCATTATTCTCATGCTAAACATTTCTGCAAAGTTTACCAACATTTCTCCTCTCTCGTTCCTTTCTCCCACTCCAAATTTTCCCATACATGCTTCTCCAACTTTTGATTTTCCAACTTTTGCATTGAAGTCTCCCATGAGTATAGTATAGACGGTCTTTTCTTCTTCCATAATCTGGGAGATGTCATCATAGAATGTTTCAATTTCTTCATCTGAGCTCTGAAAAGTTGGTGGATATACTTGTATCACTTTCAGGGCATATTCTTTGCACAGTCTAATTACAACCACTGCTGCTCTGTCATATGCACTGCTGAATTTAACAATGTCGTCTGCAAGATTTCTGTTAATTAGAAATGCTACACCACTAACTCTTTCATTTTCCCTTCCTCTGTGGTAAAATAGGTGGCCACTGTCATTTAGCTGAATTACTTTTTCTTCTTTTCTGTGGGTCTCACTCAAACCTACAATATCCCAACTAATGTTTTCCAGTTCAGCCATTAAGATATCAAGTTTGTAATCTTCAGCGAGGCTTCTTACATTGTATGCATAGATCTTCATGGATTTAAGAGTGTTTAAAATCCCAGTTTCTATCTTGTCAGCACAGTGCTTACTCACTTTTGGTGGCACACTGCCCATAAGCACAGGAGGCAGTGCGGTTGAACCTTTAATAGAGGATGATCCAACAGAAACGTCCGTCAAATACTTTGCAATATAACTCATGTTTGGTTGGGAGGATTGTGGCAAATAATCTCACCTCTCTGCCACATAGTTTCCGGTGAGATGTGATTTTTTCTGCCACCTTATTCGTTATATTAGGTGTAGCCCTATACTGTATATCTATAGGGGGTCCCATGGTCTGCGCCGTCTAAGACGGTACCTTGTATGTCTACAAGGCCTTCCCCTATCCGCCACCCGTGGACTCGCCAGGTAGCAGTGGGATCCTGCCCCTGGATATATATATATATATATATATATATATATATATATATTCTGTGGTACAGTGGTAGAGTGTGCGTCTCGTACATGGGTGAGCCAGGGTTCGCGCCCCGCCAGGGTAATAAACTTTGGGAATGTTCACCCGGCCACGTACTGCATTGGCGGACACAAGGGGTGCTGTGGTTCAACCAGTGTCGCTTACTATAAAGTATGCTTGCACCCAGTCGGCTTGCGCGGGCCGACTACACTTGGTTCACAGACTACACACACATCCAAAGCCACTCCAACACTACAATTACACTTACAAGCACTTCTCACCCTACATACAATCTCTACCAGACAGCCTAAGCCACTTGGTAGAGATGCATTGGCTGTATCGTCCCGACTTCGGTCGGGATAGGCCGGTCCTGCAGTGGATACTCAAACGGCTGATGATTATATATATATATATATATATATATATATATATATATATATATATATACATAATGTATGTATGTATACAGTTACACAAGCACGCTGAGAGATGAAAGAAAGGAGGCAGAAAGCAAAAGACAGGGACAAATAGAAACACTGATATCCTCATATCTGACTCAGAAGTTGGCAGAGTTGGAGAACCAGATTAGGGCAGGTCAGAGCCAACAGAGGATTGCATTCCTTGTAAATCTGTAGTGGTAACGAGGCCGAGAGAGAGAGAGACTATTTTAGCAAGACATTTATTTGTCAATGTAGGCTATGCTTATCCATGTCAGTTATGGCCATCTTAAGGTAAGCGAACTTGGTTTGACTTGTAGAGAATAAAACAAAATAGGTCATCATAGGGAAAAGAGGATGACCTCATTTGGCCAAATAAAATTCAACACATACCTATTACTATAAAATTTCTGTCGTTATAGCAGTAAATCCTTGTGTAAGATATGCCTACTGATATTGCAAATTGCCACCCATATTGCAAATTGCCCTCTACGTCAACGGCAAATTATATATATTAAAATAGTTCTGATAACATCAATCAAAATTTAGCATCCAATTCATTATAAAACCTTTTGAACCGTGAACAAAATAAGGGTTACTGTACAAGTTTATATCATTCATTTGTTTATTTATTTTTTTACTGGTAGAAGTATATATGGGCTGGACAGAGTGTAGGGAGTATATTGTTACCATAGTGGTATATGTTACTGGAGGGGTGAGGGCGCGGTAATGAGAGAGAGAGAGAGAGAGAGAGAGAGAGAGAGAGCGGCATAAAAATAATTACGATTACCAAAAGATTGACTGAAATTGAGCCCCCCCCCTCTCTCTCTCTCTCTCTCTCTCTCTCTCACACACACACACACACACACACACACACACACACACACACACACACACACACACACATCTGTCTACCTCAGGCCATTTACACGCAAATACACAATGTAATCTAACCTGAATGTCGAGGTAGAAAAGTCTGCCGTCTCCCCTGGCTCTCTATCTATCTGTCTATCAGTTTATCTGTGTATCTGTTATCTGTCTACCTCAGCTCCTGTACATGCAGATACGCAACATATTCTAACCCAAATGTCGAGGTACAAATGTCTGCTGTTTCCCCTGGCTCTCTCTCTCTCTCTCTCTCTCTACATATCTACTAACAAACGTGTAAAGTCCTGGCTGGTCTGCAGAATATGCACTAGGGACAAAGTGTAAAGGTATTAGACTGTCAGGATAGAAGTTGTGGTAGTAGTTATGGTTATTGTGGGTGTGGTAATGGTGGCGGTGGCCGTGGCGGTGGTGTGGTGGTGGTAGCAGTTGTTGTGATGGTGGTAGTAGGTATGGTGTTGAGGGTAGTAGGTGTGGTGGTGGTGATTGTTATGGTGTTGGTGAAAACAGTGGTGTAACGATGGTTGTTGTACTGATGATGGTGGCAAAGTTATATCAGTAGTATTAGTGATTACGACAATGATGCTGGTTGTAATGTTTGTTGCAGTAGACGTGATGAAAATATTTGTAGTTGTGATGATAGTGATAGTAATGATGTTTATGTTGATGCGGGAAATATGGATGAAGCAGCGATGATAAAGGTGATGATGTATACAGACGTGTTTTGTGCTTATTAAAGTAAGGAGGAAGAAATTTGCATAGTAAGTGAAACTTAAGGGACAACGTAGCCTAATGAGAGAGAGAGAGAGAGAGAGAGAGAGAGAGAGAGAGAGAGAGAGAGAGAGAGAGAGAGAGGCTTCGCTCCATCAGGTGAAAACAGACTGGCTTTAGCAATCTCACTAAGTATCCAAAATTCTTACGCGTTTCATACCAGCACAGAGTCGTCTCCGCAACACACAAGACAGGGCAGTACTGGCCTCAGTACTAATAAGGCATATGGGCCTGATGGAGTCCCTCCTGTTGTTCTCAAGAACTGTGCTTCTGTGCTTACACCCTGCCTAGGCAAACTCTTTCGCCTTTGTCAACTTGTACCTTTCCTTCTTGCTGGAAGTTTGCTCTCATTCAGCCAGTCCCAAAGAAGGGTGACCATTCCCAACCCTCTAACTATCGTCCAATTGCTTTAACATCCGGTATCTCAAAAGTTTTTGAGTCTATTCTTAATAGAAAAATTTTAAAGCATCTTTCCTATCACAACCTTCTTTCTGATCGTCAGTATGGGTTCCGTCAGGGACGCTCCACAGGCGATCTTCTCACCTACCTTTCAGACTCCTGGTCATCCTCCTTTCGGGACTTTGGCGAAAGCTTTTCCATTGCACTTGACATCTCAAAGGCTTTCGATCGAGTCTGGTATAAATCTTTAATTTCCAAACTGCCCTCTTGCGGTTTCTATCCTTCTATCTGTGCCTTCATCTCTAGCTTCCTTTCTGGTCGTTCTATAGCAGCTGTTGTAGACGGCTATCGTTCTTCTCCTAAATCTATTAACAGTGGTGTTCCTCAGGGCTCTGTCCTATCACCAACTCTCTTTTATTCATCAATGACCTTCTAAGCTGTACATCTAACCCTATCCATTCATACGCTGATGACTCCATCCTTCACCTTTCCATTCGATTCCCGCAATGTCCATCTCAGCAGTTACTTCAACAGGCAAGGGATGAGGCTATGGCACACCTAATGTCTGACTTGGCGCGTATCTCTGACTGGGGTAAAAATAATCTGGTTGTTTTTAATGCATCAAAGACTCAGTTTTTGCACCTATCAACCCGACAAAATCTTCCACAGGTATACCCACTTAGGTTTAATAATACTCAACTTAATCCTGCATCATCGTTGAACATCCTTGGGGTTTCATTTGCTCGGGACTTGTCTTGGAAAGATCATATTACATCTCTTGTAAAATCTGCTTCCAAAAGATTGGGTGTGCTAAGCCGACTCCGTTCCTTCTTTGCCCCTGCACAATTGTTGACTCTATACAGGGGTTTTATCCGCCCCTGTGTGGAGTACAAGTCTCATGTGGGGAGGCTCCCACATGCAGCTCTTCTCAATAGGGTGGAGTCAAAGGCTTTTCGTCTCATTAACTCTCCTCCTCTTACTGACTCCCTTCAACCTCTGTCTCTTCACCGCAGTGTTGCATCTTTATCTCTTTTCTGTCGCAACTTCAATGGTCACTGTTCCTCTGAACTGTCTGCATGCATTCCTCCACTTCTACGACGGGCGCGTAGCACCCGTCTAGCAGCAAACTCTCATCCCTTTTCTGTCCAACTCTCTAATGCAAGAGTTAACCGTTACTCCCAGTCCTTCATTTATGTAATAGGTCAACTCTGGAACTGTCTCCCCCTGTCTGTTTTTCCTGCTTCCTATGATCTCCAGTCTTTCAAACGCAGTGTATCAAGGCATCTCGAAATGAATGAATCTTGAATTTGGCTCTCTCTTACATTTTGTTTTTCTCTTGGAAGGAACAGTTTTGCGGGCTCATTGCCTTTGGTTCCTTCTTCCCCACATAATATATATATATATATATATATATATAATTATATATATATATATATATATATATATATATATATATATATATATATATATATATATATATATATATATATTTATATATATATGATCCACCCCGTACAAAGCACCAAAAGAGTTAAGCCTCCAAGAAAGGCTGCAAAATCCGCATTAAAGAAAATCGCGCAAATCAGATCTACATAAAACGAGTAGGAGCCGTGTAAAAAGAATATCCCTTCCGACAGCTGTTGGACTCCAGTAACTATATCACGGTTAAGTTCCACTGAGGCGATAATTGTGGATTAATTAGAAAATGAAGGTTGGTGAGCAAGGAGAGAGGCTTATTAACCTCAGAATTATCCAGGTTTCTAAATTGCTCCATTTGTCAATCATTTTTTAACACTCTCAAGCTCCCACGACTCACTGCTAAATAATAATCTTGGTTTTAGATGAAATAAAATGTTTGAATTGTTCCGCACATGAAAGGGTTAATGGTGACAGTATTAACCCTCTCAGGCTCCTTTGTGCACGTTCAGCTAAAAAACAATAACCTAGTCTGAAGTTAGACAGAAATACAACAGAGCTGTACCGACGATGAGATGGCTCAGTACTCAACTCGATATCCATGTCTTTCACTTCCCACAGAGCGCGGCCACCCTTACCAGAAACATGTGATCAAAAAGATGAAACGAGGCACAGGGTTAAGCCTATGTCCACTGTCAGGAACTTTCCCACGACACGCCACGATCTTCATGTCTTCGTGCGTCGCCGCATGTCGTCATGAGTAACGTGGCGTGACTTAACGATGACGTAGCGCTGACGTGGAGAGCTTGGTCATTCTTCACCGTTCTTGGCGCGCTACAACGTTTTTGTAATGTTAAAAAATTACGCCGACAAGAAGGAGAACGTGACATGTCGTGACGGTAACGTCATTTGTCTTAACTGTGGCTTAGCGTGTTTTAGCGTGTCTTTGCTTGTCATAGGTTGTCGTAGCTTGTCGTCTGACGTGTCGTAGCCATAACTTGGATAACGAATCCCAAAGATACGCTACGACACACAAAGTTATGCCTACGACAGGCAAAATTATACCTAAGACAAGCTACAACAACTTACGACAAACTACGTGGCGATGTCTTGGCATGACATGGAGTCAAAGTGAGAGTTATTTTTTAACTGAGGGATGGTCGTAGCGTGTCGTCAGGATAACGTGACGCTCCCGTAGGGTGTCGTGGGATGTCATTGCAATGTCTTTGTGTTTCTTAGCACTAACGTGACTGTGTCGTGAAATGGCCGTTTAGGCCTACCGTTTGAGGTATGATCATGGCATTTCACCAAGATTATACCTCGATGGTAAGATCGTGGTGATCGGGGCCGTTCTCGAAGATAAACTTGATTATGGGACACGGGCATTAGAGTCACTGCAGTGTCCCAGTCTGAATGTTGGAAGGACCCCGCTGCCTCGTGTCCTTTTGTCAGTCACATGTTTAGAGCAAGTGTGGCTGGATCCTAAAATGTAAAATTATGAAAAATATGAAAGCCATGAAGTAAGTGAAGGGTACACATAATATATCTTTATAATACAGTCACACGAGATTCTTTAATACCTTCAAGAAATTTGCAAAATATATGAATAAATAGTAATATTATGCAAATTGTATTCCAGTGAAGTCTTAAAATCCCTACTCTACCGTAACCTAACCTAACATACCCTACCCTACCCTGCCCTACCCTAACTCGCCCTAACCTACGTTACCCTAACCTAACCTAACCTAACCTAACCTAACCTACTCTACCCTACCTTACTCTACTCGTACTTTACCTTATCCTAACCTAACCTAACCTAACCTACCTTACCCTATCCTACCCTACCCTAGCCTAACAAACCAAACCAAACGTCCCTCCCCTCCCTTTCCCTTCCCCTAACCTTACCAAACCTACCCCACCCTACCCTATCAAACCCTACTCTACCTAACCTAATCTAGCCTAACTAAGCCTAATACGGTACTTGCTCTTTCCACCCTAAGACACGAAATAAGACACACTTAATGAATTATCCTTTAATCTTCGTGGCGTGTCAGCTGAGAGGAGTGGAGGATAATTTTGTTTTCGGAGCAAGTCAGGCGAGGAAATAGGGACAAATTCACTCTGCGTCAGGGCAGTTCTGGGAAAGGCGGAAGGATGAGAGTGGCTCCCAACTGCATGGGAAACTTATTAACATCTGTTCCTTACCTATTTATTTTATTTACTTATTTTGCATATTACACCCTTTTCATTCTCCATGAGGCTCCGAACTGCACTGGAAACTTCGTAACACCTGATCCTTAGCTACTTGTTTTATTTATGCATTATTTACTTATTTTGCGCATTACACTCTTTTCATTCTCTTGTGCGTTACTAATGCAGATTACACCGGAACGAAGATAATATAATTAACATAAAAAGGATTATCAGGTTGTAATTGATTTTCTTATAAATGGAGGACACGTGTAATCTAGTGTTTTTTATTGAAGGCGTTTTTTCCAACGTCTGTTCATCTGTTAAAGAGAATAATTTCACTAAATAAAAGTTGCTATGAACCCAGAAAATAGCCCTAGGATCTATTTCTGTGTGGCGTAAGAAATACCTGAGCCATACCTTGAACATTAAAAAAGGTCTAAATCGGATAAAAGCCGTTGAAGTTGACCTTGCCGTGTGACCTTCATCTTTGACTTATCGTCCTCAGAAACAAAAGGTCAACCCTTTGGCTAACCATATCAACTCCTCCACCAAGTTTGGGTAGCTTAGAATGAAAACTTGATGAGTTATTTTCTTCACACATACACACACACACACGCACACGCACACGCACACACACACACACACACACGCACACACAGATATATATATATATATATATATATATATATATATATATGTAACACACACACACACACACACACATATATATATATATAGATATATATCTATATATATAGATATATATAGATATATATCTATATATATATAGATATATAGATATATATCTATATATATATATATATCTTTGCACAGAAACACGTTAAGCGCAAACCAAAGGGGCCATGTGACCTTGAATTAAGGCAGTGTAGTGGGATCTCATTGTTTACTGGATTTATTTGCCAGATGTTGAGAGGTTATTGCTAAACCTTGCAGTGTGGCCAGAGTTTATATTCATCGGGACCACCCTAGAAAAAAAAATACACCAGAAACTGAACAGTTTGCTAAGTGGCGAGAGAGAGAGAGAGAGAGTGAACAAAAACTACTAACGAAGCATAAAAGCAGAAGAAAAGAGATAAGGTAATGGAACAGAAAAGTGAGAGAGAGAGAGAGAGAGAGAGAGAGAGAGAGAGAATGGAACCCGGAGAAAAACAACCAGAACAATACTACCCGTCATTTGTGAGCCAGGTCGACTGTAATAATGCTGTTAGCTGAAAACTTGACTCTTATGTGTGCCTCCTGGATGACCCCCGATGCTGCTTGAGTGAAATGTGAAATGTGAACTCATGTTGTGACTCTAAACGACTTTTATTAATTTCTTTTCCATCTACAAGCAGTACTTTCTGAGATTTGAGTTTTCGACACAGACAGACACACACAGATACATTTCGTACAAAAATAATGACCATCGACTTCGTCTACCTGGCTCACTTACATGAGACAGAGAAAAATGTGAGGGGAAAGAGCGAAAAAGGAGGGATGCGAAATAGGTGCCGGACAGCATTTTTGAGGACACTGAGTTTTTGTGCATATGTCTTTTATGACTGTTTTGGCTGTATCGTAGTTGGTACAGGAGTCTTCGTATCATCCATTCGTCAGCGATTAGTTTTGTCAAGATTATCTATTCTTTTTAGTTCTCCGGCAAGCTGCTGGGGGAATCGATTTCAGTGTTAAAATTATAATATAAATAACACTCTAGACAATTTACATCTTTGGCAAAGACTTTCCCAAATGGAAAGCATTGACACTGACACGGAACGAGTCAACTTGTTTGTGTATTTTTTTTTCTACATATGTATTTACGTGCGTAGGGGGGGGGGGAGAGCACTATTCCTTGACAAGGACACGTAATCCCTTCGATTAAGGAAACTCCCTAACACATCTTCCTTACCAATTTATTTTTGGGTATGACTGGTTAATATCATTTGTATGTAAAATATGTTGAATGCTGGAAGGATTTATGTAACACAGAGGAGGACAGTTAGGTGGCCTCAGTACTAACAAGGCATATGGGCCTGATGGGGTCCCTCCTGTTGTTCTCAAGAACTGTGCTTCTGTGCTTACACCCTGCCTAGGCAAACTCTTTCGCCTTTGTCTGTCAACTTGTACCTTTCCTTCTTGTTGGAAGTTTGCTCTCATTCAGCCAGTCCCAAAGAAGGGTGACCACTGCCAACCCTTCAGCTATAGTCCAATTGCTTTAACGTCCTGTATTTCAAAAGTTTTCGAGTCAATTCTCAATAGAAAAATTTTAAGGCATCTTTCCTATCACAACCTTCTTTCCGATCGTCAGTACGGGTTCCGTCAGGGACGCTCCACTGGCGATCTTCTCACCTACCTTTCAGACTCCTGGTCATCCTCCTTTCGGGACTTTGGCGAAAGCTTTGCCATTGCACTTGACATCTCAAAGGCTTTCGATCGAGTCTGGCATAAATCTTTAATTTCCAAATTGCCCTCCTACGGTTTCTATCCTTCTATCTGTGCCTTCATCGCTAGTTTCCTTTCTGGTCGTTCTATAGTCGCTGTTGTAGACGGCCATCGTTCTTCTCCTAGATCTATCAATAGTGGTGTTCCTCAGGGCTCTGTCCTATCACCAACTCTCTTCCTTTTATTCATCAATGATCTTCTAAGCTGTACATCTAACCCTATCGACTCATACGCTGATGACTCCACCCTTCACCTTTCCATTCGGTTCCCGCAACGCCCATCTCAACAGTTACTTCAACAAACAAGGGATGAGGCTATGGCACACCTAATGTCTGACTTGGCTCATATCTCTGACTGGGGTAAAAATGATATGGTTGTTTTTAATGCATCTAAGACTCAGTTCTTACACCTTTCAACCCGACAAAATCTTCCACAGGTATACCCACTAATGTTTAATAATATTCAGCTTAATTCTGCATCATCCTTGAACATGCTTGGGGTTTCATTTACTCGGAACTTATCTTGGAAAGATCATATTACATCTTTTGTAAAATCTGCTTCCAAGAGATTGGGTGTGCTAAGCTGACTCCGCTCTTTCTTTACCCCTGCACAATTGTTGACTCTATACAGGGGTTTTATCCGCCCCTGTGTGGAGTACAACTCTCGTGTGGGGAGGCTCCCCACATACAGCTCTTCTCAATAGGGTGGAGTCAAAGGCTTTTCGTCTCATTAACTCTCCTCCTCTTACTGACTCCCTTCAACCTCTGTCTCTTCGCCGCACTGTTGCATCTTTATCTCTTTTCTATCGCTACTTTCATGGTCACTGCTCCTCTGAACTGTCTGCTTGCATTCCTCCACCTCTACGACGGGCGCGTAGCACCCGTCTGGCAGCAAACTCTCATCCCTTTTCTGTCCAACTCTCTAATGCAAGAGTTAACCGTTACTCCCAGTCTTTCTTTTATGCAACAGGTCAGCTCTGGAACTGTCTCTCTCTGTCTGTATTTCCTGCTGCCTATGATCTCCAGTCTTTCAAACGCAGTGTGTCCAGGCATCTCAAAATGATCGGATCTTGAATTTGGCTCTCTGTTGTATTATGTTTTTCTCTTGGAGGGAACTGTTCCTGCGGGCTCATGGCCTTTGGTTCCTCGCAGTACTCCCGAGGTGGATGGAAAGCTGATGACAGGGAGTGCTGGAGCTCCCGTTTCATCAGCCCTCAGGACTAGTTCCTGACCATCCCCCTTTGCTGAACTTTTTCAGTGTCTCAGTTACACAGAGAGTAGGCCAGCATGCTCTCCAGTAAAAATTTCTCTAACTATCTTCACCAAACTACATGCACAGTACACACTACACTTCCTATTCAAAATTCACCATAATGGCGTCGATTCACCAAGCCTCGGAGTCCCCAGGGGGGGGGACCATAAATGCCCTCACCTTCTGCTCCTATCCCGGTGACGACTTGAGGTGCCTGGAACCACTGTCTGACTCTCTTCTTCTTCATTTCTGCAACATTCGCGGCCTTTCATCTAACTTTCGCTCTGTTGAGCACCACCTCTCCTCCTCTAAACCTCACCTTCTTTTTCTAACGGAGACTCAGCTGTCTGAGGCAACTGACAGCAAACCCTTTTCTGTATCCTCCTACTTTCTCTATACTCATTTCAAAGCCAAAGGTGGCTGTTGTGTATACATACGCAACGACTTATCTTGCTCTCGTGTTCCTGAACTTGATTCTTCTGAATTTTCCACACTCTGGCTTCGGCTTTCCTGTCATTCTCTGACTAAATATATCTGTGCTGTTTACTTATCCCCTAATTCTACTGACTATCAAAAATTCTTCGACTATCTTACTTCTACGATGGAACACATTCTGTCCATTTCTTCTTTCTCTGAGGTGTCCATTCTTCGAGATTTCAATGTTCACCACCACCTTTGGCTCTCCTCTCCTTTCACGGATCCACCTGGTGAACAAGCCTACATCTTTTCTATCCTTAATGACCTAGAGCAGCTTGTACAGCACCCTACCCGTATCAGTGACCGCGTTGGAGAGAGCTCCAACATAATTGACCTCTTCCTCACAACTAATCCTTCTGCTTACTCTGTTAATCTTTTCTCTCCGTTGGGCTCCTCCGATCACAACCTTATTACGTTAACCTGTCCTATCACTCCGGTACGGCCTGTGGACCCTCCAGGGAAGTGTCGTCTGTGGCATTTTGGAGCCGCGGACTGGGAGGCCCTCAGGCAGTACCTCTTTGATTTTCCCTGGAATGATTATTGCTTCCATGGCCGTGAGCCATCTGAGTGTGCCTTGCACATTACAGAGGTTATTCTCTCGGGCATGGAAGCATACATTCCTTTCTCATATCCTTTGACTAACGCAAGAAAGCCTTGGTTTAATCACGCTTGTTCTAATGCTGTCCGCAACAAGGAGAAGGCCTTCAAAAGGTACCGGAGCCAACCCACCCCTGAATCACATCGTCTTTACGTTTCTGCCCGGCATCGTGCTAAGTCTGTTCTTCGCTCTACTAAAAATAATTTCATCCATACTAAATGCTCTCAACTCTCTAACTCGATTTCTTCCCGCTCATTCTGGCACCTTGCCAAAAATATTTCTAACAACTTTACCTCATCATGCTTCCCTCCTCTTTTCTACTCTGATGGTTCTGTAGCTATTTCTTCTACTGATAATGCAGATCTCTTCACACAGACTTTCTCCTCCAATTCCACCTTGGACGATTCCGGTGCTGTTCCTCCATCACTTCCCCCCTATGACTTTCTCATGGCTGACATTAAAATTTCTTCAGGGGTCCCTCCTGTTGTTCTCAAGAACTGTGCTTCTGTGCTTACACCCTGCCTAGGCAAACTCTTTCGCCTTTGTCTGTCAACTTGTACCTTTCCTTCTTGCTGGAAGTTTGCTCTCATTCAGCCAGTCCCAAAGAAGGGTGACCAATCCCAACCCTCCAACTATCGTCCAATTGCTTTAACGTCCTGTATTTCAAAAGTTTTCGAGTCAATTCTTAATAGAAAAATTTTAAGGCATCTTTCCTATCACAACCTTCTTTCCGATCGTCAGTATGAGTTCCGTCAGGGACGCTCCACTGGCGATCTTCTCACCTACCTTTCAGACTCCTGGTCATCCTCCTTTCGGGACTTTGGCGAAAGCTTTGCCATTGCACTTGACATCTCAAAGGCTTTCGATCGAGTCTGGCATAAATCTTTAATTTCCAAACTGCCCTCCTACGGTTTCTATCCTTCCATATGTGCCTTCATCGCTAGTTTCCTTTCTGGTCGTTCTATAGTTGCTGTTGTAGACGGCCATCGTTCTTCTCCTAGATCTATCAACAGTGGTGTTCCTCAGGGCTCTGTCCTATCACCAACTCTCTTCCTTTTATTCATCAATGATCTTCTAAGCTGTACATCTAACCCTATCGACTCATACGCTGATGACTCCACCCTTCACCTTTCCATTCGGTTCCCGCAACGCCCATCTCAACAGTTACTTCAACAAACAAGGGATGAGGCTATGGCACACCTAATGTCTGACTTGGCTCGTATCTCTGACTGGGGTAAAAATAATATGGTTGTCTTTAATGCATCTAAGACTCAGTTCTTACACCTATCAACCCGACAAAATCTTCCACAGGTATACCCACTAATGTTTAATAATATTCAGCTTAATCCTGCATCATCCTTGAACATGCTTGGGGTTTCATTTACTCGGGACTTATCTTGGAAAGATCATATTACATCTCTTGTAAAATCTGCTTCCAAGAGATTGGGTGTGCTAAGCCGACTCCGCTCTTTCTTTACCCCTGCACAATTGTTGACTCTATACAGGGGTTTTATCCGCCCCTGTGTGGAGTACAACTCTCATGTGTGGGGAGGCTCCCCACATACAGCTCTTCTCAATAGGGTGGAGTCAAAGGCTTTTCGTCTCATTAACTCTCCTCCTCTTACTGACTCCCTTCAACCTCTGTCTCTTCGCCGCTCTGTTGCATCTTTATCTCTTTTCTATCGCTACTTTAATGGTCACTGCTCCTCTGAACTGTCTGCTAGCATTCCTCCACCTCTACGACGGGCGCGTAGCACCCGTCTGGCAGCAAACTCTCATCCCTTTTCTGTCCAACTCTCTAATGCAAGAGTTAACCGTTACTTTCAGTCTTTCATTTATGCAACAGGTCAGCTCTGGAACTGTCTCCCTCTGTCTGTATTTCCTGCTTCCTATGATCTCCAGTCTTTCAAACGCAGTGTGTCCAGGCATCTCAAAATGATCGGATCTTGAATTTGGCTCTCTATTGTATTTTGTTTTTCTCTTGGAGGGAACTGTTACTGCGGGCTCATGGCCTTTGGTTCCTTCTTCCTCGCATAAAAAAAAATAAATAAATAAAAATAAAAATAATAAATCGCCTAGGAAAAGGTGTTAAGTAGCTTCCTCGGCTGACGAGGATATGGGCCAGAGAGATGGTAACCACTCGTCTTGGTACTGTGTTGAGGGAGTGGCTGGCGTCTTCCCCCTTGTCCTTGTAAGTATTGCAAGGTGTATCACACCTTAAGTTTACCTCGCCCTCTCTTTTTCTCCTCTCCCTCTTTATTTTTTCTTCTTTTTTCCTTCCTTTCTACCATCTTCTCCTTTTCTTTAGTTCTTAAATATACCTTTTTAATAGTAAACAGCCTTGAAAGACGCAACAGACTTCTTAATGTTTGCTTTCATGTGTACTCCTTTTTGCTTCATCTATCCTCCTGTTTTCTTCTTCCTTTACTCCCCCCTTCTCTTTCCATTTCTCCCCCGCCCTTTCCTCTTCGAATTCTGCCGCTTCGTCCTACCTAAGTAACTGTTGTTTCAGGCCATTTCCATTACTATTTCCTTCTCCCCTCTAGATGATTTTTGCAGGTGTTCTCGCCGGTTGAGGAAGCTCCCTAACACCTCTTCCTAAGCAATTTATATTGTTTATTACACCCTACTATCCTCTTCTGTGTTACATAATTCCTTCCAATATCACCATACTCTACATAAACAACATACAGTACAAAAGAATATTAACCAGCCATATTAAAAATATGTAGCTAGGGAAGAGGTGTTAGGGAGCTTCCTTACCCGACGAGAATACAGCCATGAACTGTTTTTGTGACCAGAATAATCAATCAGCAGACCTAAATGAGACCAAGAAATAAGTAAACCAATAAATGGCTAGCTTACAGATGACGTTGAGCGTGTGCGTGAGAATGCTTATGGCTGTAAGGTGGAGTTAGGATTCCGGGGGCTGGAATGGTGAGCGAATAAGGTGTGACGCACTTTTATGGGCGGACTTTTGCTAGTTCTCCTTCTATAATGTTTTTTATTTATTTATATAAATATCTATATATTTATTTATTGATATGATTTTTTACTTCTGGATCCTGCCCAACCCGATCCTTAGGGGAGGAAAAAGGTCTTTAAGATGATGATGATAATGATGATGATGATGAATGATTAATTATGCAAGCCTCACAGTCACTCACTTTCCCAATATTTCCGCTTTATCTGTGTTTTCCAAGTTATTCCCACTTATTTTACCTCACCCTCTCCATGCCATCACATATTCCTCTATTTTCATCTAAACATAATGGAATAGAAACAGTTCGTAACTTTCCCTCTATTACACACATTTCCAAATTAATTCCATATCTCGATTTTTTTTCTCTGTGATATTCAAATCTCAGTGTTTCGTCCTCTGTAACTTATTACTAACTTTCTATTTACTTGTGTGTGGAGAGAGAGAGAGAGAGAGAGAGAAATGGTCCCTAGTTAGAATTCAGTTTTATATAGATTTAAGTGTATCAAAGAGACCTGGAGATGTGTAAGAGGGGATTGTAAGACTATGTGCAAGGGGAGGAATATAGGTCAGCGGCTGCTCTCTCTCTCTTTCTCTCTCTCTCTCTCTATGAAGACTTACGGGATGGGGAGAGGATTGATGCAATGAAGGAAGAGTAACCTAGCCTTATTTATTCATTTTCACTGTCAAGAACGCCTTCGATCTTCCATGAACACACACACACACACACACACACACACACACACACACAAAAGACTTGCAGAAAGCTCCGAATGCATTAACCTCTTTCCCGTTGGTAGCTTTCCTTGAGCTTATAGATAGACATTAGCAGACTGATAAAGAGGGCTGCTTATCTGTTCTCCACTTTGTGTTTCTCTCCTTCTCTTGTCATCTCTTCAATAAGACGTTATAAACTTTATTTTTTTTACGAGATTGTTTGTACTGAAAGTGTTAATGAAGGCTGTATCTCACTCCTGTCTAGCAATGAATCTGTCTATCTATCCGTCTACGTATTTACTTATCTGTTTATCTATCTCCCTCTCTACCTATCAATCTGTCTGTCTGTCTGTCTGTTTGTGTCTACCTCTCAACCTGTCTGTCTGTCTGTTTGTCTATCGTCCATCTCTCCATCCGTCCGTCCGTGCGTCCGTCCATTCATCTATCCATCTATCTTTCCCCTCTCCCTCAGCCCTTTTTCCTGATGCCCTTAGATGTCTCTGTGACGTCTCTGCTTTATCTTACGTCACCTTAATTATTCCATCACTCCTGGTGCTGTCTTCTTGTCCTTAGTCACCATTCATACATGCTCTGATTCTTGACTTCTTTCTTGATTAATTTCCTTCCTTCCTCCTTGTTTCCCTTTTTTTTCTTCCTTCCCTGTTCTAGTTTTCTATCTTGTTTTCGTTTTATTTTAGTCTTATTCCTTGTTTCCTTTTTTACTCCTGTCTTTATTCTTGATTAGTTTCCTTCCCTGCTTCCTCTATGCTTTCTTCCCTCCTTCCTTCGCTGTTCTTCTACTTCCTCCCTTGCTTTCTTCTTGTTTCCGTCTTTCTCCTTGCTTTCTTCCTTCTTCCTTGTCTTCTTTCCTAATTAGTTTCCTTCCTTCCCTCCTCTTTGTTTTCTCAATTTTTACCTTCCTTTTTTCCCTGTTCGTCTTGTTTCCTCTCTTGCTTGTTCCTTGTTTCAGTTTTACTCCTTGCTCTCGTCCTTCATCCTTGTCTTCTTTCTTAATTAGTATACGTCCTTGCTTCTTCATTTTATATATATATATATATATATATATATATATATATATATATATATATATATATATATATATATATATATATATATATTTATGCCTTCCTTCCCTGTTCTTCTAGTTCCCTCCCACGTTTACCTTGTTCAGTTCTTTTTCTTTTGTTCCCTCTCTCTTTTGTTTCTCTCTCTCTCTCTCTCTCTCTCTGTCATTCATCCGTTCGGGCAGCATTACGTGATGGTCACGATTGTCAGCTTTTCACCATCCCGGAAGAGAGCTGAGAACTCATGTTGTCCGACGTAAGGGCAATGCTGTGACATTCACACACGCACACGCCCATCTCCTTGCTCAAGGGGGGCAGTAACCACCCGTTTCGTCAGCGAAACTTCACAGCCTGAACGCCGCATAGACTTCGTCTACCAGGTTGTAAGCAGGAGCGTTACCATTGAGCCAGCGAGCTGTGTGTGTGTGTGTGTGTGTGTGTGTGTGTGTGTGTGTGTGTGTGTGTGTGTGTGTGTGTGTGTGTGTGTGTGTGTGTTTCATTGCCTTGCCTAGTCTCTGCACGCCTCTCCATCATCTCTTCATATTCTTTTCATAGCGGAGACTCTTCTATTTTCTCTGCATTTTGCACGGTTCAGACTTTCTACTGGTACAGACACCTTGGCGCCTCCCGTCTGCATAAACGCTTTTTTATTGAGAGGGGGGAGCTCGATTTCTTGCCACTGTTTCCTGTGCCATTACCATATTCCCGCCAGCATGCAGGAAAGAAGGTTTGTTGGCAGCTGGTGATGACTGAATGTATGTATGAGTGGATTTATAGATGGATGAATGGAATTATGTATGTACTCGCAGGAGTACCCGGCGTTGTCTGGGCCGAAAAGGCGAACGCTCTAATCCTGTTTGTTCTAGTTCAATCTTTCTACTCCAGAAAGACCATGTAGCCTACCTCTTATGCTTCAGAAGAGGGATTACAGTACAAGAGGTCCAGGAACTTTCTATTTCAGCTTTATTAGTCTAATGCACAGCATTTGTGAGAACTTGTTTACTTTTACCGGTGACACACGGCCTCCGACCGGTGATCTCAAATGACCTAGGAGGTCAACCTCACATAGCCAGTGTCCGAACTGGAGGTCATGTGAATCTCCATGCCAAAAATTGGGCTACTGGGTCCAATCGTTTGAATGTGTATTACTGGTGACCTCAAATGACCTCCGACCAATAACCTCAAATGACCTCGGAGATCATCCTCACATGGCCTATGTCCGAACTGGAGGTCGTGTGAGTCTCCATGCCAAAAACTGGGCTCCAGGGGTACCCGGCGTTGCCCGGGCCGAAAAGGCGAGCACTCTCCTGGTGACCTCAAATGACCCAGCTCTGAATTATAAGCCCCCTAAAACCATCCTTGGGTCACCCTGATTCAGAATATATATGGGTGTGGGGGTGTCTGGCCCTTGGTTTGGGCGTGATTGAAGGACAAACAAACAAACAAACAACACAGCTCTTTCATATATACAAATGTATGTATGTATGCATGTATGGATGGATGAAGGATTTATGTATGTGTGTATATATGTATGTATGTATGTATGTAAGGCTGGTAGCTGTACAGGAGAGATGTGTACAGTATGTATTTAGGTTGTGAAAATGTTGCAAGTTCGCTGACATGAAGTTCTACCTAACCTACTCTCTCTCTCCCCATTTTTTTTTTTTTTTTTCAGTCTGGACATTTTGAGAAAGATGTCAACAACTGGCATTGTGTGTGTGTGTGTGTGTGTGTGTGTGTGTGTGTGTGTGTGTGTGTGTGTGTGTGTGTGTGTGCCTCTTTTCACGTGTCTGTATCCTTTTCTGTACCAGTCTCTGTAATGAGGTTTGGGTTCCTTTGTAGTCATTATAAAGACAAAAAAAAGTTCTTTAAGATTTTGAGACTACCCTTTCTCTTCATTTCGTTTGCATTTTATTATGAACAAGTAAAATGAACATAAATGAGTCTCTGATTAAAAAAAAAAAAAAAAATCTTTTTCCCCTACTACGATAGTACATAAAATCATGCTGATCAAAGGACCGTTTCCTTTCAGTTCGTATTTTTCATTGCATATAAAACTTCTAAATCCTTCATGTTCTAAGATTCCGTGACGAAGTACTCTCTCTCTCTCTCTCTCTCTCTCCAGTATTATCATCATTAAGCCAAAGCTTCTCGAAAATAGCAAGATTTTGCGGAGCGTTATCCTGTAGCTTATAAAACGCGAGTGAGCATATTCAGAGAGAGAGGGGGGGGGGAGGCTGAATCTGGTCCTTGTCTTAGGGCGAAACTTTAATGGTCAGATATCGGAAATCGACCCAGTCCATCTCCTAATAACCCGGGTCGGGATAATTTCCTCCAACCCCCTGCCCTGGGATTGAAGTCGATTGAAATGAGATTGCTTGATACTGTGACTGAAGGGAGTGAAGTGAGGGTCGAAGTGTTGTTGTCTGAAGTAGGACTGAGGTGAGGCTTGAAGGAAACTTATGTCTGAATTAATGCTTTTGAGTGAGGCTGAAGTGAATTGTAAAGTTTTTGTCTCTCAGCTTTGGGACTGGCTGCTGGATTCTGAGACTGAACTGAGAGAGAAGTAAGGCCTTTGCTGTGGGATGTCTTGAGTGAGATTTTTAAAGTGAGATATAAAAACCCCATCAATCACCAGACGATTTTAATGGATTATATTTTAAAACTGTAACCTTCTCTAACCCCTCACTGAAAAGGTCTCTCCCAGGCTGAATAAAATCGTCTGGATGTTTTTGCACTAAGAGTTCAAGAAGTATTTGTTTCTTCTGAATAAGGCATCTCTCCTGAAAAGAAAAAAAAAAATGATGTTGGGTCCAAATACAAGAGATGTTGTTGTACTGAAATGATTGATGCTGTCATATTCTCTCTCTCTCTCTCTCTCTCTCTCTCTCTCTCTCTCTCTCTCTCTCTCTCTCTCTCGTATCCTTGCCCTCTGCTTCTCCTAATACGTAATATGTCTTCTTCCTTTGATCTCACCTCATTCTGCTGTGTATGTGTAGGGGGGGGAGGGGAGGGTTAGTGTGCATGTGGAAATGATTAATTGTAGAGAGGTGAAGTGTGTATGTGGATGGGGGTAAATTGTGTGTGTGTGTGTGTGTGTGTGTGTTCTTACCTAATTGTTCTTACCTAATTGTATCTTTACAGGAATGAGTCAAGCTCGTACTGTCCCGTGTCTTAAACCATATTTATCGTACATATCCTTAAATTTGTGAATTGTTTTGGCTCACACTATTTCATTCGGTAGTGCATTCCATTGATCAATTGCTCTGTTTGGGAAACTGAATTTCCTTACGTCTTTATCACCTCTCTTCTTATGCAGTTTTTTGCAGTGTCCTCTTGCTGATGCTTCTCCATATGTTAAGTAATCATTTATGTCTATTTTCTCCTTTCCTGATATGATTTTATATAGCATTATCATGTCACCTCTTTTCCTTCTTTCCTGTAGTGTTGGTAGATTCAGTTTATTTAGTCTTTCTTCGTAGCTTAGGTCCCTTAAGCTTGGTATCCATCTTGTAGCGGCCCTTTGAACTTTTTCAATCTTGTCTATATGCTTTTTGAGATGAGGACTCCAGACTACTGATGCATATTCCAGGGTTGGTCTAATGAATGATGTTATTATCCTTCTTAGCATGTCTTCATTTATGTATGTGAATGCTATTCTCATATTTGCAAGCAGTGTATACATGTTCCGCACCTTCTCGCTGATGTGGTCAGCCGGAGATAGTCTGTTATTGATAATCACACCTAGGTCTTTCTCTCTTTCTGATGTGTATAGGGTTTTATTTCCTAACTTATAATCCCAATCAGGTCTTTTTCCACTTTTACCAAACTTGATTACATGACACTTGTCCACATTGAATTCCATTTGCCATGTACTACTCCATTCATGAAGTTTATTTAATTCTTCTTGTAGCTCTTTACAAGAGTCTGTGTTAGTAATTCTCCTTTGTATTTTTGCATCATCTGCAAACATATTCAGATAGCTCTCATTTCCAGTGTTACTGTTTATATCATTTATATACACTAAAAACATGATTGGTGCCCTGAACCCTGTGGTACTCCACTAGTCACTTCTTTCCATGATGAGTAGTTTCCTCTTAGTACTGTCCTCATTTCTCTTTTTATGAGAAAGTCTTGCATCCAACAAAACAGTTTGCCTCGAATTCCTCCTTGATGGTACAGTTTCCATAAAAGTCTTTGGTGTGGTACTGTGTCAAAAGCTTTCTTGAAATCTAAATAGATACTGTCCACCCATCCTTCCCTTTCCTGTATTGTGTTTGTTACTCTGTCATAGTAGCTCAACAGATTAGTAACACATGATTTTCCTTTTCTGAAACCAAACTGTCTTTCTGTTATCATACTGTGTTCTTCTAGGTGATTTACCCAAGCTTTTCTTATAAGTTTTTCTAATACCTTGCTTACAACACTGGTCAGTGATACTGGTCGGTAGTTGAGTGGATTTTGTCTATTTCCTTTCTTGAATAAGGGGACAATATTTGCTTTTTTCCAAATATCAGGTAGTTTCCCTTGACTCAAGGATTTCTTGAAAATTAAAAATAATGGTTTACTTAACTCCTTTGCACATTCTCGTAATACCCAACATGAAATTTCATCAGGACCACTTGCTTTTCCTCTGTCTAATCTACTTAACTCCTCCTGTATTACTTTTTCTGCTATTTGTATATCTGGTAGTATGTGTGGACATGCGTGTTCCACATAGTCCCTCTCAAAATTTTTTTCTTATGTAAAAACTAATTGGAAATTCTTATTTAGTGCTTCACAAATATGTTTCTCTTGTGTATAAGTGATTCCCTCGTCCGTAATGGATTGTATTATATCTTTTACTTTAGTTTTGCTTCTGATATAGTTGTAAAACAGCTTTGGTTGATCACTACTTTTATTTATTATATCCTCCTCAAACTATTTTTGGGCTTCCCTCCTTATTCTTGTATAGTCGTTTCTTGCCTGTTTGTAATTATTATACGCCCTTTCACTATTGTGTCTTCTGTATCTATTCCACAACAAATCTCTTCTTCCTTTTGATTTTTTACATTCTGTATTGAAACATTTATGTATTTTCTTATCTGCTTCTTTGTGCTGTGGGATGTACTTCTGGACTCCTATTTCGTAAAATTTACAAAATTTTTTATATACAGCATTTAAATCTTGTCCTCTAAGCTCATTTTCCCAATCAACTTCTAAGAAATACTTCTTTAGGTCTTGATAATTTCCCTTTTTATAGTTTAGGCTCTTTTTGTAACTATCATTGCTGTTTACTATGCCATATGCTATCCTGAAGTTATAATTTAGTACTGCATGATCGCTTTTACCGAGTGGAGGGTGATATATTAAACTGTCAATATCATTTTCTTGCCTTGTAAATATTAGATCTAGCACTGAAGGTACATCAAGTCCTCTTTTTCTGCGTTAAGAAAAACTCTTGTACGAGATCCAGGAGCTTTTGGTCCCAACAGCTTTCTTGGCTATTTATATCTAGAGTATTTCAATTTATATTTGTATTGAAGTCCCCAGTTAGTATAATTCTTTCCGATTTCTCTTCCATTTTGTGTAGCAATGATCTTACACTGAATTGTACTCTCTGCCAGGTCCTCATATTCGTCTCTTTCCCATGTGTTTGATCTGGGTGGCATGTACAAATTGGCTACAATTACTTTATCTTCAGATGTGTCGATCTCTACTGCAATCAGTTCTACATGTGATGGTATATCTAGTTTTATTTCCTTGACTTTTAGATTTTCTTAGTTAATATTATAATTCCTCCTCCTTTTTTTAAATATCTGTCTCTTCTCCATATATTGTATTCCTCTAAGTTTAGTATGTCATTTGATATCCTTGGTATTAATTTTGTTTCAGTTAGGCATATTATTTGTGGTTCATTTTCTCTGACATAATCATTCATCTCTAGTAATTTAGATACCATTCCATCCACATTTTAGTACATCAATTTTATCATCTTGTTTATATACTTGTCATGACATGGTTCTACTACCTTCCTCCTTTTTCTTCCATCCTGTTTCTGTACCACTTTCGTACCTGCAATCCTATTACTTTGTAAAAAAATTTCTTCTCTTCTGATCTTCCCTCGTTTCTTGTTTTTGCTTCCTCCCTTTTCTCTTTCAGTAATTCCAGTTCCTCTTGTGTTAGGCATCTTTTTATCCAAACATTTTTGAACTCCTCTTTTTCCTTAAGATTCTTTGCATTTTTTAGTATCTCTTCCACAGTGTTTACACTCTGGAAAGTCACCTTTAGAGGTCTTGTCTTGCTTTTCTCGTATTTCCCTAACCTTTTGTGTTTCTCTATGTCTTTACTACAGATTTCCTCTGATACTTCTTTCAGTAAGCTCATTACATTTGCCATCTCCTTTTTGTCTCTTGTGATCTTGTCTTTAACTTCTTCCTCTTCTATACCAGTGATTACTATTGATTTGTTTATCTCTACTGAATATCTGACTAACTTTGGATTGTTTTGGATTATTCTTTTCACCTCCTTTTTAATTATTTTTTCCTCCACCCTTGCTTCTAAGTCTTTCTTTACTTTCACCATTTCAGCATACGTGGTTTCTACATCATTTTTGTAGCTTTGCACAGCTTCATTCACTTGTGTTATCTTCTCCTCAATATCACTGCTCTGGTCAATAAGACTGCTAACTTTCCTAATTGTCTCTGTGTCATTTTTGAACTCTTCCATAACACTCTCGTGATTGACTACTGTACTTGCCATTTCACTCATTTTCTTCCTAAGTGTACTCAGTTCCACTGTTAGTTCACTGATGGTTGTGTCTTTCTTATTGGCCTCCCTTCCTAGTTTTTCTATTTCTTCCTTTTGCAAGTGCATCTGCTTCTTTATTTCATCAATTTCATTTTTGAAAGCCATTTCTAGTTTGTTTACACGTTCAACCAGTCTATTGTGGGCCTCTACTTCAACCAGTTCTTGGTAGAAGTCATCATTTTGCTTTTTACCTTTATCCCTTTTCTTTTCCAAAATTGTTTTACTGAAGTATGTATCCATTTTGCAATACTTAAAGTGCAAAGCATGTACTTACAATCTCCGTGTTGTTGTAGTCTAAACAAACCTCAGAGATGACTCAGCGTATTCTTTCGTCTTGATTCTATTTCCTGTTTGAACAAGTCTTGTTTAAACTTATTTTTTTTTTCCTTTTAATAATGAACAATCATTTAGTCTAACCTGGTACTGAGCTTGACTCATACAAAGATACTATTTAGGTAATGCCACTGCCCGTGATGATTTGGTATGGAGCTCCGGTGTCGCACGTCCGCCTAGATTGAATCCCTGTGTGTGTGTGTGTGTGTGTGTGTGTGTGTGTGTGTGTGTGTATTTGAGGGGGAGTATGTGTTGTGTGTTTTCTTGCTTCTGTCACACACACACACACACACACACACACACACACACACACACACGAAGTTACTGTACTGTATGGAAACTTCATAAAAGACTTCTTCAAGATAAATACAACTGCACGTCGATGGTAAGAAAAAAAAAAACAGTGCTGCAAAGAAGGTATATAAAATCTGAAGGGCAAATATTATTTCTGTTGGAGGTGTCGGGAATGTGCAGTTGGCCACATATAAACCTGGTACAGTATCAAAGTGTAGCGGAGGTGTAGCATTTGGTACACTTGACAACCTTGACAGAAAGGCATGTTTGTTGGTGTCACTGATATGAATGAAGGGCAGTGTTAAATAGCGGCTGAAGTGACCAAGTAACTGTGATACATGAATGTCCGAAATCGCTGAGGAAGAAGTGTTATGAAGTTTGGAAAAATCACATGTAAAGCGACCCTCAGAACTACCCCCGTGTTGAAGGACTGAAAATTTAAAGGCCAAATACTTCTTAAACTACCCAGTAGGTATCGACCTTAACAGCCTGTGACGTTTACTGCCATTGAACGACTTCATAAAATTTGAGGCTGTCCCCCCCCCCTCCCATCCTCTCATAAAGACACACCAAGCCACCTATACTGTCCATTTTGAGATCCGAAACACCTATTACTTAGCGATTTATTGCGAAACACTTACCTAAATCGTATAAAAACTTTTAATTGACTATGATGTGTGACTTTGATCTGTGGCCTGTTTTTCTCAGCAACAACAGGCGGCCGGATCTCAGCAATACCGGCTGTCACTTTGCCAGCGCGGGTGTTAACAAAGGGAAAGGTGCGGCAGAGGTGATCAGGAGCTGAGCCGCGGTGATCATCTCACTAACTTTGGTCATAATCATGTACTTTGGCAAATTATTCACCCACTATCTGCCTGTCTATCTATCTATCTATCTATCTGTCTATCTGCCTGTCTGTCTGTCTATCTGTCTATCTATCTATCTATCTATCTATCTGTCTATCTACCTACCTGTGTATATATCTATATAGCATTTTATTTATCTGTCTTTCTGTTTATTCATCTATCTATCTATCTATCTATCTGTTCATCTATATATCTCCCTATCTATCTATCTATCTACCTCTCTATCTATTTGTCTATCTATCTATTCATCTGTCAATCTATCTAAGTATCTATTTGTCTATATACTGTATTTATCTGTCTGTCTGTATCTATACACATATCTATCTGCTTATCTATCTATCTGTTTATCTATCCATCTATAGCCGGACGTCTTAATCTCGTATGGGGTGGCCACAAACAAATCGCCACCAGGTCGCCCTGTCCCTTGCCCTGTCTCTGCCCCTCGTCATCCATCCTACCACAGTTACTTCTCTAAGTGTTACCGGGTATCCTTGATGCTCATTTAATCTTCCAGTCAAAAAAGGCTGGATGACGGTATATGGACGCCTCTCTCTCTCTCTCTCTCTCTCTCTCTCTCTCTCTCGAACCCTGGCGCCATCTGGCGGGCAGCATAGTAACTATACCCTATTTACTCTAACGTGACCTATAATCACCATCTCTCCATCTTGAATACTGAGTTGTAACAAGAGGTTAACAAAGAAATATGTGGCCAATCACGAAGAAGTGCTATGGAAAAAGTTGTAGGTCGAAGTATTGTCTTATTCTGCCACAGAGATTGGTGAAATACTCGTAAGCTTCAAAAGGACGAAAATCTGGGCCAGATAAAACGACAATACCAATGCCAACTACCCTCCATCCCAGTCTTCTCTCATTGCAGAGAAACATCTTCAAGCACGAACGCACTTACAAGACCAGCATACGAAGCCCAACACCCAAACTCAAGCCAGGATACTTTTGTCCTTCGTTGGTGACGCGAAGGAAACGTGCCAAGTGTACCTAGAGACATAAAAAGGCCGGAGATCGAGATGTGGTACGTGTGTGAGGAGGTGTGAGATGATTGTAAAGGACCCAAGCTGTGAGGTCCATTCCATTGCCTGCTGAATAAGGGAGTTGCGAGTGTGTGTGTGTGTGTGTGTGTGTGTGTGTGTGTGTGTGTGTGTGTGTGTGTGTGTGTATGTGTGTGTGTAAAGGAAGTTTATCATCATCATCATCATCATCATCATCATTACCACCCATCAGCGTTACCATCGTTACTCTTAATTCTAAAAAACTAGAAGCAAGATACAATTCAGAAACAAGAACAGGAAAGCACAAAACTAGAGAGATTACCAACTGACTGTCTTGCGAAATTGATCACGTACCCATTCACTCAGTATTAAAATAAATCCCCATAATACCTTCCTTTTATACACTGGTTTCAACTTTGAGATAATAAATTTAATACGTCAGCGTTTTGTGATTATACTGAGAGGAAAATAAAAGAGCTAGAGAGAAAACACACACACACACACACACACACACACACACACACACAATCATCCTACCATTCTGACAAAAATTCCGGTACTCTCACAATCCTATCCGGCTAAATCTTCAGAAACTGCAGACTTCACATCTCAAGGAATGCGGGCAGAGATACAGATCTTAGGCAATACATCTTCCTCGGCCTCAGACATTGCCGCCGTGTGAACCGGTAAAAGATGCCGTGCGTGGCCGTGCAATCAGGCGATAGAGGCGAGTTTGTAAGATTCTCTGGGTGGTGGAATGAAGGAGGGGTAAGGTTGTGCGTGTGTGTGTGTGTGTGTGTGAGAGAGAGAGAGAGAGAGAGAGAGAGAGAGAGAGAGAGAGAGAGAGAATTACCCACCCTTTCATTACGAGGGGCGAGCTGAGGAAAGGAAGTATTAGAAATTAAATTGTCTGGGGGTCATGAGAGGTTATATCGAAGCTGAATGAAATCGCCTCGAGATGTCAATAATTCCTCTCTCTCTCTCTCTCTCTCTCTCTCTCTCTCTCTCTCTCTCTCTCTCTCTCTCTCTCTCTCTCTCTCTCTCTCTCTCTCTCTCGCTGCCTGTCTATTTATCTATCCATCCATCCACCCATGTATCTATCTACTCTTCCTTCACTCATCATTTTCACTCGTTCTTCAGGTCCTCTCCTTTTTCCCTCCTCTCCTCCTTCTTTCCACACCACTCATCCACTCATTTCTCCCGTCTCTCCGATTCATTACTCATGCTTGTCTCTTTCTTGATTCTTCTCCTTCATTTTTTCCACTTTCCCTGCTAATTGTTTTCCGTCTTTTTTTTTTTTTTTTTTTTTTCCAGAGCCTCAGACTTCCAGCGAAAATGTAAAATCTTGATTCATGTTTTTCTGTGTGTTGTTTTTGCTTTTATTATGTCTTTTCCTGTTTATGTTCTGGTTAATTTATCCGCGCCCATGACTATGTCTGAGTCATTTTCTTCTATAACAAACCAACTTTAGTTTCAATACGATGCGTAATTTCTATCCTGACTTTACCAACCCAGGAGAATTGATAAAAACTGAGAAAAGATCTATTAGTAAAGGGATAGTAGTAAGTTACGATGAAGTTAGATGCCGAACTGACTAAATTCTGACATAAATGCAAGTTAGGTGGACGCGTGGTGGATGTAATGTTTGCTCTGAATGGCACGGATGTAGCCAGTAAGGTGGTCTGTGTTTGAGCCGAACTCTGAGTGTTAAATTTGTGGTTTGTTTCACAGGTTATTATTTTATCCTTTACTTTGTCACATTTACGATTTTTCATTTACACGATTTCTTTTAGGCTGCAATCCTTCCCTTACAACTTTCTCTCACCTGTACGATCTTTCATTTACGTTGTTTCTTTTGCACTCCACTTAAAACCTTCTCACCTTTACAGTTTTTCATTTACTTTATTTTTTTTTACACTCCTTCACTTCTCTCTCACCTTTATGATCTTTCATTTGAGCAATTTCTTTAACACTCTTCCACTTACAACCTTCTTTCTCACATTGATAAGCTTAGATTTACGCTATTGCTTTTACATTATTTACATCCTTCTGCCTTTTACTCTCTCAGTTTTACGGTTCCCTTTTACGTTATTTTTTCTTCATTTTTCCTAGGCGATTTATTTCATTTATTACACTTTACCGTCCTCTTCTCTTTTAAATTAATCCTCCCAATATCTCCATTTGCCTCATAAGTAACTGATAAAAGAATTTTAACTAGCCTTACCTCCAAAACAAATAGCTATGGAAGAGGTGTTACGGCTACAAGGGTTTAAGTACACCCAATACCCGGTCCATTGAGTTATGTGAGTTAAGCAACTTTGATACATCTTATTTTAGTGCAACTAAATATTAATCATCATCGTCCTCACACTCCGCTTATCATCAATATCATTACTATCAATTATCAGCAATACCAACATCCTCCTCCTCTTTATCATCATCGCCGTGAAAAAAAATAACTTTACATATATATCAAGTAAGAAAAGGACCAACAGGAGCAAATTATGAAAAAAAAGAAACTGAAAAAAGTATGGATATCAGCCAGAATATGCGCTCAGACAGAATGTAATGAGAAAACTAAAGGAAATGAAATAAAAACTTAACTGGCACGAAATGGGCCGAGCAAGATAGGTAATGAGTTGGTATGGTGAAAAAAAGTTTGGCGTGGGATTCTTTGTGAATAGGTGGGTGAATGAGAGAGAGAGAGAGAGAGAGAGAGAGAGAGAGAGAGACTTTCCAAAGTATATTTCCAAACTCAGTATACTCGAAGCTTTTAGTAATATTTCATATCTAAGTACTCTTATATTTCTAACATATATTTCCTTGGTATATCTCGAGTCGTTCAGTGTATTTCACGTCTCAGTACATACTAAATCTCTACCGGTATGTATTTCGATTTTTTTTAGTTATATTTTCAATCTTTTATTATTCGAATTTGTCAGTTTATTCAGATCAGATGGTGTAGTTAAACTCTACTAACCTGCTCAGGTTTTTCAATATATTTCGCAATTCTTGGGTTATATATTTCAAATCTAATGGTATATTCGAGACTGACACTATATTCTAATCTTGTAGTATATCTCTGCTGGTATACTCATATCTCTCAGCATATGTCGGATCTCTGCATGTCAAGTCTGTGTGCATTCAGAGTCTGTGTTGGCCTTGGAAATAACCCCCTTCAAAGTCCTGTGCAAAAATCTTCCAGGAAACTTGAGGACCATCTTTGGAGGTTCAGTAAAGATTCTTTGCCCTGCAGACTCTCTCTGGACTGACCTACTGACTGACTGACTGACTGACTGACTGGTTGACTGATTCACTCACTCATTCACCCTCTTTGAGACTGTCTGTCTGTCTGTCTGTCTGTCTCTCTCTCTCTCTCTCTCTCTCTCTCTCTCTCTCTCTCGCTCGCTCGCTCGCTCGCTCGCTCGCTCTCTCAAGGCTTTTAGATAATTATATAGTTCCGAAAATGAAAAAAAAAAGTACATAACCACCAAAATGACAGGTTGAAAACCCCAGAAGCAAAATAATAATAATAATAATAACTAGTTACCTATTTCCTTATTGCGTAGCCACAATAAGGAAGTCTGGCAATTACCGTATATAAGGTACGAAATTTTGCCATCATAAGGAAGTCTGTAACCTTTAAAAGTAGTTCAAGGTCATTCATATTTGGAAAATGTACTTAAATTAACCTAGAGCAGCTTCTTGTGTTATATCAAGATATGATGACAAAGGCGTGGAAGAACGCATGGGTTCATTTCATAATTGTATCAATAACTGCCTAACTTTATGTTTAACCATAATGCTTTCAAATACTAAGAGAGACCAGGCTATATTTCTTGAAGGTTATAGCTTTTCAGCTTTTGTGGTTTTCTCTAAAACGTGCGATAAAAAGAACACTGAGCGGAACTGAATGCGGTACTTTGCACTAGGCTAAATGGCAAAATATTGAACCAAAATTCTCCTCAAACTTGTTCTTAATAGGATTTTTAACCAGATGGCTGTACTGTATCTCATTTAGTTTCTGAGATATTTAAATTTCATACATGTCATTTTTGCATGAAAAATGCGTATATTACCTTCAAAGAAAGGTCCAGGTCGTTTATGTCTCGCACAAATACTTTGGTTACCCTAGGGTACCTTCTTGTTTATTATCATCATGATCTAAGAAAAAAAGTGCAAGGGAAAACAATAATAATACCCAAAAAAACAATAAGCTTCGCCATTTAAATGGCGAAGCTTACTAATAATAATCCCAGTAAAGATACTTCTGTCATTAAGCTTTCATTATGGCCACGTTACAGGTAGACTTTGGTCTGAACGTGCCGTCAAGCCTGTTATACGTGTGCTGGAGAAAACGGATTTTGTGTTTAGCATCGAAGGGATACCGTAACAGAAACTCACTATCACGCTCTTGCCCACGATTTCTGCATAAAACCAGTCACTAATTTGATACTGAAGTCGTAGCAGTCAATCGCATGAAACTATCTATCTATCCATCTATTGACAGACGCCTCAAGCCCGTTTGGGGTGGCCACAAACAAATCGCCTCCAAGTCTCCCTGTCCCCCGCCATTTCACTGCCCTGCTCCCAACTCACACCCCCCTCTCTCATATACCTCTCCACCCCATCCCTCCATCTCATCCTCGGCCTCCCCCTCCCTCTTCCCCCCTCCACCTCACTCACATACACTCTCTTCGTCAGTCTTTCACCCTCCATCCTCTCCACATGGCCAAACCACCGCAGTGTGTTCCTCACAACGCTTCCTATCACATCCACATGCATACTAATATCCGTAATGTACCTTGAAATTTTTACTCATTGACCAGAGGGAGTGACTGAGAGACTGATGATGATGATGACGCTGATAGCCTTATTTTTTTTTTCTTTTTTACCGAACGAGGACAAACAGCGGAGGTGAGCTAGAAAAAAAAAAATGAAAATAACAATGATTATGACAATGATTATAATGATCATGGTGATTCGTACGCTGAAATTCACGGAACTCTTTGTAAATCTGTAATTAACCTTGAGATATCTACCTGCGGAAAAATTAGTGGGTAAATGATCACGTGAGAGAGAGAGAGAGAGAGAGAGAGAGAGAGAGACCCGATGACGTACTCGTATTTCTCTCTCTCTCTCTCTCTCTGACAATGGACGACCCTAGCGCTATATTCTAGTGTTAATGTCTTGTTATACATCATTAGTAGAATATAACAATACTACAGCTCTTCATTCCTTCCCTAGCACTTCTTCGTGATTAGCACTATAATCTGGTCCTGATATATTTTTACAGTTCAGTGGCAGAATAAAACACTTCAACTATTTTCCATCCTTTCCGAAGCACTTCCTCGTGACTAACACCATCTGCTAGATAATATCGTACTGAAGCTCATTGACAGAATATAGGGCGGTATTCTCTTGAGGTTAGGAAACTCTCTAACACCTTTTCCGTGGCGATTTATTTTGCTTATTACACCTTATTCCCCAGTTCTGTGTTATATAAATCCTTCAAACATTGTCGTACTCTGCATTTATAATGCGCAAGATGATATTAATCAGCCTTATCCAGAAATAAATAGCTAAGGAAGAGGTGCTAGGGAGCATCATTACTCTGCAAGGATATGGGCCATAGTCTTCAATACCCAAGAAGTTCCTAAGGCAATCAAATTGTCTAGAGGCAGCAAGAATAAGCATCACAGTTTAAGGAGTTAAATATTCTCGGCATAATTTGAAGGCTAATATTGAGGCTTGGTGTTCCACTAAAAAAAAAAAAATAAATAAAAAAAATAAAATAATAAAGTAAAAAGGCAGTTGGGGTTTTTATATTTCTTAATAGTTTTGATAAAGTTGTAATTGTCTCCTTCGAAGATTAAAAAACTGCACAAAAAGTTAGTTATTTTTCCCTTGAGATCTGTGAAATGGGTGTGGGATTTGACATCAACAGAGAGAGAGAGAGAGAGAGAGAGTTTATTTTGAGACCACACTATTTCGTAGTTATCTACCACAACTCCTAAGTTACAATAAATGTTCCTTTACACCATAGTTAAAAACATGTCACATCCTAATGAGATCTTGATGACCCGTTACATGGATAATTAAATGGCTCAAAATCCAGCATTAGTGGTTTTCAGCTTCAAGAGCTGGTTTAGAACTTCAGGAACTCAAACTCTTCATAAAGTTGTTGAATTATATTATATAGGCAATTAAATAGGTTGAAATCCTGCTTCATCGACTCATACCATTTTGCAACATAACGTTTTATAACATTTTAAGATCTTACAGAAGTATTTTTCTATATATTCCTTTCCTTTGGGCCTATGAGAGGTTGTAATATGTTGTTTAACCATCTTGGTTCTGAATTATTCGCTCTAAATGATTTTGAAGGGGTATACCTATCTTGGCAGCTGTGTATTATGTTTACTAACTCATTACATTTCTCACTGGCAGAACGGCTGCTTGGTACTGGACCTGAGTTAATCTCCGTCACCTGAACTACACTCCCACCTATATCCTGTCCCTTACCTATATCCTGAGTTTCCCCAGTGACCTGGCGCACATTCCCTCCCTTTTCCTGCTCCTCACTCATGACCTGGAGTTCCCCACTGACATGACTCTCCCTAAAGTATCTAGTCCCCCAAAGGAGTACTGTTCTAAAATAAGCTATTAATTCAACGAAATCTGTCTATCTGTCTATTGCCAGACGCCTCAATCCCGTTTGGGATGGCCACAAACAAATCGCCTCCACGTCGCCCTGTTCCCCGCCATTTCACTGCCCTGCTCCCAACTCACCCCCCCCCCCTCTCTCTCATATACCTCTCCACCCCATCCCTCCATCTCATCCTCGGCCTCCCCCTCCCTCTTCCCCCCTCCACCTCACTCACATACACTCTCTTCGTCAGTCTTTCACCCTCCATCCTCTCCACATGGCCAAACCTCCTCAGTGTGTTCCTCATAACACTTCCTATCACATCCACATCCACACCACAACGCTCCTTTATATCCTCATTCGTCAGCCTGTCTCTCCATGTGACTCCACAGGCTCCTCTCCTAGACGAAAATTAGGAACGATCTAGGGGTTGTCAGCAGAACAAACATCCCACATGAATATGAATTTCATTTCTTCATGATCGCTCTAACCAAGTCGTCCACCAACTTCCATATCGCTCATGATGTTATCTTTATTAGATAAAACAAAATCTAGTAAATTATTACCTCTGGTGGGCTCCCTGATATACTGATAAAGGAAATTAACCTGTAGCTACTACCTTTAGAAATTCCTCTCACTCTGCATGCCCTGTCTGATCTCGCCAACCTATACTTGGCAGGTTAAGATCCCCTACAATTATTACTAAGCTTTACTGTGACACTTTTCTAATGTTCTCCCATAGGTATTCACTATCTGCCCTACTTAATTTTTGAGATCTGTAAATAGCTCCTAAGACTAATTTCTCCCTGTTGTTACTAATATCAACTCAGACACTTGCCATGTCCCTATTTAATTAATGTCGGCTTAATTGTAACAGTTTAATGAATCCTTTACATAAATAGCTACCCCGTCCCCCTTTCTTCCGAGACGGTTTGACACAAAAATATTATAGCCCTTCATCTGATATTCTGTTAAAAATTTTCGAGTGTCTGTATTCATCCAAGGTTCACTAATAACGGAAATGTCTATTTTCTCTGTACAAATTAAAGCCCTCAGTTCATCCATTTTATTACATAAACTCCTGCTGTTTGTGCAGTACACTTTCAGATTATTAAAAGTAGTTGTACCTCTACTTTGCGATTTACTCTTTTTACTTTTGTCAAAACTTGGAAACTATTTACTAATATAACAGTTTTTTTGTACTATCACTTATTGCTCCTTTATCGTCGTTTGTTCTGTCCTCTATCATCGCCTGCTCATTTTGAGATGCCTGAGTGGATGTATCTGCGCTAATGGTTAAACTGTTCTTATCTTTGCAAGTCTCGGTGCATCTATCCAGACCTGATGATAATGATTTCTGAGTGGAGTGGTTAATAACTTCCTGTACTTAGACTAACCTTACGTGAGAGAGGACTGACCTCACGTGATGTCATAGTGATACGGGTTTATGCAGTTAACGACCTAGTAATACCATCTTAATCTTTAAAAATAACAGAAACCAAACGTATTGTATTTAGAACAAAGAAAGATTTAGCATAATTTATGACAATCTAACATAATTTCATCCTCAGTCTATCATATTCCCGCTTCAGGAATCTGGTCACTGTAAATGATCAACACATTGTCAGCCCCAGTTGGAAGCAAAGAAGAAATGGTATTGAACGTTTTAAGTACATGCTTACGCAAATGTGTGCCACCATTTGCTGAATGTTTATGATCATGGACACATTACTTTTCATTCAGCCCTTGTATATTACATATCAATGGGGAAAGGTGACAGAAAGCTGAGAGAGAGACAGGGGAAGGTGAAAAGAAATGAGAGAAAAAGAGCGAGGATATGGGGAGGTGTGAAAGGAGAGAGAGTGTGAGGGGGAGGAAAAGTAAGAAGGGGACAGTGGAAAAGAGAAAGAGAGAAAAGAGAGGTAGGGAAGGATGGAAGGATAAACGGGAAGTACTGTATACACGAGAGAATGTACTACTGTAGTATAGACAAGTATTATTTTTTTTCATATATGTTGACTTTGAGGAAAACAATAAAACAAAGGATGTAAACACACACACACACACACACACACACACACACACACGGTTCGCTGGTGCAGACACCGCTCGCTGGTGCAGTGGTAACGTTCTCGCTTACCAACTGGTGGACGGGAGTTCGCGCCTCGCTCAGGTTGCGAAAAGTTTCGCTGACGAAGTGGGTGGTTACTGTCCCCCTTGAGCAAGGGGACGGGGGTGTGCGTGTGTGAAGGTCACAGCCTTGCCCTTAGATCGGACTATATGAGCTTTCAGCTCCCTCCCGGGAGGGTAAAAGCTGACGATCACGACCATCAAGTGATCCTGACCGACCCGGTGAATTACACACACACACACACACACACACACATATATATATATATATATATATATATATATATAATTTCAACAGCACCAAATGGTTGTCTGCTCTAACGTTCGTGTGTTCGATTCCCTGTCCTTACTCAGAAACAACCCTTTCTTCCACTATATCCCATTGTGCTTTCCTAATCTATCAACAGTAAGAATAGGGCATAGAAAATGCTGTCGGAGAGAATGGAGGCATTTCTTACTTTATTTCTTCTGTCTTTGTTCATTAACAAATCCTCTTTCCACTACACACTAATAGGTGTATCAATCCTCTTTCCTAAATGTACCACAAATTCTTGCATTCATTTTTCGTTTATATTCATTAATAATCCCCCATCCCACGCAAACCTCATTCCCCTCTATAAAATATATTTTTTAGTTCATGAGACTGTTCCCTTCTTTCATACATAATCTACATTCTTTTTTTGAGATTTTTTAAAAAATTCGCTTTTGTGCCCAGAGCCAATGAAAGCTCTCTTTTTCAACAACATAGTGTTTCTTTTTCTAAATTACAATTCCTTATGTAATTTTTTTTCTTTTACTATTTATCTATCTATCTATCTATAGCCCGACGCCCTAATCCCGCAAAGGGGTGGCCGCAGACAAAACGCCTCCAAGTCGCTCTGTCACCCACCATTTGACTACCCTCCCCCCAACTCACCCCCCCTCCCTCATATACCTCTCAACTCCATCCCTCCACCTCATCCTCGGTCTACCCCTCCCTCTCCCTCCCTCCACCTCACCTACATACACCCCCTTAGTCAGTTTTTCATTCTCCATTCTCTTCACATGTCCAAACCACCTCAGTGTATTTCTCCTAATCTTCTCAACCACATCCACATCCACCCCACAGCGTTCCTTCACTTCTTCATTCGTCAACCTGTCCCTCCACGTCACCCCACATGCTCCTCACAAGTAACTCATTTCCACTGCTCTCACTCTTGACTTGTTCCCCTCTTGCAAGGTCCATGCCTCGCTTCCATACGTCAGGGTAGGGATCACAATACTATCATGCAATGACTTCTTAACTTCGATACTCACCTCCCTATTTCTCATCACTGCTTTCAGTGTACCAACAACCTTCCCTCCCTGCTATACCCTTTCACGCACTTCATCCGCTAAAGTTCCATCCTTACTCATCACACTACCCAAGTACTTGAATGCACTCACATTCTCCATATCCTCACCATCCAACCTCACTGCACACTCTGTGACTTCATTCCTCTCAAACACCATAACTTTACTTTTGTTTACATTAACTTTCAGATTCCTCCTCCTACACACTGTCCCAAATTCATTCACCAAACCTTGCAACTCCCATTCATCTTCACTCAACAGTACTGTATCATCAGCAAACAGCAACACCGGAAGCTTCCAAATCTCACCCTCATTCATTAGAGCCACCCCCACATCCATTGCCCTACCCTGCACCTCCTTTACAACCCCAGCCATGTATATATTAAACAGCCATGGAGACATCACACAACCCTGTTTCAGGCCCACATTAAGATCAAAGAACTCACTCAGCTCACCATCCACTCGCACCGTAGCCCTAGCTCCCTCGTACATACTCTTCACAGCACTCAACAATTTCCCCTCCACTCCATATATTCTTAATACCTTCCACATACCTTGCCTATCTATTCTGTCATAAGCTTTCTCCAAGTCCATGACGACAGCATACACTTTCCTTCCCTTCTCTAGATACTTCTCCACTAAACATCTTAGAACAAATATCTGATCTACACACCCTTTTCCCTTCCTAAATCCCCCTTGTTCTTCTCCAACTAGCTCCTCTGTCATATGCCTAACCCTATCAATGAGTATTCTACCATATATTTTACCAGTCACACTAATAAGGCAAATACCCCTATGGTTACCACATACTTCTCTCTCCCCTTTTCCTTTGTATAAAGGAACAATTATACCTGATTTTCAATCCTCTGGAACCCTTCCCTCTTCCCAAGCCAATCTACACAACTTCCATATCCACTCCACAACAATCTCACCCCCATACCTAAGCATTTCACCACACACTCCATCAATTCCTGGGGCCTTTCCCAACTTAATCTTCTTCATTGCTTCCACTACTTCCGCCCTACTGATCTCCTCCTCCCTCCTCTCATCTCTTGTTCTCCCAGCCATTCCCCATCCACTTATACTCACACTGCTCTCACTCTCTACATTCAACAAATCCTCAAAGTGCTCCTTCCATGTCCTCAATTTCTCTCTCTTCTCCTCCAACAATCTATTATTCCTATCTTTCACTCCCCTACTATTTCCCCTTTCACACTGCCTTACTTTCTTTACCTCCTTCCAAAACAATTTCTTACTCTCCCTCCATTTCACACTCAGATTCCTCCCAAACTCTTCATCCACTTTCTTCTTACTCTCCTTCACGAGTCTCTTAACCTCCCTTCTCCTGCTCACATATACCTCTCTCTTCTCTCTCTCATCTTCTCCCCTACCTCTGCTCGCTAACCATTCACTATATGCCTTCTTCTTTTGTTCCACAGCTCGTTTCACCTCATCATTCCACCATGCTGTCCCTTGCACACCCTTGCATCTCCTCCTCACTCCACAAACCACCTCACACGCTGCGCCTATCTCTTCCGTGAATATCTTACAAATGTCTTCCACCCCTTCCATCTGCTCTAACTCATACCTTCCCAATCTTTCTTCCTCTATGCTCTTATACTCTATCATTTTCTCACTATCTTGCAATTTCTCCACTCTTCTCACAGGAGCTGCTTCCTCTTGTCTTCCCCTTCGTCTCCTCAACCACTTTTGTTGCAGCTCTACCTTGGCCATCACTAAGTGATGGTCCGAGACTCCATTCCCCCACCCTCTCCACACTCTTGCATCCAACACTTGTCTTCTCATTCGTTCATCAACACACACGTAGTCTATCATTGCCTTTCGTTCAACAAGTTCACCATCCATCCTTCTCATTACTCTCCATGTATACCGGTGGATCATCTTATGACGAAAGTAGGTGTTGGCTATTGCCAGCCCTTTACAAGCACAGATGTCCACCAAAGCACTTCCATTCCCATCTACGTCAGCTGGCACACCCCACTGACCAACCACTCCATCCACTCGTACATTCCCAACTTTGCCATTCATGTCTCCAATCAACAGCACTCTCTCGCTCCTCTCAAACTTGTCCATACACGCTTCTACTCTCACCCAAAACTCATCTTTCACTCTTGCCAATCTATCCTCTGTCGGGGCATACACACATACAATCGCCCATGCTTGTATACCTATTTTCATCCTCACCCATACAATCCTTGCACCCACTGTTCCATACTCTCTTATATTCTCCTTCCACTTCTTGCTTATCATCAGACATACACTCTCTTTTGCCCTCTCATTCTCATTGACTCCCGCACATATACCTAAACCATATTCCCATTCTCTCACCCTTTCACTTTCACCATTTAGTTTCAGTCAATCCACATATATCCACTTTTGCATCCTCAAGCACCTGAACAATCTCTCTCTCTTTCACTTCATCATTCACTCCTCTCACATTCCACGTTCCCACTCTAAGAATGTCCTTTGTCTGTTCCTTAGTCGTCAGCATATGGTCCGTCTGGGTCCGAGGCGCTTTATTCGCTTTTTTTAGTTAGTTTCTTTTACTACTCTGTAATAATTCCTCATTCAAAGATTTATCATTATTATATATATTCTGATGTTTATTTTTCTGTCCCTACTCAACATCTTTTTTCCTACAACGTTTTATTCCGTTCTGCAATTAATCATCTAGTTCTTGAATAATGATTTTAAAGTTCTGTAGCACTAGTCGAGCAGGGCAGTACTCCCAAGGTGGATGCAGAGCTGATGACAGGAAGAGCTGGAGCTCTCGTTTCATCAGCCCTCGGGACTAGGTCCCTACCATCCCCCTTTGCTGAACTTTTTCAGTGTCTCAGTAACACAGCGAGTAGGCCAGCATGCTCTCCAATCCAAATTTCTCTATCAACACCAAATTACATGCACAATAGACACCACACTTTCATTTCAAAATTTTAGAAAAATGGAGTCAAATAACGTAGCCTCGGAGTCCCTGGGGGGGGGAGGACCATAAATGCCCTCACCTTCTGTTCCTCTCCCGGTGATGACTCAAGATGCCTGGAACCACTGTCTGGCACTCTTCTTCATCATTTCTGCAACATTCGTGGCCTTTCCTCTAACTTTCGCTCTGTTGAGCACCATCTCTCCTTCTCTAAACCTCACCTTCTTTTTCTAACTGAGACTCAGCTGATTGAGGCAACAGACAGCAGAACCTTTTCTGTATCCTCCTACTTTCTCTATATCAGGACTCCATATTATAATTACAAATCATAATAGATAGATAGATAAATAGATAAATAGACAGCTCTATGCGAGCCTGGGAATAGGAAATGAGCTTGCAAATTACACTGAGGAAAGCTGACGACAATGGCCAGTAAGGAGATGATGCAGTTAGTTGTCAGCAATCCACCCGTGAACAAAGCCCTGGTGACCATACACACACATACACACATACTCACACACAGGCTTCTTAAACTTTCCATCCACAAGGAACACACGTGATACGTCTCCTGTTTCACCAGAATTTAGGAAAGAGAGCTCAGAAGGAGACAAGCCATACAAGAGACAGGTCGCAGGGAGAAGGGCTTGGTAACTTGAGAGAGAGACAGAGAGAGCGAGACAGAGAGATAGCTAGCGGGACTGGACTCTATACTTCGCTCTGTGTGAGAGACTTGTTAATATTTCCAAGACAAATAAAAATAGTCCCATACTATTCTTTACCTCTCCTGTCACTACATGACAAATGGAAAAGAAGATTATCTACTACAAGCTACTCCAGTATAATAACCGCTCGTCCACAAGTCTAATATATATATATAACTCAACCACAAAGGAACCACAAAGTCTTTTATGACATTTGGTAGCAGCAAATCTACGGACATCGTCTCCGAATTAAAAGCAAATTTCTACAAAAGCAGGCGAGACTCTACAAGATTAGCTTCAGTTCTACAGTGAAGTCCTACAAAATACAGCCTACAATGCAAATAGCCTACAAGTCTGCAAAACAACTCTATAATCTTCACGTAACTTCAAGCAGCAGCAAGAAGAATAAAAAACAAAGCAAGTAAAGAAGAGGAAAGACCAAAGCAACAAGCACACAAACCCCAACCACTCTCTCCCGTCTACCTCCATCGCTGACGCAGAGGTCAAGACATGCCGCAAAACACCAGAGCCACATTTATAACGCATCTTACCCATCTTCACTCAAGTTACTCATCGCTACTCGTTTACTCACCACAGCTACCAGTGTGGGAAGTTGACGTCACCATTCGTGTGCTGAGACGACGCCAAGCCGTGTGTCTAACACCCCACAACACACCAATCAACCCGTGAAGAACAACGCTATCACCACGTGCAACACCACCCACACCATTCCCACCACGGTAAAAATTAGTGAGTTACATAGTTACTTCATTTATACAATACACAGTGATAGACAATAAGCTTCTGCACAAACATATAAAACGTGCTGTATAGTTACAGCTTAAATACACATACTTCAGTTATCTGCATAACTCAAACACTAAATAATCACCAACAATAAATATTCTACACTGCATATATTCATTCATTTATTATAACATTTATTTACTACCAACGAGTGTTACCATTTATACCTACATAAAATACGTGTTGCATACATACAGCTAAACATTATTATATCTACAAAGTGATAAAGAAAATATACCATCACAGTTACTCAGTGAGCGATTAAAATAACTGTATTAAACATTTATTAATTAAAGCTACCTAGTGGAAACATATAAATTAAGTTACAAGGTATACTAGAGAAAAAAAAAATGGCCAACACAAATGACGTTAGCAAGAGTGAACATCTTCAACACAATCGGGAAGACAATGATTTCCACACAGTGCTGACACACATATTACCCACGATAGGTACAAGTGAACAACAAGTCAGTGTATATAGTTAATACTGTATATAGTGTATATATACTTTTTTATATAAAATAACAAAATATGGGACTATATTATATCATTTTCAGTAATACCTGTGCAATATAAACTAAACTTTAAAAAAGTATCCCAAGGAAATTAGCCAGTAATTATGCAACCATGAACAACATAGAAAAAGCGTACACAAGCGAAGAAAAACAAACTATAGAAAATCAATACATACAAAAAAAAAAAAAAAAAGAAAGAAAGAAAAAGTAAGAAAGAAAAAAGAGAAATGGAGTAAGATCACATAACAAACAAATGAAAATGAGTGTAAGTGTTACTACAAATGCCAAAATACCACATAAACTACAAAAAAAAAAAAAAAAAAGCAAATTGTTGTCTCCACAAGCAAGTGGCATGACACATCATCACTATCATCGACCGCAGCATATGTTAGGACTGCAATTATTACAATTATGTAACTACAAACGATTGCATTATGTTACACTTATTACAATTATGTAACTACAAACGATATGTAACAATTATGTAACTCCATATTATAATTATGTAACGACAAACGATTGCATTATGTTACACTAATTACAATTATGTAACTACAAACGATATGTAACAATTATGTAACGACAAACGATTGCATTATGTTACACTTGCTACAAATGTAACTACAAACAATATGTACCAATTATGTAACAGTTGCATTAACAAGATGTAACTTTTATATAACTTTAACTACAATTATGTAACTACAAACGACATGTAACAATTATGTAACGACAAACGATTGCATTATGTAACACTTTGCCAATTATGTAACAGTTGCATTAACAAGATGTAACTTTTATGTAACTTTAACTACAATTATGTACCTACAAACGATATGTAACAATTATGTAACGACAAACGATTGCATTATGTTACACTTTGCCAATTATGTAACAGTTGCATTAACAAGATGTAACTTTTATGTAACTTTAACTACAATTATAAGGCCAAGACACTTATGTAACAGTTGCATTAACAAAATGTAACTGCAGTTATGGGGCCAACAAAATTATGCATTTCACTACAATAACCCAAGTACATACTGTATTACAGTTCAATAATTTACTTTAATGCATTTATTCAAATATGTATACAACTTGTTTAAAATGTAATATTACTGAATAATCACTATTTACTATGAATATTATATGTATACAATATTCATACAATTATGTTACTTTTACAATATTATATATTTCACTTAATTAGCTTATAAGGTCATTATAATGTGTATATAATATGTATTAATATGTTAGGACTATCAACTGTCGATGGTACGCCATTTTCGCGTGACCGAGCAGATATCAGGACTCCATATTATAATTACAAATCATAATAGATAGATAGATAAATAGATAGATAGACAGCTCTATGCGAGCCTGGGAATAGGAAATGAGCTTGCAAATTACACTGAGGAAAGCTGACGACAATGGCCAGTAAGGAGATGATGCAGTTAGTTGTCAGCAATCCACCCGTGAACAAAGCCCTGGTGACCATACACACACATACACACATACTCACACACAGGCTTCTTAAACTTTCCATCCACAAGGAACACACGTGATACGTCTCCTGTTTCACCAGAATTTAGGAAAGAGAGCTCAGAAGGAGACAAGCCATACAAGAGACAGGTCGCAGGGAGAAGGGCTTGGTAACTTGAGAGAGAGACAGAGAGAGCGAGACAGAGAGATAGCTAGCGAGACTGGACTCTATACTTCGCTCTGTGTGAGAGACTTGTTAATATTTCCAAGACAAATCAAAATAGTCCCATACTATTCTTTACCTCTCCTGTCACTACATGACAAATGGAAAAGAAGATTATCTACTACAAGCTACTCCAGTATAATAACCGCTCGTCCACAAGTCTAATATATATATATATAACTCAACCACAAAGGAACCACAAAGTCTTTTATGACATCTATACTCATTTCAAAGCCAAAGGTGGTTGTTGTGTATATATACGCAATGACTTATCTTGCTCTCACATTCCTGAACTCGATTCTTCTGAATTCTCTGCACTCTGGCTTCGGTTTTCCTGTCATTCTCTGACTAAATATATCTGTACTGTTTACTTATCTCCTAATTCTGCTGACTATCAAAAATTCATTGACTATCTTACTTCTACGATGGAACACATTCTATCCATTTCTCTTTTCTCTGAAATCTCCATTCTTGGAGATTTCAATGTTCACCACCACCTTTGGCTCTCCTCTCCTTTCACTGATCCACCTGGTGAACTACCCTACACCTTTTCTATCCTCCATGACGTAGAGCAGCTTGTACAGCACCCTACCCGTATCCCTGACCGCCTTGGAGAGAGCTCCAACATACATGACCTCTTCCTTACAACTAATCCTTCTGCTTACACTGTTAATCTTTTCTTTCTGTTGGGCTCCTCCAATCACAACCTTATCACCTTAACCTGTCCTATCTCTCTGGTATGGCCTGCTGATCCTTCAAAGAAACATCTCCTGTGGCACTTTGGAGCTGCAGATTGGGAGGCCCTCAGGCGGTACTTCTTTGATTTTCCCTGGAATGATTATTGCTTCCATGGCCGGGAGCCATCTGGGTGTGTCTTGTGCATTACGGAGATTATTCTCTCGGGCATGGAAGCATACATTCCTTTCTCATATCTTTTGACTAATGCACGAAAGCCTTGGTTTAATCACGCTTGTTCTAATGCTGTCCGCAACAAGGAGAGGACCTAAAAAAGGTACCGGAGCCAACCCACCCCTGAATCACATCTTTTATACGTTTCTGGCCGGAATCGTGCTAAGTCTATTCTTCGCACTGTTAAAAATAATTTCATCCGTACTAAATGCTCTCATCTCTCTAATTCGAATTCTTCCCGCTCCTTCTGGCACCTTGCCAAAAACCTTTCTAATAACTTTACCTCACCATCCGTCCCTCCTCTTTTCTACTCTGATGGCTCTGGAGCTATTTCTTCTACTGATAAAGCAGATCTCTTTGCTCAGACTTTCTCCTCCAATTCCACCTTTGACGCTTCCGGTGCTGTTCCTCCATCACTTCCCCCCTCTGACTTCCTCATGGCTGACATTAAAAATTCTTCAGCTGATGTATTCCTGCCATCACAGGCCTCAATACTAATAACGCATATGGGCCTGATGGAGCCCCTCCTGTTGTTCCCAAGAACTCAGCTTCTCTGCTTACACCCTGCCTAGGCAAACTCTATCGCCTTTGTCTATCAACTTGTACCTTTCCTTTCTGCTGAAAGTTTGCTCTCATTCAGCCAGTCCCAAAGAAGGGTGACCATTCCCAACCCTCTAACTATCGCCCAATTGCTTTACCATCCTGTATCTCAAAAGTTTTCAAGTCTATTCTTAATAGGAAAATTTTAAAGCATCTTATCACAACCTTCTTGTTGATCGTCAGTATGGGTTCCGTCAGGGACGCTCCACAGGCGATTTTCTCACCTACCCCTCAGACTCTTGGACATCCTCCTTTCGGGACTTTGGCGAAAGCTTTGCCATTGCACTTGACATCTCAAAGGCTTTTGATCGAGTCTGGCATAAATCTTTAATATCCAAACTGCCCTCTTACGGTTTCTATCATTCTATCTGTGCCTTCATCTCTAGCTTCCTTTCTGGTCGTTCTATAGCCGCTGTTGTAGACGGCCAGTGGTCTTCTCCTAGATCTATTAACAATGGTGTTCCTCAGGGCTCTGTCCTATCACCGACTCTCTTCCTTTTATTCATCAATGACCTTCTAAGCTGTACATCTAACCCTATCCACTCATACGCTGATGACTCCACCTTTCACCTTTCCATTCGATTCCCACAACGCCCATCTCAGCAGTTACTTCAACAAACAAGGGATGAGGTTATGGCATACCTAATGTCTGACTTGGCTCGCATTTCTGACTGGGGTAAAAATAATCTGGTTGTTTTTAATACATCAAATGCTCAGTTTTTGCACCTATCAACCCGACAAAATCTTCCACAGGTATACCCACGAATGTTTAATAATATTCAGCCTAATCCTGCATCATCCTTGAACATGCATGGGGTTTCATTTACTCGGGACTTATCTGGAAAGATCATATTACATCTCTTGTAAAATCTGCTTCCAAGAGATTGGATGTGCTAAGCTGACTCCGTTCCTTCTTTACCCCTGCACAATTGTTGACTCTTTACAGAAGTTTTATTCGCGCCTGCGTGGAGTACAACTCTCATGTGTGGGGAGGCTCCCCATATACAGCTCTTCTCAATAGGATGGAGTCAAAGACTTTTCGTCTCATTAACTCTCCTCCTCTTACTGACTCCCTTCAATCTCTGTCTCTTCGTCGCACTGTTGCATCTTTATCTCTTTTCTATCGCTGCTTCAATGATCACTGCTCCTCTGAACTGTCTTCATGCATTCCTCCACCTCTACGACGGGTGCGTAGCACCCGTCTAGCAGCAAACTCTCATCCCTTTTCTGTCCAATTCTCTAACGCAAGAGTTAACCGTTACCCCCAGTCCTTCATTTATGCAACAAGTCAACTCTGGAACTGTCTCCCTCTGTCTGTATTTCCTGCTTCCTATGATCTCCAGTTTTTCAAACGCAGTGTGTCCAGGCATCTCGAAATGATCGGATCTTGAATTTGGCTCTCTCTTGTATTTTGTTTTTCTCTTGGAGGGAATAGTTTTGCGGGCTCGTTGCCTTTGGTTCCTTCTTCCTCACATAAAAAAAAAAAAAACTCCTCGTCAGTTGCTTATCGATCATGTCTCCCCTTTAGGCCATTTTGGTTTGTGTGTGTGTGTGTGTGTGTGTGTGTGTGTGTGTGTGTGTGTGTGTGTGTGTGTGTGTGGGTGTGCGTTTGTGTGTGTGTGTGTGTGTGTGTGTGTGTGTGTGTGTGTGTGTGTGTGTGTGTGTGTGTGCGTCTGTGTGTTTTATTCATTTTTCTATTCGTATTAAATAACTTGTTTCCCAGCCACATAGAATCCCACTTTCCCAAAATATTATGCATTTTATATTGACTTTTTACTCCAACTGTACAACAAAGCCACTTCTGAAGGCGTATAAATTCCGTTCTTACAATTTTTTTTTTTTTTTTTCTTCTTCACCCTATTGGTGGTACAGAGGGACGCCATCACGCTGTGGCATCGATATGGCCTGGTTACTCCGCTGCCTCATCATGTAATAGTTCCTCACTTCCCTCCCAATACCCAAAAAGTGGATAGTGGACTGCAGGGAAAGGATAACTTCAGCCTGTAGTCCACTGGGTTCACATTCAGAGGAATCTGGGATTGTCGCCACCACCACCACCACCACCACCATTGCTGCCGTTATTACTACTACTACTACTACTACAACTACTGCTACCACTAATAATAATAATAATAAAAATAATAATACTAATAATATTACTGCTACCCCCAACACTAGTACAACTATCGCTACTACTACTACTACTACTACTACTAAACATCTCCTCTCATGTTTCCAATCATTTTCAAAAATATCTTTTTTACATTTCTTATCTTAATAACAACTTCAACCTGTTTTTTTTTTTTTTTTATTCTTCCTAAAATGTGTTATATATCCAATTTCTTTTTTCTTTTTTTTCCTATGCCACAGTTCGGCATGGAGATCATGTCCCACAACAGCTAAATTCTGTTCTTTAAAATGAAAATCTTCGCTGTTGTAGAATGCAAAAATTTATCTCATTTACGTGAGAGAGAGAAAAGAGAGAGAGAGAGAGAGAGAGAGAGAGAGAGAGAGAGAGAGAGAGAGAGAGAGAGAGAGAAGCTCTGGGTATAAATAAACCTGTATACTGAAACGTCTATGCACTAGAGATGTCTTCCCCTATCTTTCTATCTATCTACTAACTATCTGTCAGTCCGTTTGGCTACCTGTGTTTGTACTCTGTCACCCGACTTATTTTTCTACCTATCTATTAATCAATCTATATACCTGTCTATCAACCTATCAGTCTGTCTGTCTATATCTATATCTGTCTATCTATACCTATCGATCTATTTAACAGTCTATCAATCTGTCTACCCATCTATCTCAGTCTGAATATCTTACCGGTCAATCTGAATTTATTGTATGTTTAACTATCATCTATCTACCTTCCCTTATCTATGTATCTATCAGTATGTATCAGTATCTATCAGTTTTTCTATCTGTCTAAAGTCGAACGCCTTAATCCCAGATGAGGAGGCCACAAACAAATCATCCACGCCACCCTGTCCTCCGTCATCACGTTGTCCTTTCTTCAGCTCACACTCCACTCTCTCCTACGTCTCTCCACTCCATCCCTCCACCTCATCCTCGGTCTCCACTATCAGGCTGTCCTCTCTCCCGCTCACATCCTCATCTCTCTTCTCCACTCTATCCCTCCACCTCATCCTCGGTCTCCTCCATCTGGCTGTCCTCTCTCCAGCTCACACTCCACTCTCTCCTACGTCTCTCCACTCCATCCCTCCACCTCATCTTGGGTGTCCACTATCAGGTTGTCCTCTCTCCAGCTCACGCTCCCATGGCTCATACATCTCTGCACTCCATCCCTCCACCTCATTCTCAATCTCCATCATCAGGCTGCCCTTTCTCCGACTAACACCCCCTTCATTCATACAACACCTGTTCCCTCCATCTCGTCCTCGGTCTGCACTATCAGGCTGCCCTCTCTCCCACTCACGCACCCTATTTCACACACACCTCTCCACCCCATCCCTCCACCTCATCCTCTGTCTCCATTATCATGCTGCCCTCTCTCCAATTCACTCCTCCTATCTCATACACACCGCATCCCTCCTCCTCATCCTCTGTCTCCACCATCAGGCTGCCGTCCCTCCAACCTACACCCGAATCTCTCACATACATCTTTGCACCCCATCTCTTTATCTCATCCTCGGTCTCCCGCTCCCCATCTTCCCACATCATTTAAATGCAAATAGTTTTTAAAATATATGTAAATTCTGAAACAATTTCAGGCAGAAGGTCTTTAACTGAGTTCTGTCATAATTATAATGTTACGTAAATGGGAGTGTTAGGTAAGGTGTTGAGAGAGAGAGAGAGAGAGAGAGAGAGAGAGAGAGAGAGAGAGAGAGAGAGAGAGAGAGAGAGAGAGAGAGAGAGAAGAAATGACAAAGGAGGAAATGAGTCATGGATGTAGAATACGGGAGTATCAAGTCAGCCAATAAAAACAGGTTGCATAAATGTGTATGTTAAATAAGGAACTAATAAGACAGCGTAACTTGTTTCTAGGACCCTAAACTTTTACACTTCCCTGTAAGTTACACAACACCTCACACGCCCACGTGGACTTCGATTAACGTTTTTTTTGCATCTGTTTCTTGGCGATTTATTTAACATATTACGTATTTCTGTCATTGATTGCATTGCGCAGTTGACCCTTGTGCGGTGTGGTGCGGTGAGGATCTGTCCGTTCTCCCCTTTGGGGCTAAGATGCGAATGAATGTGTTTGAATGGATGAGTAAATGGGGAGTGTGTCGTCCTGTCTCGGCTACCTCCCTTTCCTTGGGGGAAGCAGCCTAGGTATATAGATAGATAGATAGACGTATTTCTATGGTGGTAGGTGGTGGCGATCATCATCAATTCACTTGACGGAGTGGTGCTTACTTTTTCCTTCACCTTTATCATTATTTTTCTGTGTCTGCCCTCCTTTCTTCGTGTTCTCCCCTCTTTTCTGAAACTTTTAATTAATCTTCTTTCCTTTTCAGGTGGCTTTACATTGAGTGACTAGCTTAATGATGTCTTGTAAGCCAGGAAACCATATACAACGCTGGGTGGTAACCATATAACCTACCCACACGTGTTCCCTATTTGTCAACAAGTGGGTTGGCGGAGGGTTAGTGTCCCTCGTAACCAGCTAACTCAAAGACAAACTATTACCCATTACGGGATTATGGCATGTGACTATAGATACACAGGTAGACGTATTTGAGTGTCTATCATTAACGTCATCCTCTTATACTGCATCCCTACATCTCATTCTTAGTCTCCCCCATACTATATTTGGCTGCCCTCCCTCCAGGTCACATCCCTTTCTCTCCGGCATCTCTCCACACCTTACCTCTATCTCACCCTTAGTCTCCCCCATACTCTACCATTTGGCTGCTCTATACCCAACGCACACCCACTCATACCTATCCTCTCCACCCCCCCAACTTACTCACCCTCTCTCGTATATCTCTCCACCCCATCCCTCCGTCTCATCCTTGGTCTCCCTCCTCCCTTGTCATTTAGGTGCCCTAATGCCTTCCCTCCAACTCACGCTCCCTCTCTCATATATCCCTCCACTCCATCCCTCCAGTTCATCCATGATGTCCTCCTTCCATTGTAATTTGGCTGCCCTCCCTCCAGCTCACACCCCCATCTCTCACTTATCTCTCCGTTCAAGTTCTACATCTCATACTTGGTCTTTCCCGTCCTTTGTTATTCGGCTGCCCTCCCTCCAGCTCACCCCTTCTTTCACGTATGCATCCACTCAGTCCCATCATATCATCCTTGGTCTCCCCATTCTATTGCTATCTGGCTGCTCTCCCTCCAACTCAAGCCTCTGTTTCTCATATATCTCTCCACTCCATCTCTCTATATCATCCTTGGTCTTCCCCTTCCCTTGCCATATGGCTGCCCTCTCTCCAACTCGCACCCTTCTCTCTCATATATCTCTCCACTTCATCCCTCCATCTCATCCTTGGTTTCCCTCCTCCTTTGTCATTTGGCTACCCTTCCTCCAACCCACACACACCCTCTCTCATGCCATCTCTTCACTACAGCCCTCCACCTCATCCTTGGTCTCCCTCTCCTCTCCCCCAGCACCTCACTCATATACACTCCTGTAGAATAAAGGTCTGGGAAAAATGCACACTAGGGCTGTTGGAAATTCTTTGAGGAAAAGTTTAAGAATGTAAAACAAGCTGTTGAAAGAAGTTTAAAGGAGTTGCTTGGGAGAAGGAGAAGAAGGGGTTGCGTGGGAGTGAATCGGGGCAAAAAAACTGGATGTCTGGCCGAGTTTGGACTGAGTTAGGAAAAGTGTGGTGGGTCCGCTGGGTCTGTGTAGTCTGTGGAACTCTGTGTAACTTTAAATGATAACAATGAAAAAATACTAAAAAGGCTTATCTTTGTGTCTATTTGTACAATAGTTATCTATCTACTGATATCTATCTATGTTTACCCATTTGAATTTCTGTCTATTAATCTATCCATCTATCTGTCAGTTTGTATTCCTGTCCGCTTATCTCTCTCTACCTGTCTATCTGTTTATCTGCATCCATCGCTTTATCTATATTTTTATCGGTCTTTCCAACTGTCTATATGTCTATCTATCTATCTATCTCTAGATATAAATTTGTCTATATATCTGTATATTTATATATGGGCATACTGTAGATCTTACACTACAACAAATCAGAACTAGAAGATTCCCTTCAGAAATTGTCCCCCCCTGTGGCGGGGGGGACACAATCTTGCCGCATTATGGGGTGGTACTACTACTCTGCGGCCAGGTTGTGTTAGGTAGAATACTGCCACCGTATTCCCTGCGTGTCGTAAAAGGCGACTAAAAGGGGCGGGGTGAGGGGACTAGGGACCCCCTCCTCTGTTTTTCAGTTCCTAAAAAGAGACAGACCAGAGAAAGGGGTGGGGGATGGAGTTATCCCCGTACCCTGAAGATTGGGTCTATGAATGTGCGTGGATGTAGTACAATTGAGGCTAAAAGGGAGGAGATTGGAAGAATGCTTGTGAGAAGAAAGTTGGATGTGTTAGTTTTGAGTGAAACGAAGATGAAAGGGAAGGGTGAGTCTATGTTTGGAAGTGTGAATGGAAGATTGTCAGGTGTTGATAGAGGAAGGGCAAGAGAAGGTGTGGCCTTGTTAGTGAGTCCGGAAGTACAGCAGTGTGTGAATGAATGGAAGGAGGTGTCATCGAGACTGATGTGGGTGAAAGCGAAATTTGAACGTGAGTTGTGGGTGTTTGTGAGTGCATATGGGCCTGGTAGCGAAAGGGATGAAGAAGAGAGGGAGTCTTTCTGGAATGATGTTGATGAGTGTCAGCAGAGTTTTGGAGCAAATGGGAATGTGGTAATGATGGGAAATCTGAATGCTAGAGTGGGAAATGTAGCATTTGAAGGTGTAGTTGGTATGCATGGTGTGCCTGAAAGAAATGAAAATGGGGAGCGAATGATAGCGATGTCTGTTGAGCGAGAGATGGTGATTGGAAATACGCTGTTTGAGAAGAAAGATATTTATAAGTATACATGGGTGAGACAGGAGGGTGGAAGGGTTGTTGATAGAGCTTTGATGGACTATGTGGTTGTGTCTAGGAATGTAATAGGAAGATTGTTGGATGTGAGAGTTCTGAGAGGGGAGGGTGGAGGTATGTCTGACCACTACCTGGAGGAGGGAAAGTTAAGAGTAGGTAAGAGATGGGTGAGAGCTAGGAGGGTTAGGTGTGGCAGGGAGGTTTTGAAAGTGAGTGAGTTGGATAAAAGAGAGAAAAAGATAGAGTATCAGGTGAAACTGAAAGATGAGTGGAACGCACTGAAAGATCAGGAAAATGGCAGTGTGGAGGAGGAATGGCAGTTGTTTAAGAGTGCTGTGGTGGGGCATGAAGAAGAGGTGTGTGGTGTGAGACGTGTGGGTGGCGGTGTATGAAAAGGAAGTGAATGGTGGTGCGAGGAAGTAAGTATGGCTGTGGCTGAGAAGAGACGTGCATATGAAGTGTGGCTGCAGAGGAAGGATGAGATGTCATATGAAAGGTATAAGGAAAAGAGGAATAAGGCGAGAAGGGCTGTGCGTGATGCTAAAGTGGCAGCAGATGAGAGGTGGGGTAGGTGGCTTACAGAGAATTTTCAACAGAATAAGAAAATGTTTTGGAAGGAGGTGAAAAGGGTGCGAAAGGGAGAGTCTGGGAAGGAAGAACGAGTAAAAGCAGAGGATGGAAGGATGTTAATTGAGATGGATGCAGTAAGGAAGAGATGGGCAGAGTATTTTGAAAGATTGTTAAATGTAGAGGAGGAAAGGGTGGCTGAAATTGTGGCAGATGGAAGGGTGCAAGGAATAAATGTGTTGGGAGAGTTGAATGATTCTTTGATCACGAAGGAGGAAGTGGAGAAGGCAGTAAAGGAGATGAAAACAGGGAAAGCGGCAGGTATGGATGGGTGTGCTGTGGAATGCCTGAAGGGTGGTGGAGTGACCATTGTTGACTGGTTAGTAACATTGTTGAATGTGTGCTTTGTGAAAGGTATGGTGCCAATTGACTGGGCAAGTGCTTGTGTGGTCCCGTTGTAGAAAGGCAAGGGTGATAAGTATGAATGTACTAGCTTTAGGGGTATAAGTCTGTTGAGTGTTGTAGGTAAGGTTTATGGCAGAGTGTTAATTATGAGAGTTAGAAAGGGTACAGAGGGAGTGATAGGTGAAGAGCAGTGTGGCTTTACGAGAGGGAGGGGATGCGTGGTTCAGGTGTTTGCTGTGAGACAAGTGTGTGAAAAGTATTTAGCGAAAGGCAAGGCTGTGTTTTGGGCATTCATGGATTTAGAGAAAGCGTATGATAGAATTGATAGGGAGGCTTTGTGGACTGTTTTAAGATTGTATGGACTTGATGGTAGGTTACTAGAAGGGGTGAAAAGTTTTTATGTAAATAGTAGAGCGTGTGTAAGAGTGGGAAATGCTGTGAGTGACTGGTTTCCTGTGAGAGTGGGGCTGCGACAGGGATGTGTGATGTCGCCTTGGTTGTTTAATATTTACATGGATGGTGTTGAAAGGGAGGTGAATGCAAGAGTTTTAGGTGGAGGTCTGAGTCTGGTGAATGTTGATGGTGGAGAGTGGAATCTGAAGCAGCTGCTGTTTGCAGATGATACTGCACTGGTGGCTGATTCAGTGGAGAGATTGAGACAGTTGGTAGAGGAGTTTGGAAGGGTGTGTGAAAGGAGGAAATTGAAAGTAAATGAGAATAAGAGTAAAGTGATGAAGTGTATGAGGTTGGTAGATGGTATGGGGATGAATATAGCTTTGAATGGCGAGTTGCTTGAGGAGGTAGAGTGTTTTAAATATCTAGGGTCACATGTTGCTGTTGATGGAAGAATAGATGCAGAAGTGAAGTTTAGAATAAATGAAGTAGGAAAGGTGCTGGGAGGAATGAAAAAAGTGTTTAGATGTCGTTTGCTTAGAATGGATGTAAAGAGAAGGTTGTATGAGGGTGTTGTGGTACCGACTGCATTATATGGGGCTGAAACATGGAATATTGGTGTAGCAGAGAGGAAAAGTTTGAATGTAATGGAGATGAGGTGTCTGAGGAGTATGTGTGGAGTGACGCGTATGGATCGAGTGCGAAATGATGAAGTGCGAAGGAGAATTGGAGTTGTTCGGGAGATGGCTGGTAGAGTTGAGCAGAGGGTGTTGCAATGGTTTGGGCATATGGAGAGAATGGATAATGAGCGATTGGTGAAAAAGATAACTAGATCTGATGCGAGAGGTGTAAGGCTGAGAGGAAGACCACGAATAGGATGGATGGACAGTGTGAAGAGAGCACTGGATGCGAGAGGGATGTCTGTTGAGCAAGGAAGAGTGGCTGTGCGTGACAGAAATAAATGGAGAGAAATTGTGAATGAATAAGTGATGACGCAGCCCTGAGGGGATATTCTCCCGCATTTGGTCTGATCAGCTAGTCAGGTCAGGTGCGGGTAAGGGGATGGGTCTGTTATGATGTGGCAGGGGTAAACCAGTTCTGCTGTCGGGCCCTGCTGCGGATGTCACTGATTGCATTGCGCAGTTGACCCTCATGAGGTGTGGTGTGGTGAGGATCTGTCCGTTCTCCCCTTGGGGCTAAGATGCGAAAGAATGTGTTTGAATGGATGAGTAAATGGGGAGTGTGTCGTCCTGTCTCGGCTACCTCCCTTTCCTTGGGGGAAGCAGCCTAGGTATATAGATAGATAGATAGATATAGAGAGTGAAGTAGTTCAATAAAGAAAGATAAATGGATAGATACAGAGAAATGGATATATAGTTAGACAGATAGACAGATATATGGATAGACAGATAAAGACAGATATATAGGTAGATAAATAAGTAGCCAGATAGATGCGCCTACTGAATAAGGTAACATTAAACCCTTGCAACTGAGTCTCTCCCAAGCTAAATGAAATCGTCTGGAGACATTAAGAATAACATATAAACGATGCCGAGATACTGAAGGATTATTTTATCTCTCCGTTTAACATATTTATTTCTTGGTCTCCTTCTCCAGCTCCTTCAAAGTCATTAGTCTTCCTTAACCTTCTCCTCTTGACATAGCCTTTGGGGCGTGTGTGTAGGTGTCCGTCTTGTGATTGATTATATAGTAGTGGTTGCCGAAATGGAGTAAATAGTGAGTAGGTATGTGAGGAAAACAACTTCAGTTCACTTGTAGTCGATGACAGAAGTTAAAGATGGATACTGAGTCTTGATTGTAGTTTTATTGTCTTCAAAGGGTAAGTTCAAGTTGAACACTGTGTGTATTACACAGGAGCATTTATATGCTAGCCAACTTCTCGCTAGACTTCTCTTCTCTCTCTCTCTCTCTCTCTCTCTCTCTCTCTCTCTCCAACCTCTCGCCCCTGTCGTTCGCCTCCTTCTGATTGCCAAATTCCTCCTCTCTTGTGCAGAAGAGTTTGTGTCACGTGTACTGGACGTTTGTGCGGGTTCTGGAAGCTTGTGTGTGTCCGTGTGTATGTAACGTTTTTCGTGACACATTGCAGTTCTGGCAATCCTTACAGAAATCTGCAAACACATTTCCTTTCCCACACCTAGCTTGACTATCATGTTACCTGTAAGACTACACATTATGTTCCTATCTATTATGATTTGTATATTATGATATAAAGTCATGACATAGGGACGGAGAGAGAGAGAGAGAGAGAGAGAGAGAGACACACACACACACACACACACACACACACACACACACCTTCATCATTACAGTACTCCCCTTAGGACGAATCCCCACTGAAGCCAAAATCTCACCTATTCTGGCCCAAACCGTTCATCCGTGAATGTCGGGATGAATCTTTAAGGACCAATGCGTTTCAGTGGGTTTCATTCAGGTTAAGCCCTCTTCCCACTGCCGAATGAAATGTAGGTGACAGTGATAACTGGAAAGCACACAGAGAGCGCATACCTCCGCCAATTCCATTGCCTTTAAAATGGATTAGGATCCGGCTCCGTGGAGGTACTGTGTGGAATACATAGGATCTGGATCCACCCCAAAATTAATCAATTGATCTTTGACCGATGGCACACTTTTCCACAAAATATTGTTTAAATTCATCGAGAACTTTTGGAGTAATTGTGCGTGATACGTATTACCCGGATCCGGATCCGGATCCTCTCCAAAATTTAATCAATTCTTTCTTGGCCCATGGCACACCTTTCCACATAATTGAATTGAAATTCATTTGAAAATTTTAGGAGATATTATGTGGACAAATAAGCGAACAAACATAGGAGAATACATAACCTCCTCCAACTTTGTTGGCGGAGGTAACTGAATGGAAAGCCAAAACAGTGTAGCTGTGAAAAGAGATGTTATTTAAGCAGTGAAAAACAGAGGGATCGAAATACAGAGTTTTCAACTCCTATGGAATTAGAGAGAATAGAGTACAGTGTTTGTGTGTGTGTGTGTGTGTTTGTGTGTGTGTGTGTGTTATTTGTTATTTTTATAATAATTTTTATTTGTCATTATTCAGTCTGATTAACCCACTCTGCACACGCGCACACACACACACACACACACACACACACACACACACACACACACACACACACACACACACAAATGTTAATAAGTTCCTTCAGACCATGATACCCTTAGTTGTAGTTTGTTTAGCTTATGCCTAAATCAGGACCTGGTTGCTTTATTTACTACTGGTTAGATTAAATCGTCCGGCGTTACCTGGTGTACAATACTAGAGTTGTACCGGCCATGAAAGGGATAACTAATAAAATGAAGTGGTCTTTTGTCCAATATTTATGCAGACTTTACATATCAGACAAGCTACACTGAACGCTGATTGCGGTCTCAGTGAATCCTAAGCTGCATGAAGCCGTATAATGGTAGCAAGAAGTAAGCAGCAGGGAGTAATTTTAGAGAGAGAGAGAGAGAGAGAGAGACCGTGTTGTACTGTTGTGAACGTTATGAGATGTTTCTGTCACTCCTCTGTCATGGAATGGAGATGGGAGCATGTCTCGCCTTTACTGCATTCTGCCTTCTGCTTGCCTGTCTCCCTGCCTGTCTACCTTTCCACCTTCACGCCTACCTCCCTGGTCGTCTTCATTATTCCCTGCCTTCCTCCCTTTCTACTCACGAACCCACTTACCTACCTACCTGCTTACCAACCTTTCCACCTACTTACCTACCTCCTTGTTTGCTTTCGTGCAACTTTCCTGCCTTTATGCCAGCTTGCCCTCCTAACCATGAACCTACCTATCTACCATTCCGCCTTCTTACCTTCCTCCCTGTCTACCTACCTGACTTCTTCCCTGCCTTTTGCCTGCCTACCTATCTCCATGCCTAACCTACCCTTCCACCACCTTGCCTACCTCCTTGCTTGCATTCATGATGACTTCCCTTCCTCCCTGCCTTCCTCTCTGCCTCCCACACTGCTTGCCTGTCTGCTTGCACGCCTACCTACCTGTCTTCTTGTTTATTTAATTCCTCATTCCTTGCTTGTCTGTTTGCTTACCTTTCTAACTTTTCCTACTTCCCGCATCACTCTCTCCCTGCCCACCTACCTACTTACCTGTCTACCTACCTACGCCCCTGTGTGCCTACCTGCCTATTTACTTCCCCACCTACCTGTCCATTCATCTACCTAACTTCCTACTGACCACCCTTTTCCGTCTGTCTACCTGTCTGCCTACCCTCCTTCCCGTTTGCCTGTCTGCCTATATGTATGCCTGCCTACCTACTGACCTGTCTATCTAGTTACCTACCTACCTATCTATTTGCGCTTACATGTCAAACTACCTGCTTATCAACCTTTTTTCTTACCTGTCTGGCTGCATGCCTACCTTCCTAATGTCTGCTTATCTGCCTGTCTTCCTACCTGTCAGCCTCTCCGCCTCCTTACGTAAGTACCTCTCTGCCTACCTGTCTGTCCAGCTCCCTGCATGTCTGCCTTTCTTTCTACCTGTCTGCTTACCTTCTTAACTGTCTGTCTACCTTTTAAATTTTCTGCCCTTTTGCCTAATTGTCGGCCTGCTACTTACTTGTCTGCTTACCTCCTGCCTACCTTCAGCCTTTGTACCTTCCTTCCTGTCTGCCCGACTTTCAGGCTGCCTGACTTCTATCTGTCCGTCTGCCTGTCTACCTCCCTACCTTTCTGTCTACCTTCTTACCTGCTTGTTTACCTGTTTATTTATCCTTCTTTTATCCAGCTGCCAACCTACCTCCTGCCCACCTACCTTCCCACCTGTCTGCCTGTCTACCTGCCTGATCGCTGTGAATGACCGAGAACAGACTACACAGGATATTGCGTCATCAGTCACAGGCCAAGGAAGAGATTGCTGATGGGGAAAGAGAGAGAGAGGGAGAGAAAGAGAGAGGCTTAGGCAGAGATCTAGTGAACACACACGCACTCACACACACACACACACACCGAAATACTGTTTGTGCAGGTATATCATCTAATACAGTAACAAGAACTATATCAAGATAACTACACACACACACACACACACACACACACACACACACACACACTACCAGGACAAGTAATACACCCTAACATTATAATAATCGCATAAAACACTACAATCATAATGACTACAACAGACGTGAGCCTTCAAGAGCGCCTCAGGACGGGTTTCTTGTGAGACCAATAGCCTAATTGTAAGTGAGATTAAAGTTAACTCTACTCTCTTTTAAAGCTGGATTGTATCTGAAAGGAGATCTTAATAAAACCTGAAAATTCTGACCCCGCAATGGTACCCTTTCACGTTAAATCCTTTTGTCTTAATATACTTGATTCCTCTGACTCTTAGCATTATCTCTTATCTGTCGTTACTTCAGTGTCACCGCTGCTCTGAACTGTCTGCTTGCATTCCTCCACCATTATGGCGGGCGCGTAGCACCCGTCTCACCGTCTGGCAGCAAAGTCTCATCTCATTTCTATCCTCTCTATTGCAAGAGTTAATCGTTACTCCCAGTCCTTTATGTATACAACAAGTCTACTTGGGATCTGTCTTCCTTTGTATTTCCCTCTGCTTTTGACCCAGTATTTTTAACGCTGTGTGTTCAGGCATCAAGCGATAAACGGATCTTGAAGTTGGCTCTGGTATTTTTTTTTTCTTGTAGGAGTCAGGGTCTAACAAAGGTCTGTTGCGAAGTGCCTTTATTAACAAGAGATTAGAACTGGTGCTGTCTCTTTGCTGGCCAAGAGAATACTGAACTTTTGTACAAGTCGACTGGCTAAAGGTAAAACTGAATACAACTCGAAACTACAGTATATGAAACAGTCATACTGACCTATACATCTGACACCGTGTCAGTGCCACTCATTCGTCCATCACTGCATGCTTTGTTATTCATGAACCAATCTTATTTAATAGATATAATAAAAGTAAACATATAATACATGGCAAATATACATATGTACAAATAATTTATTATTTACTTTCACATTCCCCAACTCAGTAACATCAACTCCTTTCCTCATTCATTCCCAACTCAGTCACACCAGTCGTCCTCCTCATCAGTCACTCCACCATCACTGTACAACTCCTCATCATCGGTCATCTCGTCCCAGCACTCTTCTTGCTCGGATTCATATTGCTTCCTCACAGGGTCGACTTAGAGAAGTCGCGGTGGCTGCCGATAACGCATGGAACGTCTGACATCAGGACTTCCTGTTTCCTCACCAACATACATCTTAGTAGTCACAGTCTCAGGTGAAGTAAGATAATTTGGAGATTCCCACGAGTACGGTCTCGCTGTTGCCTTCTCCAGCTCATCATAGTGACGCACTTTAGCTCTCCCTAGCGGTTCATCCTCTGGAACCAGTTGATAAGACCAGCCTCCCCGAAGGACTTTTACAATCCGGTAGCGTTGAGATATATATGGAGCCATCTTTTTACCACCCCGCCTATGTCGTTCGGCTGATGATAACTTAATCCGTACAAGGGCACCAACATTAAACGCTCCTCCTCGACTGCGATGCTTCCTGTTTCTCTTCTGCTGCGCCACTGCTACCTTATCCTTCGCCAGATCCAACAAATTTTCGATTCGCATCGCCTTTTCTCGGACTAAACGATCAGCTACCTCTGCATTACTCATGTTGGGGAGTTCATAATCAAAGTCCTTGCGCGATTTCTCTGACGCGATTCGCTCTGGAGATCTTGCAATAACCCCATATACTAGTTCGTGAGAAGTATATCCAGTCGTTGCATTTTTTGATGTATTATGACTAAACTGTACGCGGGCAACCATCTGAGGCCATAAATCAACATTGTTATTGCACAAACATTTCACATTATCCATCAGTTGGTTTTGTTGCTCTACCTGGGCTTGGCTGCGATGATGATAAGGGGCTCCTAATTTCTGCTGAACTACTGCCAATCGACATACTGCTTGAAATACATGGGAAGTGAAATGAGTCCCCCGATCCGAGGATGCGAACTCTAGTACCCCAAATGTGCACACCCAGCGATCCATAAAAGTTTTGGCGGCAGTGTCCGCGGTACAGTCACACGTCGGTACCATAACAATGTAACGTGTGAGATTGTCCTGCATTTGTAACACAGCGAAAATGGTGTTTGCTTGATAGAGGGAAAGGACCAACGTAATCCAGTTGGACCACTTTGTTCATACAATCTGGAATTTCAGTGAATTGCATCGGAGCTCGCCCTGGGTTCTTGGACCTTTTGTTAACTCCACATCTTTCACACTTGCTTATATGAGAGGTCACATCTTTCTTCATCTCCGGCCACCAAAATTGTTCCTGGCCTTCTCCCAAGTACGTTTTCCCCCCATATGGCCACTCAAGGGTGAATCATGCACCAACTGCAAAACTTTAATTCTCATTGTTTGAGGGATTACTGGCACCCAAGTTTCCTTGACGCCATAAGGATGCGCCCTATTCCTTCGTCCACCACAGAATACATAGCACAAGACACCCTGCTGTGAGATCTTGAAACGGGACAACCATGGATAAAGTTCTCCACACGACTGAACATCTTCGTTTCTCTTGTCACCGCTGATAACCTTCTTGACTTCTGCAATGGTCTCATCTTCTTCCTGCTCTCTGATGAATGTTGAAACGTTCCAAAAAGTATTAGACAGGTTCAAGGTAGCCCCAGTTATACCAGTGGATGCTGTTGGTGATAGTGTTTCTTCCATATTCAGGGCAACTCTAGACAGATAATCCGCCATAGACATTGTTGGATTGCGACCTGCCTTATGGATTGGATTAATGTCAAATTGTTGTAGCAAATCCATCCATCTTCCTCTCCTACCTCGTTCCTCACTTATGTCCAGAGAGTTCAGCCAGCGGAGGACCCGATGATCAGTTATCAGATCAAACTGAGCCGATGACAAATACATCCGGAACCGTTTTACTGCAACAGCCACCGCCAACATCTCCCTCTCTGTTGCTGAGTAACGCTGCTCTGCTGTGATCAGTGCATGGTGAAAAAATGCAATGGGTAATAACTTTCCATCATGGCACCTATTTGCTAACATTGCTCCCGCGCCCACACCACTGGCATCTGTCACCAGCACAAACTTTTTAGTGTAATCCGGGAGATTAAGTGCCGTTGCATTCGCCACCTGCTTTGAGGGCTTCAAACGACTCACACATCTCTTTTGTCCAGCATAACCGTCGATAAGGGTCTTTGTCCAGGGCATCGTAAAGTGGTTTAGCTGTCTCAGCTACTCCTGGTAACCACTGCTGGACATATGAAAATGCTCCAATAGCTCTTCTTAGTTCCCATACTGTGGAGGGTTTCTTAATGGCTCGCAAGTGGCTCACTCTTTGTTCACTAATGCTAAGCATCCCATTACTCACTGTAGCCCCAAGATATTGCACTTTGCAGACGCCAAATTTACACTTGTTCACTGATAAAACCAGTCCAGCCTTACGTATTTTCTCCAGTACCTTACGGAGCCTTGAGTTATGTTCCTGTAGAGTGGTACCCCAGACCAAAATATCATCTAAGTAACAAAGGGCATCTGTGTAGTTGCATTCACCAAGAATTGTGGCCATCATATGCTGAAATGAGTATCCAGCCCCTTTTAGCCCAAATGGTGTCCTGTCGTTCCACTCGTCTTGGCCCCAGGGTACAACAAATGCTGACACTGCGCTGTCACTCTCCTTAAGGGGCATCTGATAATATCCTGATTTGGCATCCAAAACCGAAAAGAATCGCGCACTCCCCAACCTATCAAGAAGATCTTCAATAACAGGAATAGGATGCAATGTTGCTGGTTGCGATATACGATTTATGTCTCTACAGTCTATTGCTAGACGAAGGCTCCCATCTTGACTCCGTGCACACACTATGGGAGCTGCCCCCGGACTGTTTGACTTCCGAATGACGCCCATTTCCTGCAGTTTATTTAGTTCCTTGTGGACTTCAGCTTCAGCATTTGGAGACAGTCTCCGTGGACGTGATGCCACAGGCGGGACCCGCTTGTCAACCTGATTGTATATTCGACTCCAACCTTTACTACTGGCAGTGGTCCTCCAGAGTAAAATATGTCCTTGAATCCGTCAATAATCTTCATCAGTTCTTGACGCTGCTCCTTCGTTAGCTCTTCTCCCACTGACATACTGGTGGAGGGGTCCTCTTGTCGTTGGTTAATTCCACCTGGTTTCCGTGGTGTTGATACTTCGATCCCAGGCTCTAAAACACCCAGCATCTCTCCTTCATGAAGCAATTCCTCTGCATTGCCAACATTCGCAACTCTTAAATCCACACCCCCGGCCGTGGTGCCTGTGACACAGTAGTGAGCAGGTACAACCATCGCACCCTCTGGCCGCAATGGTTCTACCAAGTATTGTTCATTTGCAATCTGGCCAGTCGCCTTACACTTTATTAACGCCTCAGTGTATTTTGGAATGATAACTGCATGCTTAACCCTTACTATAATACTTCTTCCTCTTGATCGTGCATCAGGAACTGGCCTTGTACTTGTCACTGCCGACAGCAAAGGAGTTGACACTTTCAAGACTCTACGTGCAATTTCTTTTCATTTAAGTCTAGCATAAATCCATCCATACGTGCCCAAAAGTCCATACCCAGGATTACTTTCGTGATAAGTCCAGACACTACCTCAAACCTGTGCCTGTGTATGTGCACTCCTCCTATCACAACACTTTAGAACACTTCCCCAAGTATAGAGATCTTCTCCTCACAAACTCTGTATGCACTCTCTTTACATGGTAACAATCCTTCCTTCTCTCCCATTGTCAGTATGTCCTCATTTACGATCGAAAAATCACTACCACTATCCACTAAAGCTTGATAATCCCTCTGCTGCAGCTGAACGTTTATGTAGTTGGGCATCTGTACCATAAGTCGATCTAACTGTTCAGGTTGCATGATTTTACGTTGAACTACAGCTTGTCCTTCTTCAGGCCAATGTACCATAGCGACCACACGCCGTCGAATGCCAGGATCCCTCTTCTTTCCATTAGTCCATCCTACATAATAATCTTCCATTTCGGTCCGCTCAACACCCTGTCGTGTGGCGGATCTTACTGAAAAATTTTCTTTCCTGAGCTTCCTTGTGGCTTCCAATCAGGGTTTTCTTTAAGTCTCTTATAGCACGAAATCCATCCTTCAGCGTGCGTTCGTGAACAGTAGTAGCACGGTACAGCTCTTTAACGGGTAGAATCATTAGACTGGCGTGACATACCTCTGGTGTTTTAATGAGCTGATAATTGTCCCCCACGAAATCCTTGATTGGCTGACTTAATTGCTGCAATTTGTTTGGCTAGGTCACTGACTTCATATTGAAGAGTAGAACCCCTATCACCAGTCACTACCTGTGCAGTAATACCGCTCTTAACTAGTTTCCCATGACCTGTTGTTTGACCCGTCGCACTTGTTGCTTGTTTTGCTGAAAAAGCATTTTCAGCAATCTTGAGTACTTCATCATATGATTTCGCCTTTTCGTCACTCGCCATCCACTTCTCCCTTATAATCTGCTGCCTCACATCTCTGTCTCTCACACCATCCAGGAAACGCCAAACTACCCGTTTCCGCACAATATCCGTGGGCTCCATTGAAAATGCCTGAGCTGCTAATTGCTGTAAACGTGTCATATAGTCACCCAGGTCCTCCTCCTGCAACTGTGCTGCTTCTTCAAAGCGTAGAATCCGAACTTCAATGGCATCTGCGATAATAAATTTTTCAGTCAACCTGCGCATTATTTTTTCATCATTTTCTCCCCAACTTTTGTCTAAATTTGCTTGTTGTTCCACATATGTTGCCGCTGTTCCACGTAGCTGTAGTCGTAACATTAAAGCTTGATAGTCGGGTTTGCTCCATGCCTCCAGACCCCGCATGATGTTTGCTTGTTTGACTAAGTCATAGTGCGTGGAGAAAGCCCTGAAGGTCCCCGGAGAACTGTCGTCACCAAACGTTAGGGAGAGTTGGATTTCCTTAGCACCATCTTTACTGCCCATGTTTCTTGATTATATAACTTCTCTCGGCTTTTTTTTTTTTTTTTTTTTTTTTTTTTTTTTTTTACCGCTGCCACCAGTCTGGGTCTAACAAAGGTCTGTTGCGAAGTGCCTTTATTAACAAGAGATTAGAACTGGCCCCTAGCCTTTGCTTCCTTTTTCCTTGCATTAAAAGATAACAGAGTACAATACTATAGCTATTTGGAGTATGAAAAAGGATTAATGGTAGTTGTCATGTATTAAACTACAAAACGTCGTTGAAGGGCATAACATGTATTACCCTATATATAAAACCTGAGTAGCCTGGTGGTCAAGTGGAGTAATGTTCTTGACTCAGTGGTTACTTGGTGGAATTGGATTCCGCGGCGAAAGGATGCCATTCTTGCCTCTGCCTGGAATTAATTTGTCAAGTTTTGTCTTATCTAATACGAAATTCCACTTTCCAGTGAGAGATGTCCATAAAATGACAATAATAATAATAATAATGGTAATAACAATAATAATAATAGTAATAATAATAGCAATAATAATGATGATGATGATAATGATGATGATGATGATGATCATGATCATGATCATGATCATGATAGTAATAACAATAATAATAATTATAACACCATCAAAAACAGCAACAAAAACTATTCTTCTTACCACCGTTTTATTTTTGTTTTATCTTAGCTTTAGCCAGGCGTATCTGATTAGCCTACGGTGTTGTGATTAATCAGAGACTCGATCCTAGAGTATGGGGAAGAAAATCACTCCTAAAGCCTTGCCTGTAAGTAATATAGCATGAAGCACGTATCCAACTGAGTGCTTCCAGCCTCTTGCCCGTTGGATGTCGTCTTTTGCATGTAGGAAGGACCTCAGGCAGTGGAGGGGTTAATGAAGGCTGTATCCAACCCCGCTGATTCGAAAAATGTACCGTACAATGAGTCAGGGCGTCTGGAGAGAGTGATAAATAAAACTATAAATTGCCATAGAACTGAAGAGGATAAATCACTGTTACACATTAAGTGTTACTGGAGAGGGATGCCTTCACGTGCTGGCACCGATATGAACGGGAGGTGGAGCTGCCCGACAATTGAAACTTCCCTCAGTCCTTTCCCTATCTCCCAAATGGGGACGAGAGAATGTATAATACAGGCAGTTACTGTCTGCAGGTCTCAGGGTTTACATTCAAATGAGCCTGGACTTGCAGCTACTACGGCTATACTCTGTTCACTTTATCTTGGCAAAAAAATTACATCTTTCCTTCTTGAATACTGAGCTGTAACAGTAGATTAACACTAGAATAGGTGCTAGTCACGAAGAAGTATTATGTACAGGATGAAGAGCTGTAATATTGTCTTTTTCTCCATGAGCAATGGGAAATATGCCCCAAAGGACGAAAGTTTGGGTCAAGACAAAGTGATCCGTGTTCTTCCTTATCACTTACGGCTGCATCTCAAAGTGGAATGCACTCTTCCAATATTATGCGATAATTTCTGAAGTAGGCCACAAAAGGAAGATGGAACATGTCTGATCTTCCCAGATAGTTGCTGACTGCACTCTATGAAATGCAGGCCAACCCTACGTTATAACTACAGGCGTTCCATAAATGACCATCAGAAATTAGGGGTTTACACTAAACTTTGCCATTTATGGTTTAAGTATACGCCGTTTAGAGTCAGTATATGTGATATTAGTCCATATTTCTACATACGTCCAATGGGTTTGTGGAGGAGCTGTGACACGAAGCTTTGACCATGCCCACACCTACAGCTCGGTCACAGAAACTTGGACAAAATTCTCATTGTTTTCCGGTTTATTTCACGCAGTTCAATGGCAGAAAAAGTCAGTACGACGGCTTTGTGTCTTTTCTGTAGCAATTCTTTGTATTATGCATTATATTCGATTAGAGAGAGAGAGAGAGAGAGAGAGAGAGAGAGAGGGGGGGAGGGAGGGAGAGAGAGAGCTAAGGAAGGGAGTAGGTAATGGTGACATTATCAATACTAGTCTGATCAGCTGGTCGGGTCATGTGCGGGTAAGGGCATGGGTCCATTATGATGTAGCAGAGGTAAACCAGATCTGCTGTCGGGCCCTGCTGCGGATGTCGTTGATTGCATTGCCCAGTTGACCCTCGTGCAGTGTGGTGCGGTGAGAGTCTTTTCCTTCTTCCCATGGGGCTTAGATGCGAATGTGTTTGTGTGGATGAATAAATTGGGTGTGTGTCGTCCTGTCTCGACCACCCCCCTTTCTTTGGGGGAAGCAGCCTAGGTAGATAGATCAATACTAGTAATCCTGTGGTCCACTTTCATTTGAATGAAATCGTCTAGCGTTAGCTAAAAAAAAAAAAAAAAAAAAAAAAAGTTATACTGGCCATGAAAAGGTAAAGCTGGATAAATTCATGGGGCAGTAGTGAATATTAATTAATAAAGAGGTCAGGAATAAATTGCATGCACATTGACTCAGAGGGACCTTGAGCAATTGTATTTGGAGAGTGGAATTGGCACGTTGAGAGAGAGAGAGAGAAAGAGAGAGAGAGAGAGAGAGAGAGAGAGGGAGAGAGAGAGAGAGAGAGAGAGGGAGAGAGAGAGAGAGAGAGAGAGAGAGATCTTTTGTCCGTAATACGTTATTCCCTCTATTATCCATCTTTACTTTCCTACTCATTCTCTCCTTCCTTCTTTCTCTTCCCTACTCTTTCCTTCCTTTTTTTCTTGTCTTCCTAATGTATCCTTCGGTATTCCTTCGCTTCTCCCTTTCTTCTACTTTCCTTCCTTTTCTCCATATTTTTTTTTTTTTTCGTTCATAGTCCTTCCCTCTATATATTACTTCATTCCTTTATTCCTTGCTTCCCTTCCTTCCTCCTTCCTTCTCTCCCTACTCCTTTCTTTCCACATAACTTCCTTCCTTATTTATTCCTTTCATCCTTCCTCTCTCCTTCATTTCTTCCTTGCTTCTTCCTTCCTTTCTTCCTTCTTTTTCTCTATATTCTTCTTTTCATTATTCCATCCATCGTTGTCTCAGTTTTTCTTCCTTCCTTCCTTACTACATTTTTTCGACTCCTTATTCATTCTTTCCTTCATAACTCCATATTGCCCTCTTCCCTCCATATTCCTCTCCTCCTTCTATCCATCATCCTTCCCTTCTTCCCTCCACATTCCTCAAGTCCTCTCCATCATCTTACTCCTTCCCTTTCGCACCTTCCCTCCTGCCTCCATTTTCCTCTCTCAGTAAACATCTCTTCCTTTTTGTCGCCTCTCCTCACAGGTCTCCCCAGATTGCCTCCTCTCTCTCTCTCTCTCTCTCTCTCTCTCTCTGCTCTGCTCATTGTCAAGCACCATTCTCCCTCTCGCTCACTCATTATGGATATGTCTGGCTTTCATTCCCACCTCGGTCTCTTGGTCGGCTTGAAGGTGGAAAGGATTTTTTTTTTTTTTTATAAGACGAAACACAGCTGATTGAGGAGAGGTACAGTATATTTTATCTACGTGTCTATCGCTCTGTCAGTCTATCTATGTGTCTGGCTGGCTGGTTATTTTTTCATCTATCTGTCTATCTATCTAGCTATTTATCTCTATACATACATACACACATACCTGCCGATGTTATACATGCATAACTATACACATGCCTACACACATGCACACATGCATTCATATATACATATATGCATGCATAGATATATACGGTAATATGCCATGAACACCACCTATAATACCATTACATCAGTCTTGACTGAGACGGACCTTGTATTCAGTATGGATGGTTGGTATTAGTGCCGAAGTGGTGACATATGAAGGAGTATGACACTTTCGAAGAGTTGAATAAAATTGTCTTGTGTTTGAGGTTAATTAACAAGGAATTGAACCTTTTTTGCTGACACGGATTTATTTATTTATTTATTTATTTTTTTTTGCTTAATATATATGTATGAGTGGCTGCAAACTACAGAAATGATAATTTCCTAAAATTCTTAAAGAAAATCCATACCAGGGTGTAGCTTTTTTACTTATTCATGTATTTACCTATTTATTTATTTGGCATGTTCCACACACACACACACACACACACACACACACACACACACACACACACACGATCTCCGCTGCCAACCTGCCGTGTAGGCGAAACTGAAACGATCAAGATTCGGTTATTGATAAGAAGATTAAAGCCAAAAATGGGGTGTTTTCCCTTGGTGGTTTCACCATCAAAACACAGCAAAAACTTTAATGTAATGTTATGCGCGGAATCTCCGATACCTAATTGCTAGAGTTAATGCCAAAAAGCACAGTGTTACGACAGAAAATCTTTTTTAATCTGATATCGCAATTGAGGCATTAGAGCCGAACACTCCCTTGGAAAACTCGAGATTCCAATGAGTTCCTACGCCTTTATAGGTGAGCTTTTAGTTGATAGCAAAATTTATTGAATGAGTATAATTATCACATGCAAAAAGAATTTCAACTCTACTTCCCATAGTAAAGATATTGGTTTCTGCTTAGCGTGACGATCAAGTCAGGCCGAGACGTCCATTTCCAAACATAACTGAGAGCAAACAACGCTCGACCGCTCGTAAAAACAGTAATAATATATGGGTAGAGAAACAGTCCAAGCCTCTCCTATTTTTTGAATATTAACGAATAGAAGAAAGTGGAAAAAATGAAACATTATATAGAGAAATATATCAAGATTCTGTTAGCTTGGGCATATTACCATTAGAAAGTGAGAAGTTGAATGGTGAAATACACAACAACATTCCATGCCTCTCTCATCGTCGAATTATAAGCCAAGAGTAGAAACGATAGGGCAAAGAAACACACCAAACCTCCATCATCGTCATCGTTATTATCGTCATCGTCATCATCGTCGTCATCAGTTATCAAAATCGTCGTCGTCGTCATCATCTTCATCATCACCTTCAAAATATCAGCATGAAGAGGACAAAATTAATGATGCTTGGGAAAGGAAGACTATCTGTCGAACTTTTCTCTCTTCGTGAATATGATGATTTGGTATTACGGCGACAATAAGGGTCAGCAAATTCTACATAGTCTTCCCATCCAATATCTATTAAGGGAACTGGGGATATGAGGGGATTGGCAGGGAGGAGGAGGAGGAGGAGGAGGAGGAGGAGCTGGGAGGTAATGATAGGAGAAGAGCCGGGGAAGAGGACTAGGCAGAAAGTAAGGAGAGGATGGAATAGAGTAAGAGGGAAGACGAATTAAGAAGACGAGGAGGAGGGAAAGGCAGGAGGGAGGAGGAGGAGAAGGGGAAAAAGGGAAAGAACAATGAAATAGAGAGGTACGAAGAGGAGGGGGAGGGAGGACAAATGAAAGAAAGGGGAAGGAAAGGAAACAGTGTTGGGAGAAAACTAAATGGAACGGGAGAGACACAGGAAAGAAAAAAAGAAGGAAGAGGAAGGAAGATGGGAAAGAGAAAGAAGAGAAGGAAGGGGAAGAAGGGAGGAGAAGGGGAAGGGAGTAAAGAGGAGGAGAGAACTATGATATTGGTATTATTTTGTTTCTTTTTGCACTGTGATGAAGAACTTGCTGCTCTCTCTCTCTCTCTCTTGATGTACAGTATATGTATACACACATACAGTATATATATATATATATATATATATATATATATCAGCAGCAGCAGCCGTTTGAGTATCCACATCAGGACCGGCCTATCCCGACCGAAGTGGGGACGATACAGCCAATGTATCTCTACTAAGTGGCATAGGCTGTCTGGTAGGGATTGTATGTAGGGTGAGAAGTGCTTGTAAGTGTAACTGTAGTGTTAGAGTGGTTTTGGATGTGTGTGTAGTCTGTGAACCAAGTGTAATCGGCCCGCGCAAGCCGACTGGGTGCAAGCATACTTTATAGTATGCGACACTGGTTCAACCACAGCACCCCTTGTGTCCGCCAATGCAGTACGTGGCCGGGTGAACACTCCCAAAGTTTATTACTCCTGTGGGGCGCGAACCCTGGCTCACCCGTGTACGAAACGCACACTCTACCACTGTACCACAGAGGCTCCATATATATATATATATATATATATATATATATATATATATATATATATATATATATATATATTAGCCCTTGATATTTCTAAAGCTTTTGACAGAGTGTGGCACCTACCCCTGCTGTCCAAACTCCTTTGCCATGGCCTATGATCCTTTGTTCCTCTGATTTCCTCATATCTTAGTGACAGGAAGATATGAGTATAAGCAGTTGATGTACATATATATCAGCTCTCTCTGGTCTGCATCTTCTGCTCGCACTAAGACAAATGAAGTGAACTGATCATTCACTTTGTAATCAGTTTCGGGACAATAAAAGGGCCTAGGTTTCACTGAACCCTAGTTAGTTCCATATTGTAACTTTCTGCAAGGTCACTCAACAGACTGATATGTTCAGACGCTTAAGATACTTAGACAATGCAGGGATGAAGATGTAACAATATGGAAATAATCATACCTATATAAGATTAGTGAGATGAGTTTTTGATCAAAATTATTGATGACTACGATGTGAACTTACCTTTTTTGCAAGCAAAAAAGTCAGTCAGTGAGATTTGGCGCTTGGATGACATTCACTATTAATTATGAGCTGTAAATCACTGTTTCAAAAACCGATATCCCATTCAGCCCTGAGAAAAAATGTAAAAATTATTTTACACTTATATGATTCATTCCTTTCACACTGAAAGTATACCACACGCAGCGATCACCACCATTACTGTACAAAGCAATTATAAAAATGTGAGAAATTATATTAGGCCTAACTAAAAATTTTCGTTGAGAATTCGACTTATCAATAATGGCAAAGAAAAACCTCATGTCAGCAAAACTAAAAACGAAGAAAGGTGTAATACTGTGTGATAAGCAATATGCATTTCTCTTCCAGTGTCATTTTCACTGTGGTTATCAGTATACTGCAAAGAAGCTTACATCTGTATCACCGTCATCCGACATGTTGACTTGCCGGCTGGCTATGCTCAAAATTTAGTTAAATGACTAAAATCTGCCCTTCATATTATTATTGCCATAAGTTGCCATCAAGGAAAAATACAGTGAGCTTAATCTTTATGTGTGCAAAGTAAAATAAGTAAGTATAATACTTCGCACAAACCTAAAGGATCGCTACACACACACACACACACACACACTCGTCACCAGGCTTACCATGCAACTGGCAACCTCGAGACAGACTGGCGTAGTGTTTACTACACAAATGCTTCATTTTCACTAGTTAGCCGAGAACCATGGCCGACTTAGGCAGCCAATTATAATATAGCATCCTGGTCGGTAAAAATTCTGAGGCCCACAGCTTCCAACTCTATCCAAAGCGGGGTTTTTAAAAAGTGCTCAGTATATCATGATCCACATTCAAACTGAAATGTGACATATATATTAATGGCGTACGCCACTGTCTTCTTTAAGATATAAGGTTGCCAGTACTGAAGTTCGACTTGCCACGGCCAAGTATTACACAATCAGAGGCTGAACATTTTTAGGAATTTCGGTAAAGCATCAGTGGCAGTGTAATTTGAGCCAAAAAAAAAAATGAGAAATTTTCATTTTAAAAAATTCAGATCAGTAACGTTCTTAATATTTCCCCACCTCTATCTCCACCTCGGAACCTTATAGTAAAAAAAATAAATAAATAAATTTGCTTCTGAAAAAGGGGGGTCATACGCTCCTCACGCCTCCTCCCCCCCATGGATCCGGGCCTGCCAGAACTTGCTGCCGTTCTAGCTAAATTATTTGGACTATGCATGTGTACTTCTTCATTACCTAATTCTTTGGATGCAGCCAATATCTACCCAATTCCAAAGAAAGGAAGTTCCACTGACCCTCTAATTACAGACCAGTAGCTATCACATCTTCTCTTGGCAAAGTATTTGAGATAGTTATTAATAAGCACATTGTTAAACATCTTGAATTCAACAACTTAGCTATTTGTAGACAGTATGATTTTCGCCACGAAAGATCCACTTTTGACATACTCAATCTCCTGCCTCATACCGTCCAAGTCAGTCGACTAACATGGAGAAACTCATGCAGTAGCCCTTGATATTTCTAAAGCTTTTGACAGAGTGTGGCACCGACCCCTGCTATCCAAACTCCTTTGCCATGGCCTATGATCTTTTGTTCCTCTGATATCCTCATATCTTAGTGACAGGAAGATATGAGTAAAAGTAGTTGATGTATATTCCAATTCTCCAATCGATTAATGTCGACGTGCCACAAGGATCAGTTATGACTCCAACCCTATTCTTAATTTATATTAATGATCTCTTATATATCACCTGTAATCCCATTCACTCATATGCAGATGACTCAACACTTCACAGTTCATTCACACGAGACACCCACTCACTGTGTTTGATATCTCTAACTCACAGCTCAGTACAGCAATCTCCATAAATCAAAACTTACTTAAGATCAAAGAATGGGGACAAAATAAATTTGTATCATTTAACCAAATATATACAATTTACTAATAGACAGATATTGCCTTGTTCCTATTACATTCAATGCCACTAATATTCCTATCTCCAAAAGTATAGAAATTCTCGATGTTTCACTTATCAGTGCCATGAGCTGGACCTATCATGTTAGATCACTTGCTAAAACCGCTTCATACTTGGATTATTGTACAGAATAAGTAACTTTCTTCACTGACGAGCAGTTAGCTATAATTTACAAGAGTCATGTGCACTCTCAGCTGGAATTTTGCTCACCCCCTCGGAATGGATGTGAAGAGGTTGCACTAAAACAACTGGACAATATTCGGAACAGAGCTATTAGAATTATTAATAACTCTTCCATTACAAATGAACTACCTCCCCTGCAGGTAAAAAGGAATATAGCCTCCCTTGAATTATTTTGCAGATACTTTTATGGTAAATGCTCAGACGAAGTTGCATCCACTGTAGCACCTCTCCACGCCTACCCCCGCGCTACACGGGCACCTTGTAGCAGTCATGACTGGAGTGTCACACTAACATAGTACAGAGCTGCCTGCCAGAATTCTTTTATTCCCCGAACTGCATCTCTTTGGAACTCGCGTCCCTAGAGTGGTTTCCCCCAAACTTCAAGCTATGGCTGTTAAGTCCAACTGTTACTGATTTTTAATGAATGCAGGACACCCGTGTTCAGATGTCTCAATTTTTATTTTCATTATTTTGTTTTTCCTTCCTCTCTTGTTTTATATATATATATATATATATATATATATATATATATATATATATATATATATATATATATATATATATCTATCTATCTATATATATATATATATATATATATATATATATATATATATATATATATATATATATAGCGTTCGTCTGCCTGTCTGGCTACGTACGAGTATAGCACGTAATTGCTTTGCCTAAGTACCAGTGTTTGCCCGGCAGAGATTTGCTGGACTAACTAAAAGCCTTTCGATCACAAAATGTTTGAAAATATCGTTATCTTTGTTTACATACCATAACTGAGCCGACAGTGACAGATTCGGGCCAAAAAGTCGAACTACAGTAAGTTTTTTTTTTTTGCATATTTTCCTGTGTCGCTATTTTCGACAATTTTGCGGCGCAGCTTCACGCGAGATAGCTAGAATTTTTGCTTGGTACTTTTCTGACACTCCCTTGACTTACCCCGACCTAATGTAAAAAGAATTAGGTCGATATCTGTTATCGTTCTCGTGAACAGAATGAAAAAAACGTGTAAACACACACACACACACACTTACACTGCCTGAATTTATTATTTACATTTATATATGAATGAATTTATATCTCCTATCCCTATATGTCTATATGTCTGTCTATTAATCTGCCTACCTCCGTTTCTCTTTATCTTTCTATGTGTTTCTTTGTCTGTCTGTCATTCAATCTATCTGTTTGTATGCATGTGGTAAGTGTCTCCAATCTATCTGTTTGTATGCATGTGGTAAGTGTCTCCAATCTATCTATCTGTTTATATATCCGCAAATATATCTGTCCATCATTATCTGTCTTTTTGTTTCTGTTTGTGTCTTTCTGACTATCTGTACATATTAGTCGGTCGGTCGGTATATATCTCTGTGTCTGCCCGCTTGTTGGTCTTCCTCCCAGTCTGCCTGTCTGTGTCTCTCTGTCTATCTGTTTGTTAGTCATTATCACGAGTCGGCGCGATTAAGTATTTGAATAAACTCGTGACATTAACTTTGGTGGGAAACCGCGAATTCTAGTGGAATCCCAGTATTTATCGCTCAGTTTAACCGCCACGTATTCACCCGATCGGGAGTGTTTTCAGAACAATTTTTCATTGTGTCATAAATGATCGTCTTTGTGCACGACTTTAGCACCTCCGCTGAGTACTTTGTTATGGGCGTGTTTCGCTCATTCTAGCTGTTAGCAACTGTGGCTCGACACTTGCCTCTCTTACGATTTGAAGTCAGTCAAGATTTGTGCGTCGTGGAAGCAGGTAGTGTGTGTGTGGCAGTGTCCTTCCTCAGCAACGACTCCCAGTTCCCGCCGCCGCCGTTGAATTCCAGAGGCTCAGCGTGTGCAGTGTCCTTCCTCAGTAACGACGCCCAGTCATCCGCTTTGTCCACTTTTCTGACCAGTATTTCTTTTCGTTTTTCCCTAGGTTTAAGAGTTTAGCTTCTGAGTGAGCGAGTGAGTGCGATCTCCTTATTCTGAATTCATTTTGAAATGTAACGTAAATTTATTTTATTGTAATCAATAAATTTAACGGTTCTTTTTCTTGAGCTTAATGTAACGTAAACTCGTGTTTCATTTTCCATATTAAGCTTATTTCACTTATAGCTCCTAGTTTGCATAAACGCTTTGCTATTCATAACTGGTATTTAGGCCAGTCCTTTTGTATTAAGCTTAAAATCCGTTTTGCCATATAGGAGTTAATGCATCAGCAAGAACCTGTTATCATTAATAGCATTAGTTATTGATTGTCAGGGATGGAGTCACTTTCTCCAGAGGCTAACAGTACTAACAAACAGCAGTTGTGAGGAATTAGTCTCTGCTGTGTCCTGTTGAGAAAGTTTATAAATTCTCGTCCTTAGAGAATTGGCGAAGTAAGCCGGAATAAAGTAATCATTGCTTGATTTTCACAAGACAATTCATTGTCCTGTTCTCAAGTATTATTGAATAATATCCTTTAATATTGCATGCTCTTCAAAAACCCTGTGACATTGGTGACCTCATTCCAGGATATTAACTCCTAGCTCTAAAGCTATTCATGAGATGATACTCACTTTCTCATACATAGGTATTTATCATTAAAGTCTATAGGCACTATCTTACTGGTGATTATTAATTCATTTTTATTAATTTACGTAATAGTTTTCACAGTCAGTTGTTTGTTTAATTTTCTTTCTTTACCAGTTTAATTAGATAAAACTGGTCACCACTAACCTGTGCCTATATTCTTTATTCTTAATTATTGGCATCTTTCTTTGCAATTGCAGTCAGTACTGAGTCACTAGTTCACTTAGATTGAGTTAGCATCATGTCTACCAGCATCTATGTGCAGGAAGCCAAAGATATAGGGCTTACAGACCCAACTGAAGTAAAGAATTATGTCCTCTCTCGGCTTAGTCATGAGCAGCAACGCGAGAGTGATGCTCGTGAAGAGCGTAGAATCCAACTCGAACACGAGTGAGAACAATGCGAACACGAGCGAGAACAACGCGAACACGAGCGAGAACAACGCGAACACGAGCGAGAACAGCGCGAATACGACCGAGAACAGAGCGAACACGAGCTAAAACAACGCGAACTCGAGTTAGAACAACACGAGAGAGAACGTCAACACGAGTTAGAACAACACGAGAGAGAACATGAACACGAGTTAGAACAACGTGAGAGAGAACGTGAATACGAGCGTGAACAACGAGAACATGAATGTGCCGAGCGAGAAGCACGCAAAAAACATGAATTTGAAATGTTGAAGCTCAAGCGAGATTCCTTGGCATCAGACACATCTGGTGGAGCTGGCCCAAGCTCAACGAGCACTATCCATGCACATATTATGGCGACCCCACACATCAAGCTTCCCCCATACAAGGAAGGCGAGCGAATCGAGCCATACATAGCTCGTTTTGAAGACATGGCTCAAGTTTACCAGCTGGATGATGCAGCTAAGCGGTTTCAGTTTCTTAGCCTGTTTGAGGGCCCTGCCCTCGATATTCTCCACAGACTTCGTGGAGACAATCTCACATATGAGATGATGAAGGCCGCACTCGTCAAAGCGTACGGCCTCACAGTTGACGACACCAAGAGTCAGTTCATGAGGGTGCATTAACAGGAAAAAGAGACTACCGTTCAGTTTCTTGACTGGCTTACTGCTTACTTAGATGAGAGGATGGAGAAAGATGAAACTCCTTCCACGCATGAGGGGATAATTGACCTTATGCTGCACACGCAGCTAGAAAAGTTGTGGCCTACTGAACTTATGGCTCAGCTTAAGATCTGCCAGGTAAGAGATGCCAGCCAAATGGTGAAGAAGGCTGATGCATTCTTCCCTGCACACGGGTATCAAAATACGTAAGCAGTATACCTGGAACAGGAAACTTGATAAATCTGGGGAACCATCTCAGACTGAACCCCAGCAACAAGGCCTTTCTCAGAATAATGGCCAAGGTCCAAAACCGCAGTGGAAGGACCAGGGGCAAAACACTCAGAAACCTGAGTGGAAGCAGTACAACAAGTACCCTAACCAGCAGCAGTATCAGCCACGCAACCGACCAACGGGACAAACCTTTTCAGCACCAGCCCCAGTGTATCGGCGGCAGGAGGCGAACGCAGCCTTCATTCCTCAGCAGCAGCACGGTGGTGTTGTCCCACGCAGTACGGGTACACCCCCACAGTTCACTAGTCCCACAGCGACAGTGAACACTCCTCCACAGGAGGCCAATGCTCCATCTCCCCAGGCAGTGAGTACGACCCCTCAAGTATCTAGTTCACAGGGCACCATGTTTGCCGCATCATTTATTCAGCAGCCTAATCAGTGGCTAGCTGCTTCCTCCACAGGCCCTCCCACAGGTGACAGTACCATCCTTGTTCAGCCAGGGTTCGTGGGAGGCATTCCTGTGAAGGTCCTGAGAGACAACGGTTCCTCAGGTTGCTCTGTCAGGTAGAGTCTAGTTCGGCCTGAGCAATATACAGGTCGACAGATCCAAGGTAACCTTATTGATGGATCAGTGAGATTGTTCCCTGAGGCACGTATCCAGGTGGCATCTCCATTTTACACTGGTACGACAGTCGCAGTTGTCATGCCAGAACCTTTATTTGACCTTATCATAGGCAATATTCCAGGTGCCAAGGATAGTTGCACTGAAGATGATGCTACTCAGACTTCGGCTGCAGTAACACGAGCCATGACTGAGGCTCCAAATTGTGTCACCCAAGTGACCATTGATTCGCCGCAAGATCTGATGTGTAGCCAAGATGTTGTTCAAGAACAACATTCTGACCCAACACTTGCTGCCGTGCAGAAGAAACAAGAGGGTAGAGTGATAAAGTATTCATGGGGAGGTCAAGCCAAGTTCCTTCGCAAACAAGGACGGCTCTACCGTGAGTAACGAACACCCGAGGGCGAGGTTCAACTGCAGTTTGTCGTTTCCGCTAAGTACCGCCAAGCAGTGTTAGAATGGGGTCATTGTTCAGCCTCAGGAGGTCACATGGGCAAAAGGAAAACCCAGGGCCATGTCCGAGCTGACTTTTTATGGCCAGGGATGGGACGAGAAATAGATAGTTTTGTGCGTTCCTGCAATGTGTGTCCACATACCACTAATCAGGGACATGTCCTTCCTGTGCTGTTTGAAACCACACCTGTAATCTCTGAAGAAGTTGACAGAGGGCAGTGGTAATGTGGGTGCAGACCTGACATCTCGCCCGTTGGTCCCACAGGACACATTACGTCCAGGACCTGTATATACATGTACGATAAGTTAAGGGGGAAGTTTGAGAACTCTGCAGAGACAGTCCGAGGCTGTGTATGATTTACCTTGTGGAACGTCTTGAGCTGTGGGCCTCTCTCAGGATTCCCGGAGAATGCACAATATCCACATGTGTTCACACCCACTGTGGGTGTTAAAATGTGACCTGCCCGAGATTGTGTAGGGATTCTCAGCTTCCTGTTATTAGTTGTAAGTGTAGAGTTAGGTTAACCAGTAAACTGCCCGTTCTAAGAGATTTGAGCAATTCAAGAACTGACACGTTTCCTGGTTAATAATGTTAGGTTAACTAGTAAACTGCCCATTCTAAGAGATTTGAGCAATTCAAGAACTGGCACGTTTCCTAGTTAATAAGCGTTAACCAGTAAACTATAAGGGTCCTGAGCGATTTGTGAAGCCTAAGACTAGGTTTCCTGGTTAATAATGACATTAGTACTGATTGCTAGGCAGAGAGAGAGAAATGACACTTCTGATGCTCCATCTTGATTCCTTTCGCAGGTGCAGCTGGCGGGTGCAGCATTGCCCTGCAGAACAGCTGATCGTCCCTGACGCATGCTGCCGCCTCTTCTCTTCTGCCTCGTCGTCATCATTTATTATTGATTTGCATTATGTAATTTTACACGTAGGTACAGTTACACCACAACTGTCACACCTACACCGTGTATTACATACATTACGCTACATAACAATTAGTTGTTAATGTAAATGTAGCGAACTTTTCGCTCAGTTTGACCTGAGTACAGGATTTTTCACCGTGGTCACGGAGTTTTTCCCTCAAGCTTGCTTCTACTAACATAAATACGAGGTTTTTTCGCTCACTGGCGACTGTGACTTTCTCCTGTAGCAAGATAGCACACACACACACCACAGTGTGAATCTTGTGTGACTGAGTTAGGATTTAAGTGTATGTATATTGAATTTTTTTTTTCTGAAGAAAAAAAAAATCTGATTTTCATGGGGCGTAATGTCATGAGTCAGCGCGATTAAGTATTTGAATAAACTCGTGACATTAACTTTCGTGGGAAACTGCGAATTCTAGTGGAATCCCAATATTTATCGCTCAGTTTAACCGCCACGTATTCACCTGATCGGGAGTGTTTTAAGAACAATTTTTCATTGTGTCATAAATGATCGTCTTTGTGCACGACTTTAGCACCTCCGCTGAGTACTTTGTTATGGGCGTGTTTCACTCATTCTAGCCGTTAGCAACTGTGGCTCGACACTTGCCTCTCTCTCACGATTTGAAGTCAGTCAAGATTTGTGCGCCGTGGAAGCAGGTAGTGTGTGTGGCAGTGTCCTTCCTCAGCAACGACTCCCAGTTCCCGCCGCCGCCGTTGAATTCCAGAGGCTCAGCGTGTGCAGTGTCCTTCCTCAGTAACGACGCCCAGTCATCCGCTTTGTCCACTTTTCTGACCAGTATTTCTTTTCGTTTTTCCCTAGGTTTAAGAGTTTAGCTTCTGAGTGAGTGAGTGAGTGCGATCTCCTTATTCTGAATTCATTTTGAAATGTAACAAATTTATTTTATTGTAATTAATAAATTTAACGGTTCTTTTTCTTGAGTTTAATGTAATGTAAACTCGTGTTTTATTTTCCATATTAAGTTTATTTCACTTATAGCTCCTAGTTTGCATAAATGCTTTGCTATTCATAACTGGTATTTAGGCCAGTCCTTTTGTATTAAGGTTAAATCCGTTGTGCCATCTAGGAGTTAATGCATCAGCAAGAACCTGTTATCATTAATAGCATTAGTTATTGATTGTCAGGGGTGGGGCCACTTTCTCCAGAGGCTAACAGTACTAACAAACAGCAATTGTAAGGAATTAGTCTCTCCTGTGTACTGTTGAGAAAGTTTATAAATTCTCGTCCTTAGAGAATCGGCGAAGTAAGCCGGCATAAAGTAATCATTGCTTGATTTTCACAAGACAATTCATTGTCCTGTTCTTAAGTATTATTGAATAATATCCTTTAATACTGCATACTCTTCAAAAACCTGTGACAGTCATGTGTGTCTGTTTGTCTCCTTGTCTGTCTTTCTAGCTTTATGTATCTATATCTATCTCTTTCTATAATCTATATCAGTATTTATGAATCTGTGTAGGTATGTATTTGTCTTTCTCCTCCTATATCAATATCTGAAAATCTGTCTAGATATGTGTTTGTCTTTCTCTGTCCGTCTGCAAAAAATATATGTATGTTCTATACAGTACACTCGCGATCCAAAGAAAGTATCCAGGCCTTGTCGATGCCGTGGCCAGCAAACCAAGAATGGTCTGGTGTTCGGATACAGCTTTGAACCCCTCCCCTCCTCCTCCCTCCATCCATTCCCAGCTACAACCACCTTCCTTGATCTCTTGATCGAGAGAAAGCTCACTCCTTTGCTTCGCGGTATGAAGCACACACACACACACACACACACACACACACACACACACACACACACACACACACACACACACACACACACACACACACACACACACACACACACACAAAGTAATGTGTGATAAAATAAGGAAAGAAGACAGGTCATTACGAGTTTGACTGAATCCTGTTATAAAATAACACCCGCTCTATCTTCGAGAACGTGAGTAATTAATGTAAATACCTCTGCCAAGGAGGTTATGTTTTCACCCCTCTCCGTTTGTTTGTTTGTTGGTTGGTAGGTTTGTGAGCAATATTACACAAAAACTACTGGACAGATTTCCACGGAGCTTGGCCAGGAATAGACTCCATTAATTTTTGGTGCGGATCCAGGATTTTTTTTTTTTTTTTTTCACTTTCTTTAACATTGTCAGATAAAACTTTTTTCGACATTTTCGTAAATTTTTCAGTGAATATTGCATGGATGTTGATGGCGGAGGTATGCGCTCTATTGAGTGCCATTCTAGTTCAGTATGTAAAAATATCTGTGTAACGGATGGCGCGTGTTGTACCCTAAGCTGAATAAACCTATCAGCCAGTAGCAAGAATAAAATAGCAGTTTACTTCATGAATGAACTATTTGCAAAGTGTGTGTCTGTGAGTCAGTATGTCTTCATATGCTTTACGTCTTCCTGTCCGGGAGAGTCGTATTTTGACTTCAACTGAATAAAATCATCTGGCAGTAACAATATTGCAATACCAGTGAATGTGAACTGATATTTCCGGCTAATGTGAACTGATAGTTCGGAAATTATCGGCCTCACTTTCGTTTTTTTTTTTTTTTTTTTTACCTGCTTCTCTGAATTTACGTGTTCATCTACAGATAGAGTTTATTCTCATTTATACTAAATGAAACTGCCTATTTTTAGCTGGAGTGAAATAGCAATCAATGTGAAATAATGATTGAGAGACTGTCTGTTTGTCTTTTCCCTTGTCCAACTACCCAGTTGCCTATCACGTTTTCCTCTACAAGAATGGTCTGTTATCACCTAATCTGAATAATGTCATCTGGTGAAATCAAGAATATAATATAAAAATTCAACGTTAATCGATAATCCAGAATCTGCCTCTGTCGGCTTGTCTGTCTGTCTGTCTTATTTTTGAGGCGATCTCCTTCCGAAGATGCATGTAATCGTTTGGCTACTGCAGGAATAGAATAACAATTATTCGTAATCTCAAATGGCGTGTGTCTGTGTCTTTCTGTTTCCTTGCAGGATTAGTTTAAAGTCAACCTGGCTTACTAAATGTGTTTGTTGATATTAAGATTATAATGACAACACTGACAAATCTCTCTAAGGCATATGCCTATGCTTCCGTCAGTTTTTCTATTTCTCTGAGGATGACTTCACAATGTAATCTAATGGGGACACAAATCAACGTGAAATCGGCCCCCAAGTGAAACCCGGCCGATGAGATCTCGTTGGTAGACGGCTGTGGATACCGAGTTTCATCGGATTTGAACGATCAATTTCAGAGTTTTTTGACACACACACCCACTTTATTCAAATAGTATACCGGTATTAGATGAAACTCAAGCACCTGTAGGCTTGCGTGTCCCTTCAGGCTGAGGATGCATTTTTATGATTGATATATACTGAAATATTCTCCGACTTTACACTACCAAACTATTTTCATTTTAAAATCATGTTGTTGTTGTTTATATTTACCTCCCTTGGGAGGACCAGGCATTCTTAAATCAGAATTAATATTTATACTGCTAGACTATTTCATTGTTGCAAATAATACAGTTTTATATACTGAAAGCCAACTTTAATAGCCTACATCTATAGCTGTACTATATATTTACTATCAGACTACTTAAATCTACAACAATATTATTTGCAAACTCCTTCATATTACACTATTATCATTTATACTCCCAGATTATTTTCACTTGTTATTTCCAGTCAGATAACCTCTTGCTACCATCAAGCTATTTTATCCCTATTGCAGCCAAATTATTATCCATAAATTCGCTACTGCTCTGCTTATCCTACCGTCAGACATGTGTCCAATCATTAGAGAATTATTCGGGTTACTTTTTAAAATTATCTTGCTATCTGTGTACGACTTTTAGTTCCGCCAAGGTTATACTTTAGCCCTCGTTGGTTTGTTTGTCTGTATGTCAGCAGGATTATTCAGAAAGTTATTTACGGACTGTGATCAAATTTTGTGAAAGGGTGGGCCACGGGCCAAGGAAGAAATGATAGAATTATGGGGCGAATCCGGATCCGGATCCGGAGTATCCCGCACAATATCTCCAAAAGTTTCCAATGAATTTCAATGAAATTTTGTGAAAAGGTGGGCCATGGTCCAAGAAAGAATTGATTATATTTTTGGGGCGTACATGGATCCGGATCCGGATCCTTTTTAATGGCAATGGCGTTGGCGGAGATATGTGCTCTTTGGGTATTTTCTTTTTTTTCAGGTGTGGAGAGATTTTTTTTTTTTTCCAAAACGGAGTTAAACGGTCTCAGTTCTTCAACATTACAGGTGTTTAAAACATACCGAATAAAATGCCGTCTTGGTAGATTAAAGTGATTAAAGCATCATAAACAGTGAATGGATTAATGCAGATCACCATACCCCTTCACTCCAAAACGTGTCTCCCAATCTATATAAAATAGTCTGTCTGTAGGTAGGATGCAAAGCTATAAACATGATAATATAGGGGACTATTAACTTCTTGAAGACACTGGCTCTCTTTCTCTGTCTGTCTGTCTGTCTGTCTGTCTGTCTCTCTCTCTCTCTCTCTCTCTCTCTCTCTGGCAAACAGTAAGTAAAAATAATGGAAACCCTCCGCCACTGATATAACTAGTTATTTTTAAAGACTTTACTACAAACCGTAAAAGAAAAATCTATTCCATATTCAAAATGCTGAATGAATTGAAACACTGAGAAAGATGGAGTGAAAGGTGGAGAGAGTATCGACAGATACAGGCGTTTGGATAGGTAGTTTAAGGTAGGTGGATAAACATGATAGGAGAGTGTAGTGTAAGTGGATGGGAAGATGGAACAGCCTTAGAAAAACTGTGCATTACCATTTCACAGCAGGAGACGCGGGAGGATCCCCCCAACCCTCAGAGCTCCCACCCTGCCTAAGATCATGTCCCTTAGAAGAAGAGAAAAGGTGATTCAAACCGGTCTTTTTGTTTGTCACTTAGTGTAGAATCACCTAAAGGCAGCACTGCATTGAGTGAGTGGATGGTGCTCACACCAACCCACCACCAGGACAAAAAACATTGCTTTTCCTGGTCGATTCCAAAACACTGAAATTAAGAAAAAAGTCTCGCTCTCTCACTTTTTCGAAGTCGTCAGCGTCACACACACGACTCGTGTGTTAATGTCAGGTCCTTGAAGTCTCATTGGAAAGCCACTCGCCCCGTCTCATCCAGGGTCGTTCTGTTCGTTCTAATGACAGTTCCAGTGGTCGTTGGGCTTCAGGGGGACAACTGGGGCAGGTCGTGGGAGAGAAAGTGTTGGTGGTGAGGGAGGGTGGTTGTGGTGATCATTGTGGTGGGAAAAAGAATACTTATGGTGTGATTGTGGAGATGGTGGAGGAGACTGAAATATGTTGTGATGATGGTAGAGGTGGTGATGATGGTGGTGGAATGGTTGTGGTGGTGATGATTGTGATAGTGGTGGAGAAAGAATGGCTATGTGATTGTGGTAGTGGTGATGAAGGAAGGGTGATTGTAATAGTGACGATTGTGTTTGTGGTGGGAAAAGAATGGTTGTGTGGTTGAGGTACTGATGATGGAGGGAAGGTTGTAGTAGTGATAACGATTGTGATAGTGGTGGGAAAGGAATGGTTGTGTGAGTGTCATAGTGGTGATGGAGTAATGATGATTATGGTGAAGGGGGTAGCGACAGTGGTGGGAAGAGATCGGTTGTGCCGGTAGTGATGCTGGGTGATTTTTAGTGGTGGTGATAGTAGTTGGGAAACACTGGTGTAGTTGTAATGATGATCGTCAGGTGATCGTAGCAGTGGTGACTGTCGTGATGATGATGATGACTGATAGCGGTGGGGAAACAATGCATATGGTGAAGGAATATTGATAGTGTGGATGTTCATGTAGTGGTGTTTTTTTTTTTTTAATGCAAGGAAGAAGGAACCAAACGCAAGGAACCCTCAAACTGTTCTTTCCATGAAAAAACAAACACAATACAAAAAAGAACAAATTCAAGATCCGTTCATTTCGAGATGCCTGGGCACACGACGTTTGAAAGACAGGAGATCATAGGAAGTAGGAAATACAGATAGAGGGAGACAGTTCCAGAGCTGACCTGTTGCATAAATGAAGGACTGGAAGTAACGGCTAACTCATGAATTAGAAAATTGGACAAAAAAGGGATGAGAGGTTGTTCTTAGACGGGTGCTACGCACCCGACTTCGTGGTGGAGGGATGCATGCAGACAGTTCAGAGGAGCAGTGACAATTGAAGTAACGATAGAAATGAGATAAAGATGCAACAGTGCGGTGATGAGACAGAGGTTGAAGGGAACCAATAAGAGGAGAGTTAATGAGACCAAAAGCCTTTGACTCCACCCTGTTGAGAGGAGCTGTATGTGGGGAGCCTCCCCACACATGAGAGTTGTACGCTACACATGGGCGAATAAAACCCGTGTATAAAGTTAACAACTGTGCAGGGACAAAGAAGGTACGGAGTCGGCTTAGCACATCCAATCTCTTTGGAAGCAAATTTTATAAGAGATATAATAATGATCTTTCCAAGATAAATTCTAAGAGAATGAAACCCCAAGAATGTTCAGGGATGATGCAGGATTCAGCTGAATATCATTAAACATTAGTACTTCTGTGGAAGATTTTGTCGGGTTGATAGGTGTAAGAACTGAGTCCTAGATGCATTAAAAACAAGGTTACTTTCACTCCGGTCGGAGATACGAGCCAAGTCGGACATTAGGAGTGCCATAGTTTCATCCCTTGTTTGCTGAAGTATCTGCTGAGATGAAAGTTGCAGGAACTGAATGGAGATGTGAAGGGTTGAATCATCAGCGTAATTGTGGATAGGGTTAGATGTACAGTTTAGAAGGTCATTGATAAATAAAAGGAGAAGAGTTAGTGATAGGACAGAGCCCTGAGGAACACCACTATTGATAGATCCAGGAGAAGAATGGTGGCCGTCTACAATATCAGCTATAGATCGACCAAAAAGGAAGCTATAGATGAAGGCACAGATAGAAGGATAGAAACTGTAAGAGGGCAGTTTGGAAATTAAAGATTTATGCCAGACTCGACAGAAAGCTTTTGACATGTCAAGTGCAATGGCAAAGCTTTCCCCAAAGTCAAGAAAGGGGGATGACCAGGAGTCTCAAAGGTAGGTGAGAAGATCGCCAGTGGAGCGTCCCTGAAGGAACCCTATCTGACGATCAGAAAGAAGGTTGTGATAGGAAAGATGCTTTAAAATTATTATGTTAAGAATAAACTCGAAAACTTTTGAGACACAAGATGTTAAAGGAATTGGACGATAATTAGAGGGTGGGGAATACTTACCCTTCTTTGGGACTGGCTGAATGAAAGCAAATTCGAGCAAGAAGGAATGGTACAAGTTGATAGACAAAGGGGAAAGAGTTTACCTAGGCATGGTGTAAGTACAGAAGCACAGTTCCTGATGATAACAATAGGGACCCCATCAGGCCCATGTGCCTTGTTAGTACTGAGGCTAGTGATGACAGAAAATACATGAGCTGAAGATTTTTTAATGGCAGTCATGAGGAAGTCAGAGGAGGGAAGTGGTTGAGAAACAGCACCCGAACCATCTAAGGTGGAATTGGAGGAGAAAGTCTGAGCGAAGAAATGTACTTCATTAGTAGAAGAAATAGCTACAGAGCCATCAGAGTAGAAAAGAGGAGGGAAGGATGATGAGGTAAAGTTGTTAGAAAGGTTATTGGCAAGGTGTTACAGGAATGGGAAGAATTCGAGTTGAAGAGCTGAGAGCATTTAGTACGGATGAAATTATTTTTTGCAGAGCGAAGAACAGACTTAGCACGATTCCGGGCAGAAACATAAAGAAGATGTGATTCAGGGGTGGGTTGCCTCTGTTAGCTTTTATAGGCTCTCTCCTTGTTGCAGGCAGCATTAGAATAAGCATGATTAAACCAAGGCTTTCTTGCATTAGTCAAAAGATATGAGAAGGGAATGTATGCTTCCATGCTCGAGTGAATAACCTCCGTAATGCTCATGGAAAACTCAGGTGACTCCCGGCCATGGAAACAATAATCATTCCAGGGAAAATCAGTGAAGTACTGCCTGAAGGCCTCCCAATCAGAAGCTCGAAAGTGCCGCAACCGACGTTTCTTTTGAGGGTCCACAAGCCGTACTGGTGTGATAGGACAGATTAAGGTAATAAGGTTGTGACCGGAGGAGCCCAAAGGAGAAGAAAGATTAACAGCAAAAGCAGAAGGATTATTTGTATAGAAGAGATCAGATATGTTGGAACTCTCTCCAGTGGGTTCAGGGATATGGGTTGGGTGCTGTACAAGCTGCACTAGGTCATTAAGGATAGAAAACATGTAGGTTTGTTCACCAGGTGGATAAGTGAAAGGAGAGGAGAGCCAAAGGTGGTGGTGAACATTGAAATCTCCTAGAATGGACATTTCAGAGAAAGGTGAAACGGATAGGATGTGTTCCATCATAGAAGTAAGATAGTCGAAGAATTTTTCATAGTCAGTAGAATTAGGGGATAAGTAAACAGCACAGATATATTTAATAAGAGAATGACAGGAAAGCAGAGACCAAAGTGAGAATTCAGAAGAATCAAGTTCAGGAACAAGAGAGCAAGATAAGTGGTTGCGTACATACAGTAAACATACACACCAGCCCTCTTTGGCTTTGAAATGAGTTTGGAGAAAGTAGGAGGATACAGTGAAGGGTTTGCTATCAGTCGCCTCAGACAGCTTAGTCCCAGTTAAGAAAAGAAGGTAAGGTTTAGAGGAGGAGAGGTGGTGCTAAACAGAGGGAAAGTTAGGGGAAAGGCCTCGAATGTTGCAGAAAATAAGATGTGAGTGATGGGTGTGATGGAGGGTGGGTGTTGTGATGATGGTGGAGATGGTGGAGTTAGTAATGGTTATGATGAAAGAGTGGTGTGGTTGTGATGTTGGAGCGTGTGCGCACACGCACGCATATCTATCTATCTATCTGTCTATCTATCTATCTATCTATCTATCTATATCTATCTATCTATCAATATCTATATCTATCTATCTATCTATCTCTCTCTCTCTATATATATCAATATATATATCAATATAGATATATCAATATATATATATATATATATATATATATATATATATATATATATATATATATATATACACGTGGATTAATATTTTTAAATAATATATACATAACCATTATATATTCGTATACAACACACACACACACACACACACACACACACACACACACACACACACACACCGACAGACAGATAGACAGACAGACAGAGAGTGAGTGAGAGATTTGCCTATCATGTGGTACCAAACAATGAAATTATTTGTAGCAGTTTTAGATTCACAACTCATATCTGCAGTGTCACGTCCTAAAATATAGCCTACCAAATTTTTATAGGCGAGGGATGCAGATTATTAGACACGGGGAGAGTGACGAGACTGGCATTTTATAAATCTAATGTTAACTTGATTTTGCTGTTCCTTATTTGTGTACAGTTTTTACCACAATCTTTTTGTGTGAAATTTCGTAGATAAATTATTATGCTTCACTCTCTCTCTCTCTCTCTCTCTCTCTCTCTCTCTCTCTCTCTCTAAGCGAGTATATGATAAGTTTCCTTTCATTAGTTAGGAATTAGTTTCCTTTTATTGAAGTTTGTGTAATTTTCGTGATATTCCCTTGTGTGTCCTCCTCCTTTTTTGTTATTTAACATTTTTCTTACTTTCCCTCCTTGTTTTTGTTTATTTTCTCATGGTTCATCTTGTTTTTTTTTTTTTTATTAATATCATCGATTTCTTCGCCAACTTATTTACAAAATGTACTCTCAATTAAGGGTTTTTTCTCACCCCTTACCTTGAAACACATAACTGATCTTCACCCGTCACAATCAACTACATAATTTTTCCTCACACATCTTCAGCTATTCATCCACATTTTTCTTCTCGGATACTCTGCACTTCCTCACCTCTCAAAGGACGTTAACCCTCACCTATTCCACCTCACAAACCAGTCGTGGACATCATTATCTAGCCCATCCCCTCCCATCCCCTTCCCATCCCATCCCATCCATTTACACTCTCACCCACATTTCCTCACTGCTCATCTCCCTTCCCTCCTCACAAGCCTATCTGGGATATCAGTACCTAACCCCGTCCCATCCCATCCCATCTCATTTTATCCCATTCCATCCTCCATCCCATCCCATCTTATCCCATCACACTATTACTCATTCTCATCCCATCCCATCCCATCACACACTCATATTCCCTCAACTCTCATCTCACCTTCCTTCCCACGTCACAGATCAATAATGGACGTCATTATCTTCCCCCATCCCATCCCATTCCTTCTCATTCATTCGCATCCCATTCAGTCTCATCCATTCACACATTCTCACCCACATTCCCTCAACGCTCACCTCATCTTCCTTCCCAACTCACAAATCAATATGGACATCACTATCTAGCCCCAGATCACCTCATCCCATCCCATTCCATCCTCCATCCAATCCCATCACATTCCATCCCATCCCATCTCATCCCATCCCATCCATCCCACCCCACACTCTAACCAAAATTCCCTCAACTCTCATCTCACCTTCCTTCCCATCTCACAAACCAATCATACTCATCACTATCTGGTCCCATCCCATCCCATCACACATTATCAACTACGAATTCATTCCCTCTACCTTCCTTCCTACCGCACAAACCACTTAGGGACACCAGTATCTAACCCCAATCCACCCCATCCCATCCCTTCCCATCATCTACCTTCCTTCTACTCTCACACCTTCCTTTACATCCCACAAACCAATCAGGAATATCACATTGTAGGCTAATCCCATCTCATCCTATCTTCTCCCACTTCCTCTCACTCGCCCACCTCAACTCCCTCACTTCAGCTCCGCCACTCAGTAATGCTGCTAACACGAGGATCGACTTAGAATTCCCTTCGCCTGCAGAATATCGCAGGGCTGATTGGTATATTGTTATACCACATTTTGCCTACATCCATGAAATCTAACATACCCAAGCTTATGATACCCTAAACCTACCCTAACTTACCCTAACCCTACTAGCTAACCCAACCCTCCCTCAACCTACCTCAAGACACACTCTCCTACCGCTGTGGAATCCACTGATATCAATATAATCCACAACTTTCATTCACACACCCTAGTTTCTCAGACATACACATGCCCACACTTCTATGCACACACACACACACACACACACACACTAACCTACAGACCACTGCACCTCATCTACGCCGCAGAATTTTGCACCTAACACGAGGGTCGACTAAGCATTCCCTTCGCCTTCAGAATAACGGGTGGATGGCTGACACATCCCACGTCTTGCCTGCGTCCCCCTGGTTCCTCCACCTTACCGTGGCAGTATCAGCTTTTCCGCCAGACCGGGCAGACTGATGCCAATAAAAATGTGAGTTTCGGGAATATAGAAATTCCCCTTCGGCATCTTCGTTTTCCCCAGCAAGGAGGATATTTGGGAATGCACGAAGGCTTCGAAACCGGGAAAAGTATGAGAATTTGAAAGATACGTACGTTTGGAATTTCTACCTTTCTACAATACATCCTGACGACTCTGTCCCGTAAGGGCTGGCCGCAAACACATTACATGCATGCTCTCGGTCCTCTGCCCTCCCCTCAAGAAACACCCTTTTCAATTATATATATTTCCACTCCATCCCTTCGTTTCATTCTCTGTCTCCCCCACCACCTCAATCACATACATTCTTCTGTTCAGTCTCTCATTCCCCACCCTCTCAACATCGCAAATGTACAAACAAGATCTGGAGTGTACGAGAGTCTAGCATGTACGAGGTTTGGAAAGCACGAATGTGTAGTAGATACGAAAGCTTGCAAGGTTTAAACAAGCCTAGAAAAACAATAAGCAAAAACAGTATCGATGCATATGTAATATGAATTGAACTGAAACAACAGACGATGGTGCAAAATGTGTGTTAGGCCTGCTTTCTTGAGGGTAACGTTTTTTGCGAGCGACTTTTCCTGTCTTAAACATATCAAGCATTGTAATCACATGGTCATAAGGGGTTAGCCTTTATGGTATGGGTTGATAACAGGTTTATGTAACGTTCAAAGTGTTTACATTTACAAGTTTACGCGTAGGTACTCCTGATTTACACTGCTTGATGCACACACACACACACACACACACACACACACACACACACACACATGCAAGCACGCAAAGGAACACACGCACACTCTCGTGCAAGTATGAACACAAGCTCATTTATGTATCCTCCTACTTTCTGTATACTCATTTCAAAGCCAAAGGTGAATGTTGCATATATGTACGCAATGACCTATCTTGCTCTTGTGTTTCTGAACTTGATTCCTAGGAATTCTCTACTCTCTGGCTTCGGCTATCCTGCCATTCTCTGCCTAAATATATCTGCACTGTTTACTTATGTCCTAATTCTACTGACTATCAAAAATTCTTCGACTATCTTACTTCTACCATGGAACGCGTTCTATCCATTTCTCCTTTCTCTGAAATCTCCATTCTAGGAGACTTCAATGTTCACCACCACATTTAGCTCTCCTCCCCTTTCACTGATCCACCTGGTGAACAAGCCTTCATTTTTTCTATCCTTAATGACCTAGAGCAGCTTGTACAGCACCCTACCCGTATCCCTGACCGCCTTGGAGAGAGCTCCAACATACTTGACCTCTTCCTTACAACTAATCCTTCTGCTTACATTGTTAATCTTTTCTTTCCGTTGAGCTCCTCCGATCATAACCTTGTTACCTTAACCTGTCCTATCACTCCAGTAAGGCCTGTGGACCCTCCAAAGAAACGTCGTCTGTGGCACTTTGGAGCTGCGGATTGGGAGGCCCTCAGGCAGCACTTCTTTGATTTTCCATGGAATGATTATTGCTTATGGCCAGGAGCCATCTGAGTGTGCCGTGCACATTACGGAGGTTATTCTCGCGGGCATGGAAGCATACATTCCTTTCTCTTATCCTTTGACTAATGCAAGAAGGCAGTGGTTTAATCACGCTTGTTCTAATGCTGTCCGCAACAAGGGGAGAGCCTATAAAAGGTACCGGAGCCAACCCACCCCTGAATCACATCATTTTTATGTTTCTGCCCAGAATCGTGCTAAGTCTGTTCTTCGCTCTGCTAAAAATAATTTCATCCACAATAAATACTCTCAACTCTCCAACTCAAATTCTTCCCACTCCTTCTGGCACCTTGCCAAAAACCTTTCTAACAACTTTACCTCATCATCCTTCCCTCCTCTTTTCTACTCTGATGGCTCTGTAGCTATTTCTTCTACTGATTAAACACATCTGTTTGCTCAGACTTTTTCCTCCAAATCCACCTTAGACGATTCCGGTGCTGTTCCTTCATCACTTCCCCCCTCTGACTTCCCCATGGCTGACATAAAAATTTTTTCAGCTGATGTAGTTTCTGCCATCACTGGCCTCAATACTAACAAGGCATATGGGCATGATGGAGTCACTCCTGTTGTCCTCAAGAACTGTGCCTCTGTGCTTACACCCTACCTAGGCAAACTCTTTTGCCTTTGTCTTTCAACTTGTACCTTTCTTTCTTGCTGGAAGTTTGCTCTATTTCGGCCAGTCCCAAAGAGGGTGACCATTCCCAACCTTCTAACTGTCGTCCAATTGCTTTAACATCCTGTGTCTCAAAAATTTTCGAGTCTATTCTTAACAGAAAAATTTTAAAGCATCACTCCTATCACAACCTTCTTTCTGATCGTCAGTGTGGGTTCCGTCAGGGATTCTCCACTGGCAATCTCCTCACCTACCTTTGAGACTCCTGGTCATCCTCCTTTTGAGATTTGGCGAAAGCTTTGCCATTGCACTTGACATCTCAAAGGCTTCCGATCGAGTCTGGCATAAATCTTTAATTTCCAAACTGTCCTCTTACAGTTTCTATCTTTTATCTGTGCCTTCATCTCTAGCTTTCTTTCTTGTCGTTCTACTGTATAGCTGCTGTTGTAGACAGCCATCGTTCTTCTCCTGGATCTATCAACAGTGGTGTTCCTCAGGGCTCTGTCCTATCACCAACTCTCCTCTTTTTATTCATCAATGATTGTCTAAGCTGTACATCTAACCCTATCCACTCGTACGCTGATGATTCCACCATTTACCTTTCCATTCGGTTCCTGCAACGTCCATCTCAGCAGTTACTTCAACAAACAAGGGATGAGGCTATGGCACACGTAATGTCTGACTTGGCTTGTATCTCTGACTGGGGTAAAAATAATCTTGTTTTTAATACATCAAAGACTCAGTTTTAGCAGCTATCAACCCGTCAAAATCTTCCACAGGAATACCCACTAATATTTAATAATATCCAGCTCAGCTCTGTATCATCCTTGAACATGCTTGGGGTTTCATTCACACAGGACTTATCTTGGAAAGATCATATTGCATCTCTTGTAAAATCTGCTTCCAAGAGATTGGGTGTGCCAAGCCGACTCTGTGCCTTCTTTATCCCTGCACAGTTGTTGATTTTATACACTGGTTTTATTCGCCCCTGTTTAGCGTACAACTCTCATGTGTGGGGAGGTTCCCCACATAAAGCTACTCTCAATAGGGTGCAGTCAAAGGCAATTCGTGTCATCAACTCTCCTCCTCTCACTGGCTCCCTTCAACCTCTCTCTCTTCGCCGCACTATTGCCTCTTTATCTCTTTTCTGTCGCTGCTTCAATGGTCACTGCTCCTCTGAACTGTCTGCTTGCATCCCTCCACCTCTACGACGGGAGAATAGCACCCGTCTAGCAACAAACTCTCATTCCTTTTTTGTCCAACTCTCTAATGCAGGAGTTAACCGTTACTCTCAGTCCTTCATTTATGCAACAGGTCAACTCTGGAACCGTCTCCCTCTGTCTGTATTTCCTGCTTCCTATGATCTCCAGTCTTTCAAACGCAGTGTGTACAGGCATCTCGAAATGAATTGATCTTGAATTTGGCTCTCTTTTGTATTGTTTTTGTTTTGTTTTGTTTTTTTCTTGGAAGGAACGTTCATGCGGGCTCAGCCTTTAGTTCCCTCTTCCTTGCATAAAAAAAACATGCACGCTTGCACGCAGGCAAGTCTGCACGCACATAAGTATGCACGCATGCACGCACTCAAGCACGTACCCACATTCACACACACGCAAGTTTGCACTCATCCATTTATGCATTCGCTGTCACACCACACACACACACACACACACACACACACACACCTGTTTCGTTTCCTGCATTCTTCATCCCCATCACATATGGTCTCTTCCTTACACTCACATATGTACTTTTTTCTCATTCTGCTCTCTCTCTCTCTCTCTCTCTCTCTCTCTCTCTCTCTCTCTCTCTCTCTCTCTCTCTCTCTCTCTCTCTCTCTTTCAGCACTATTTTGCCCTACGGTCCCTCCATTACCATCCGCTCCTCACCAATCCTCTCTCACCATCCTTGTCTCACCATTCCTCTTTCATCATTCCTGTCTCAACGTCCCTGCCTTACCATCCTGCCTCACCGTCCATGCCTCACCGTCTCTGCTTCACCGTCCCTGCCTCACCACTTCTGCCTTACTCTCCTTGCTTTACCCTGCCTCACTCTACCTTCGATACAGGGGAAAGCGATGTGATGGGGGAGGATGTGGGTGAGATGAGAGCAATGTACAGGGGAACACCTCAGCCGGGGACATGATACTGAGAGAGAAAGACAGAGAGAGAGAGAGAGAGAGAGACACACACACACACACCCCCCCCACCCCCCCACACACACACACTCAGAAAGGCTGACAGACGGAAGGGGAAGAATATTTATGTATACAGTTCTGCAAATGCCACTCAAAGACTTGGACTTTCACAGCGGTCTTTCCTTCATAGTCAGCCTCTTCGTACTTTGCTGTCATGGACAAGGTATTATTCTGATTGTCATTCTCCCTTTCGGTAGAAAGGTTCAGTCCTACAGAAACTCGGTTATGGCTTCCTTCCTTCTTCCTCATTCTTCTCTCCTTCTCTGCCTTTTTCATTCTCTTCCATTCAAAGTCACTATTCTTCCTCTTTCCTTCCCTATTGTTGACATCCCTCCCACCTCTTCCCTCCTATTCCTTGCTTCCATCTACTCTTCCTTTCGACATACTCTCTTCCTCCTCCTCCTCCTCCCCCTCCTCCTCCTCTTCCTGCTTCAGCCTTCCTCTCTCCTTGTCCCTCCTCTTCTCCCTCTTCACTTCCCTTCTCTTCCTTCACATTGCTCTCCACTTTACTCTCTCCCTCTCCCTCTCTCTCCAGTTCTTCTTCCTCACTCTCTCTCTCTCTCTCTCTCTCTCTCTCTCTCTGCAGTTTTTCTTCCTCACTCTCTTTCTATTCCTTTTCCCCCTTCTCTTATTTCCTAACGTGCATTTTACTACATAATCAGTTGCTTTCTAATACCAGTCTGTTATTGTCTTCCTCTCCTCCATACTTCCCCTTCCATCTTTCTCCGTAGCAACTTTTTTCTCCCTCCTTTTGTGTCCTTCCCACTGCGTATCTTTCTTCTACTTGTGACTTATTGGATTGCTTTCTCTTCCTTTCACACAATTTTAGATTTATTCTTCTGCTTTCTTATATTTCCTGCCTTTCCCCCCCTCTCCTCTCCTACCTCCCCATTCTCATCTTCTTCCTCCTCTACTTCCCTTTCTTCTTACCGCTCCATCCCATCTCCCACCTCCCTCCTTCCCCTTACTCACCCCTTTTCATTTCCCCTTCTTCATTATATTCGTTATCCTTCACTTCCCACCTCCTTTCTTCCTCCCTTCTTCCATTCTCCCTTTTACTTCCCATTTCCATGACCCCTCTTTTCCTTCACGTTGCATTGGACGTAAATGGTTTCTTCCTCCTCTCCTTTTCCTTCTCCCACTTCCTTTCCTCCACTCCTCTTTCTATTCCTTCCCTTTCTTTTTCCTCTTCCGTTCCTTTGCTCTTCCCCTCCTCCTCTCCCTTTTTCATTTTCTTTGTTATCATTTTTCCTTCTCCTCCTCCTCCTTCTCCTCCACCTTTTCCTTTCCTCTTGCCCCTGCTTCTCCTCTCTCTATCCATTTCCACTCCTACTCAAAAGCCTTTCTTGTCTTCAGCCTCCTCTTTTCCCTCCTGTCTCATGTTTTGTCATCTTTTCCTGTTCCTGTTCCTCTCTTCCTATCCTTTCCATTTCTTCTACCTCTGTACCTTCATCCTTCCCTTTCCCTCCTACCTCATACTATTTCTCCTCCTCTTTCTCTTCATCTTCCTTTTCTTCCCTCTTCCTCTCTCTTCCTTTTCCTTTTCCTGTCACTCTTTCCTCCTTCTTATCCTCATCCTTCCCTCTCTCTCTTATTTTTCTCTCCTTCCCTCCTCCATGATTTATCTTCTTCCCTCCCGAAACTCGGGATGAAACTATACTCTTTTCACCATAACTTGGCCTAAAATTGCCAATTTCGTATAGTTCAATGGCAGAAAAGGACAATGCTATGGATCTACATCCTTTTCATAGCATCACCTCGTGATTAGCATCACAGTTCTAGTGTTAATCTATTGTAACAACTCAGCATTAAAGATGGTGGGATGGCAATTTTTGGCCAAATCAGATTACACAAGGTAAAGGGATTTCAAAATTAACCATCGACTGTTTTCTATGGATATATATATATATATATATATATATATATATATATATATATATATATATATATATATATATATATATATATATAAAATCTCTTCGTTATCGCACCTAATTTTTCTTTCAAAATTCCTTCTTAATACAGTCCAACAGAAACTCTGGTCTTCGCTGGCCATTTGCCAGTCTTGTAGTACGAGAAGTTCAATATATCGACACTGATGATTTTCTTAGTATCAGCATAAATCCCTTGTAACATAGGTAAATCTCTTGTGCAAACAGGTTTGGCATCAAGTATTTGCTGAACAATTTCATGTTTCGACTGGGAGGAAAATGATAGGCAGTTTGTGAAACACTGTAAAAATGTGGACGATGTTAGATATTGTACTGTAGTTTCCTTATTCATTTCTGTCGGTGGCAAGTAAAATGCAAGCCTGGGGTGCATGATCAGGATAAAGCTGAGGAAGATTAAGAGCTGACCCGAATGAAATTAACCCCATTTGGCAAAGAACACTTGATTTATATATATATTATTATTTAGTTATTTATTTACTTATTTATTTTTGCTCTCTCCTACCAATTTTATTTAGTTTGTGAAAGATTCTTCAAGCTGGAAGTGAGGGTACAGCCGTAGTTAACGATTCCTAAGTTCGATAAAAAAGGAACTGAAATTAGAGAAAATGAACTAATAATTACACCATCGTACGATAGGGGTCAGTAGAACTAAGATTAGAAATAGAATTAAGACCCGGATAAAGGAAGACTGGGAGGACGATGTGGACTATGCAGGGGAAGACGAGTTGTGTAGTGCCAGGATTAAGTTAATCCTTTCACCCCCCTGGACGTCATTTTTAATTCTTGCCATATCCTGATGATTTTATTCAGTTTAGGAAAAGGCATCTCGAAGCAAGAACAAACAGACATCCTCGTACTGAAAGGAGTTAAAGGAATTTGGATTAATTCAGGATTATGATCAGGGTTTGAGTTAGGGTATAAGATGACTAGGATGGGTGGTCAGGGTTAAACAGGGGATTAGGTTATGCTGTACCAGGATTAATATAAGCAGGATTAAACAGACTGAAGAACATGGATCGAAGGAGATGCTGTGTGTGTGTGTGGTGTGTGTGTGTGTGTGTGTGTGTGTGTGTGTGTGTGTGTGTGTGTGTGTGTAGGAGAGGGAGAGAGAGAGAGAGAGAGAGAGTCCATGGAATTACATACTTACTTAAATACATAGAGAGAGAGAGAGAGAGAGAGAGAGAGAGAGAGAGAGAGAGAGAGAGAGAGAGAGAGAGTCCGTGGAATTACATATATACTTACATAAATACATAGACCACACAGACCTTACGATCCCTAAGAGGCGGTCCAATCTTAACTCTAAAACAGTACTCAAGTTACAAAACTAAGAGAAAAGGATAGCACAACAGGAGGCTCTCCCCCACCCTTCAGACCCTCCAGCTTTTGCCGTATACGGAAAACTGAGACAACACCTTGTAGGGTATAAAAAGCCTGAAGACATATGATGGGATCGGCAGAAAGTACGGTATGATGGAAATGGAAAGGCTGACCATACAGACACATGTTAATAGACGAGTTTCTGGTCAAAATGTTTTTTAAGTAAGATATTTGCAAAGGCAAAAAATACACAGAAAATCACTATGCCAACTTTTTTTTTCCAGAAAAATTGTGCAGATGTATGAAAAAATAATAGATAAAGTAACTGAAAAGTCACGTGACCCTGAAACGGCCTCTGATTGGTCGTGACGTCACTACTCACACTGAGGCAGCATAGTCGACTTTGTTTACGTTTTAGCCTGCATACACTGCGCTTATTTTTGATCTCCAAGAATGCCCACTGACGAGAGGAATAATCACCAGTGTTTCGATGCAATGTGTAAGAGAACAGACAAGAGCACACCTGGGAAATTATTCCTCTGTGTACCAGCCAAGAGAATAAACGAAAGCAGTGGCTGCCCGTCGGAAGTTCCCAGTGCTGGAATGCAGTCTTTACTGCTGTGAAAATATAGTTTTCTTCTCCATATAGGTTCATACACACCTAATTATCTGAAATTCGATCAAAAAAATTTGCTTAATTTAACTATTAGATGGTTTAAAAGCATCTACTTGCCCGAGTGCCAGGGGGTTATCTCATCCACTTCAGGCCCACAGTGGGGGAGGAGGGACATTGGTTATAAGATTGTGACAATGTGAGGTAACTTTTACCTGGTCATGGTGTAGTGGTATGCTGCCTGGCTCTCACGTGAGAGTCCCGGGTTCGATTACCGGCATAATGGTAATATGTTGAACTGATAATATGGTTTAACTGTCCTTGCTCTTCGGTGATTACATTAGCGTCCTTTGTGAAGATTAAACTGAATAAAATTATTTGAGGTGGAAGCAATTTCTTATCATCCATTTATGTCCCCATAACAGATCTTAGGATCCGTTGAGCTCCTTTTAGAAATGTTCATTTCAGATTCCCGTTTAATATTCTAACTTTCCTTCTCTGATTATTATTTCGTGAAATGGTTTCCTGTAAGCCAAGAAACCATTTACAACTCTGGGTGGTAACCATATAACCAACTCATACGAGCTCATTACGTGTCAACAAGTGGGGTGGTGGAAGGTTATTGCCCCTCCCCGTGAAACCAATAACTCAAAGTCAAATGGCCTCCCCTTACGGGAGTATGGCGTCTGGCAATAGATAGATAGACATATTCGCTGGTGTGACTTTAAAATCAAGTGTGGAGATTATTTCTTTCTTTAATTTCTAGAGAATAGGGGCAAGAAACCAAATAATACTACATGTACACACTGTTACATAGCCTATGATTTCATCATCCTTTGTGTAATTTTAACGCACAGTATGCTGCATGTTTGATCACGAGCGTGTTCTGCCTCAGTCCCCCCCTTCTACCGTTATAGTAGAGTAAGTCGTCATTTCTGTTGTCCAGAGCGGGATTGTCAACTCTATGTCCCCATGGCTTCATTTGCGCGTCCTTCTTACAAGTTGTATCAAGCTCTGCTGGCCCCTATATAATGAGCTCAGTCTCTGCATCATTGCCACTTAGATCTGCTCCTCATTTTGTTCACATCTCTGTCCTCCCCTGTACAGATATTATTATTGTGAGTGCTCAAGAAATCTCCAAACATCTAGCAGCTGTGTGTAATTTGAGGATAAGTGTTGCTGCATTTTTTCTTGTGCTGTGTAGCATAGGGTTAGTTCTTAGGCCTAGTGAGGTCTTTTGGATTAATGTTGGGTTTTATGTCAGTCATTTTTGATAATAGTTTGTATCTGTAATAATTTATCTGGCATTCACTGAGTATTATCTGGTATCTCATTTTATCAGGGCTGACTTAGATAAATTTACTCTTGCTAATTTCGTGTTAATAGAGGCTATTGCAGTTAACCATATATTTAACCTGTTATTTGCCATTACATTATCCTTATGAGTCCTGAATGTTTTGTTGTTAGTTTGTGCATTAAACTTTAACTTGTAATTTTACCTAACTCTTTGTTTTGAACCTGGAACTTCACGGGACAGTAGTGATTTTTAGTATTCTCACTTAAAGTGTACGTTATCTTTCTCTGTTCCGTAACATAAATTTGGCGACCTCATATCAGGATATTCAGGATATTATCATAAGGATATTGCTTGATATTTTGTGACTGTTACTTATTCATGATGTCTACTATTACTACACTTGATGAAGCCAAAGATTTTTTGTCAAATGTGCAAACAGTGTGTGATGTAGAAAACAGAACAAAGAATGAACTTAAGATTGTTGTTCAACAATTGGGATTTGTTGTTCGCTCTCATCATTCTAAAGATCAAATTGTTGACATGATTAATGAAAGCTTGTTTAATGTAACTCCTCCAAATGAGCAAACGCAGATTGAATTAGCTAAGTTACAGCTAGCCCTGCAGGAGGCTAAGGCTAAGGAGGCGGAGGCCCGTTCTAAAGAGGCTGAGGCACAAGTTGAAATTGCTAGGATTCAGGCAGACCATGAGTATCGCATGAAACAAGGTGGAACTGGATCATCTAGCTCTGATGATTTTGATGTGGCTAAAAATGTTAAACTTGTCCCTCCTTTTAATGAATCTGATTTAACAAAGTATTTTCAGTTGTTTGAGAGGGTAGCTACAGGTTTTAATTGGCCTAAAAAGTATTGGCCAGTACTCCTTCAAACTGTTCTCACCGGTAAAGCTCAAGTAACTTATGCATCTTTGCCTCAGGATCAACCTGATAATTATGATGTAGTTAAGAGCTTGATTCTTAAGGCCTATGAGCTTGTTCCTGAAGCCTATAGAGTAAAATTTAGGACAACTTACAAGCAAGATAAGCAATCCCATGTTGAGTATGCAAAAATCAAAGAAGATCTGTTAGAGCAGTGGTTAAATTCTAAGAATGTGGATTCTGATTTTGACAAATTTAAGCAGATGATTTTGCTGGAGGACTTCAAAAGATGTGTTAATAAAGACGTAAGCCTATATCTTGATGAGAGAAGAATAGATAATTTGTCTGATGCTGCAGTTTTAGCTGATGAATATGTTCTCACTCACAAGAGATATTCTAGAGAAAAAAGGAAAGCTGAGAGTAAGTACGTTGCCTCTACTCAGAGTACAGGTAACAGGAAAGGGAATAAAGATGATGTTTCTCAGGAAGTGAATACCAGCTTCACCTCTAGATTTCAGAAAAGTAAATGTACTTATTGTAGTAAGCTTGGTCATACTACGGAGAGATGTTTCAGGAGACAGCGTGATGTGAACAAAAAGGAGTCTTTAAATATTCAGTCAATTGGTCTAGTGTCCACTCTTGAGAGTTCCCAGAATTCTTTAACTGAGTTAACTGAACCTGTTTTGAGGGGTAACTTAAATTCTCATGATGGAGCTCCTCTTTTGAGCAGTAACGTGGGTGACACTCTCAAGAGTTCATGTGCTAATTTCCTGTCTGATGGTTTTGTCAGTCCTCTGGACAGTAATGACAGGAAATCAGTTAAAATATATCGTGATACAGGTGCTTGCCAATCCCTTATGCTGACCAGTGTTCTAGGCTCTAATGTTAATTCCTCTGATGAAACTGTAATCTTACAAGGTGTAGGGAATAATTACTTCTCTGTCCCTCTGTGCAGAGTGAATTTAGAGTTTTGTTTTGTTAATGGTTCCGTTATGGTTGGGTTGGTTGAGACACTCCCAATGTCAGGTGTAACTTTCTTACTTGGAAATGATATTGGTGGAAGTCAAGTGTGTCCAGCTCCTCAGTTGTCTAGTGAGCCAGTGGCTGCGGCCCAGGATTGTGATGTCCCTGATGTGTTCCCAGCATGTGCTGTCACTAGGGCTAAGTCTAAAGTTACTGGTGATTTAGAGGATAATGATGATGATGATGTTATCCTAGCTGACACTTTTCTTGCTAATTTAGACCACTCACCAGATGAGGCAGTACCCCGTAGTGTTGATAATTTGTCTCGTCAAGAGTTGGTTGAGTTGCAGGTTGCTGACCCTGAGTTGAAAGGTCTAGCTAACTCTGCTTACAGTGAAGAAGAGTCAGCCGGTGCTTCTACTTGTTATTATGTAAAGTCAGGAGTACTTATGAGGAAGTGGAGACCCCCAACAGCATCAGCCGACTGTGAATGGGAGGTTGTACATCAAGTTGTCACCCCTCGTGTTTGTAGGCAGGATATCATTCGAGTGGCTCATGATTCCAGTTTGGCAGGACACCTTGGAGTGAGGAAGACTGTGGCACGCATTTTGAAACACTTCTACTGGCCAGGTATCTTCAGGGATGTTTCCTGGTATTGTAAGTCTTGTCACACCTGTCAAGTTGTGGGGAAGTGTAATCAGACCGAAAAGGTTGCACCTCTAGTTCCCATTCCTCCTTTTGAGGCGCCTTTCACCCGTGTGTTGGTGGATATTGTGGGCCCTCTTCCTAAGACTTCTTCAGGATTTTCTTATGTTTTGACCATGATTGATATGGCTACTCGTTATCCTGAAGCCATTCCACTTAGAAACATCTCAGCAAAGAACGTGGTTAAGGAAATGCTAGGGTTCTTCACAAAGTTTGGCCTGCCAAAGGAGGCACAGTCAGACCGGGGAAGTAATTTCATGTCAAACGTTTTCAAGCAGTCTCTGAAAGAGTTGGGCATCACCCAGATCACGTCTTCAGCTTACCATCCCCAGACCCAAGGAGCGTTGGAGAGAGATCATCAAACACTCAAATCGATGCTCAAGAAATACTGTTTGGAACATCAGAAAGACTGGGACAAAGGTCTTCCATTTGTTGTATTTGCCGCAAGAGAATCTCCAAATGAATCACTGGGCTTCTCACCTTTTGAACTACTGTTTGGCCATGAAGTAAGAGGACCCCTTAAGTTACTCAAGAAATGCTGGCTGTCGGAGGAAGATGACGTCAACCTGCTGGAGTATGTGATGAAGTTCAAAGAACGGCTGTCCACTGCTTTACAGCTAACAAGAGAGAATTTAGGAGCTGCTCAGGAGAAGATGAAGACTTGGTATGATAAGAAATCCAGGTTACGCCACTTTCAGCCAGGAGATCAGGTTTTGATTCTGCTACCAGTTCATGGGCAACCTCTTCAAGCCAAGTTTAGTGGCCCTTATTTCCTGGAGAAGAAACTCAGTGATGTCAACTATGTCATCGCCATGCCGGATCGTAGAAACAGCAAGCAACTATGTCACATCAATATGCTAAAGTTATATCACAGGCGGGACGAAAATAATCCAGTCTGCACTGTAGCTGTTCCACCCAAGTCTGCAAGTGAAGCTCTCCCATGCAGTATGAGCCTGAGTGATAGTTTGGGGAAGAATTCTGATATCATAAGTGATCTCCAGACTAAGCTTTCTCATCTACCTCCCAAGGAAAGGCAGGAGTTTTCGGCATTACTGCAGGAGTACCCGCAAGTGTTCCGTGCTACTCCAGGAAGAACCACTGTGTTGATGCATGATGTCGATGTTGGAGACGCAAAGCCAATTAAACTGCCTCCTTACCGTGTGAACCCGGTGAAAGTTCCTCTCATCCAGAAGGAGCTTGGCTGCCTGTTGGACCACAAGATGATTGAGCCCTGTCAGAGAGAGTGGAGTTCTCCTGTCACTCTGGTCCCTAAGCCAGGTGAGTCACAGAGGCTTTGCATCGACTACAGACGTGTTAATCAGATAACTAAAACAGACACTTACCCTGTCCCTCGTATGGAAGATTGCATAGACAAGATCAGAAAGGCTAGGTACATAAGTTAGTTTGATTTGTTAAAGGGATACTGGCAAGTACCTATGACTGAACGTGCTAGGGAGATCTCATGTTTTGTAACATTAGGAAAGACTTTTGCATGTTCTGTAATGCCATATACAGATTGTTTTAGAGTAATAAGAAATTTCCTTTGTAAATTTCTTTTTTCTTTGTGGGGAGGTGTTACATAGCCTATGATTTCATCATCCTTTGTGTAATTTTAACGCACAGTATGCTGCATGTTTGATCACGAGCGTGTTCTGCCTCAGTCCCCCCCTTCTACCGTTATAGTAGAGTAAGTCGTCATTTCTGTTGTCCAGAGCGGGATTGTCAACTCTATGTCCCCATGGCTTCATTTGCGCGTCCTTCTTACAAGTTGTATCAAGCTCTGCTGGCCCCTATATAATGAGCTCAGTCTCTGCATCATTGCCACTTAGATCTGCTCCTCATTTTGTTCCCATCTCTGTCCTCCCCTGTACAGATATTATTATTGTGAGTGCTCAAGAAATCTCCAAACATCTAGCAGCTGTGTGTAATTTGAGGATAAGTGTTGCTGCATTTTTTCTTGTGCTGTGTAGCATAGGGTTAGTTCTTAGGCCTAGTGAGGTCTTTTGGATTAATGTTGGGTTTTATGTCAGTCATTTTTGATAATAGTTTGTATCTGTAATAATTTATCTGGCATTCACTGAGTATTATCTGGTATCTCATTTTATCAGGGCTGACTTAGATAAATTTACTCTTGCTAATTTCGTGTTAATAGAGGCTATTGCAGTTAACCATATATTTAACCTGTTATTTGCCATTACATTATCCTTATGAGTCCTGAATGTTTTGTTGTTAGTTTGTGCATTAAACTTTAACTTGTAATTTTACCTAACTCTTTGTTTTGAACCTGGAACTTTACGGGACAGTAGTGATTTTTAGTATTCTCACTTAAAGTGTACGTTATCTTTCTCTGTTCCGTAACAACACACACACACACACACACACACACGCTCATGAACAATCCTCCGACACGCACAACCCTCAAGTTCCCCACACTCCTTTCTCACAGAAACACAAGCTGTACAATTTCACATCCTTAAAATCATGTAATAATTTTCCAATATCAACGCAGGAAGAAGCCATGGGAATAGTGAGTTGCCAATAAAAGTGTCATAACAGCCAAGACTATAATAAGAGACCGGAAAAAGGTGCAGGTCAGAAAGTATTTAAATCTTCATTTGCATATTACAACGTGAGCAAACTTTCTTACACCGAGTTTGTTTGGTGTTAAAAATGTTTTGGAATTGAAATGTCTTGTTGAATTTTGAAATGTGATCTGTTTTCTTTTTTCCTTGACTTATTGTTTTACTTCTTACTGGCAGTGTTGAAATACTGGAATATTCAGTCGCCCATGACTCACACTCAGCTGAATAAAATAGTTTTTTCGCTAGCTGGAATGGAATACTAGATTATTTTCTTGACAATGTTATTGTTAACAGTGACACTATAAACAATCAGGTTCCTACATTCCCCCTTACCTGAAACATTTCAGCATTAACTGTAATAAAATACTAGAGGAGACGCAGACATGAGAGTGTTGAGCAACGAGAGATAGGCTTTAAAGGAAAGAGAATCTTCGACCAATGAAGTGAATGAACAGTTGGTTGTTCGTGCTGCCTCCAGACAATATTTTTACTTAGTCCGGGTGGAGTCGGACGAGGTAATGTTTTTGGTCGTTTGTTTGTTTGTTTGTTTGTCAGCAGCATTACGGAAAAACGGCTGAATGAAATTATATGAAACTTTCATATGGGCACTGGTCTCCGAAGAAAGCGATTAAATTTTAAGGGTATTCGAGTGACCCTTAAAGGTCAAAATCAAGGTCACGGATTTTCAGTGAGCTATAACATGAAAATGGTTGGAGATAGAGAAATTTACTACAGTAGAAGGAACGTACAGGAACTAGCAATATGGCCTTTCATTTGGCACCAAGACCTTTAACCTTGAATGACCTTGCAAGGTCAAACTCAAGGTCACGGATATTTAGGGGGCTATAACGCGACAGTGGTTGAAGATGGAGAGATATTTACTATTATCAACATACAGGAAATTCCATATGAGTTTTTAATTGGTACCGTGACCTTTGACCGTAGGTGACCTTGAAAGGTCAAACTCATGGTCACGAGTATTCAGGGGGCTATAACTCGAAACTCGTTGAAGATAGGGATATCTACTCTTACCAAGATATTGGAAGTCTCATATAGTCTTTCATTTGGCAGCATTACCTTTGACCTTGAGTGACCTTGAAAGGTCAATTGCAAGATCACGGATATTCAGAGGGCGTAACTTGAAAACATTTTTCCATTACCTTAAACTTTAATTGAGTATTGACGCTAAATGGCAGAAACGAGTCAGTGTTAAATAGCAATAAAATAACTGCTGTCGGGCAAGGTTTATTGTGCCTGGCAGCACTTGCTTCAGTTTAGGCAAATCACGTAGTAAAGGGATTAATCTTGGAACCAGGTGGCAGATGGGTCAAAGAAAATGGGAGAAGAAGAGGAACAGGGTGTGCTTTATGACAAAGTTCATTAGGAGGGCCCCTCTCTCTCTCTCTCTCTCTCTCTCTCTCTTCACTTGTCTGTCTAATTACCTAATGTTACTCATGATGCCAGATGGTTTAAGGGATGAAAGGAACGGGATGCTGCTGATGAAATATGGAACTTTGCAATCAATCGAGAGAGAGAGAGAGAGAGAGAGAGAGAGAGAGAGAGAGAGAGAGAGAGAGAGAGAGAGAGAGAGAGAGAGAGAGAGAGAGAGAAGGGGGTGGGATGAATGACATGCTAAATACCCGTAAATTTAGTTCAGGTCAGTATCTTACTTTTATTAAAAAGGGTTTAAGTCCAGCTCTATCCTGGTATGCATTTAATTGTGTGTGTGTGTGTGTAATTCACCGGGTCGATCAGGATCACTTGATGGTCGTGATCGTCAGCTTTTTACCCTCCCGGAAGGGAGCTGAGAGCTCATATAGTCCGATCTAAGGGCAAGGCTGTGACCTTCACACACGCACACACCCGTCCCCTTGCTCAAGGGGGACAGTAACCACCCACTTCGTCAGCGAAACTTTTCGTAACCTGAGCGAGGCGCGAACTCCCGTCCTCCAGTTGGCAAGCGGGAACGTTACCACTGCACCAGCGAATGTGGAGTACACATTTTAGATACAAATAGGAATCGATAATATTTTAGGAGCAGGAATAGGATCACAGAAAGGTTCATCTCGATACGAAAGGCTGCTTAGGAGTATGAACTATCAATTGGTGTTAGGGTCACTGGAATTTCCCTAAGAACAAATATTCGTAAGGGGTTGTCTTTATGTAAGTACGAGATGGGAATGAAGCAAGAACATGTTCTGGTCGACGGGGAAGGATGTCGA